>NC_072793.1:130553499-130913289 GCF_028583425.1 Eublepharis macularius
ATCCCAGTTCAACAATTGTTAAGACCCATGAGTCAGATGTTATTGACTCCCACTCAGAGAGGAGTGGACTCAGTCTGTCCGAAAAGTTCGGGGATACGGCTGGCGTGACCCGTCAGTACTGCCTCCCGGCGCCCTGCTGATCTCTCTGCTGGGCCGGTTGCTGTGCCGGACGAGGCTTGAAGGGCCGACGCCTCCTCTGCTGTTGTGCGGGAGGGTAAGGCCGCTGCTGGTAGGCAGGATACTGTTGGTAGCCCGGCCGCTGCTGTTGGTATCTGCCCTGGTAGTGGTAAGGGCCGGACCGGGGAGCGTACCGTGGCCTGGAGGAGGGCTTGTCCGCAGGAGCCAGCCCCAAGGACCGCGCCGTCTGCCTGTCCTCTTTTTTCTTTTTCAGGGTCTCGTCGGTCGATTTGGAGAACAGCGAGTCCCCTTCAAAGGGCATGCTCTCCACCCTGGAACGCACCTCCTGGGACAGGGCCGTAGACCGCAACCAGGAGTGGCGCCTGAGGACCACCGCCGAAGCCATTCCCCGAGCAGCAGTGTCGGCAGCGTGGCTCCCAGCATTCATTTGCTGTTTAGACAGCCGAACAGCCTCTGTCTGCAACAGGGAGACGACAGCCTTCTGCTCAGGTGGGAGGTCTCGAGTGTAGGATGCCAACTTCTCCCAGAGGTACAGTTGGTACCCTGCCATGATGGTCTGGTACTTGGCGATCCTCAGACCCAGCAAAGCGACGATGTACTGGCGCCTGCCCATGGCATCCAGCTTCTTGCCCTCTTTATCGGCAGGCACCGAGGAGTGACCCGACCGTCGGGGGTTGAATTCCTCCGTGACCAAGGAGGAAGGTGGAGGGTGCTTCACCAGTGCCGGCCAGGTGCCCTGCTTGATCTTGTAAAGCTGCTCAATCCTCTTAGATGTTGGAGGCTGGTCACAGGGCACCTTCCACACCTTCTCCACGATCTCCTCAATACCCTCGAGCATGGGGAAGCCAATAGACGCCGGATTATCCCCGTAGATCCGCTTGAGGAGCTTGTCCTTGGTCTGGGGGACTGCCGAAGAGATGTCCATCTCGAGGGCCTGAGCCATCCTTGCCATCTGGTCGGAGTAGATGCGGAGGTCCTCGAATGGTGAGCCCGCAGATGGCAGGAGATCCTCAGCCGGCGACGGTTCGGACCAGGACTCCGATTGGTAGTCGCCAAGGCTCTCCACTTCTCCGCCAAGGCTCTCCACTCATCGGAACCGAGCTGGGATTCCTCAACCTGGACTGGAGGGGGAGCCCACGCTGGCCTTGATGTCGAAGGCCTCGGTTCCGACATGGAGAAACCGGCAGGCGCCCCTTCCCAGTGGCAATGGTACGGTGAGGGAAGGTAAGAGGCCTGTCGATGTCGGGACGCAGTGGACCGGGCGGAGCGGCCACTGTCCCCGGACCGACGTCGCTCACGACCGGCAGCAGGTGGAGATGGACGGGCAGGAGATGGACGGACCCGACGAGGAGACGGGCTCGGTTCCAATCTCGGCGACCGAAGGGCAGGAGATGGTCGGCTCCGACGGCGCGGGCTCGGCTCCGGCCCCGACGAGAACTCTGCGGGCACCGTCTCGAAGGCCATCGGATCCGGCACCGGCACGGAGAGTTCCTCTGGTTCGGGGGAACCCAGATGAGGGGAAGGCGTGTGAGGAAGCACGATGACCTCCTCCTGGGGAGCGGGATGCGGCGACCGATGATGTTTGGTCTTCTTCTTCTTCTTTGCCGGTTCCGAAGAAGACCTCGGAACCGACGCGCTCCTCGCCTTCGAAGGGGACCTCGGCTTCGACCTCTTAGACTTTATCGGAATTGAGCCGGTCGTCGGTTCCGATCGGGGACTCGGTACCAGGATCCTCGGTTCCGACGTCGGTCTCGGATCCGACCTGGTGGATGACGCGCTACGGGGCGGCCGCACCGGTCCCTGCGCTGGAGAGGCCGCTCTCGACGCCGAGGCACTCGGGGGACGCGGTTTCGACCCCGACCTCATGGAGGCCACTGAGCCAGCTCTTGATTGCCGTTCGGCAGAGGGGCTAGGGCCGGCCTTGGACGGAGGTAACGGGGTTCCCTCTGACATGACCTTCTGCCACAGCGAAGAATTTAGCCGGGCCTTGCGATCCTGCCGGGCCTTGCTGGTGAAACCCTGGCAGATCCTACAGGCCGAGACATTGTGGGTCTCCCCCAAGCAAAAAAGGCACAAATCATGGCCATCGGATTTGGCCATTTTAGTGTGGCATTGCAGGCAATGCTTGAAGAGAGCCGTAGAGGCCATCTCCAGAGGCACGCGAAAGAAGGGTCAAAGACAGTCCGAGTCAAATTACCGAGTCCACGTCAAAGTCCAAAGCGAGATCCGAAGAATAGTCGAGGTCACGAAGTCCGAAGTCAAAAGCCAAGCAATCAGTTAGAGAAAGGCACGAAGCACAAAAAACACAGAGCAACGAAGCTCACGTTCTCTCCAAGCGGCGGCAAGAAGAGAACTGAGGGAAGGGGCCGTTGGTCGCTGGAGGATCACGTGACCGTTTGGGCGGGAAAACGGTCGCTGAGGCGCGCGACAAACGGCCCCTTCGGAGCCATGGAAGCTCTAGAAAATTCTCCGGCGGCTGGCCTGCGCCTACCATAGCACACTTTATTTTTCCAGTTATTTTCCTCTCCTCTATATTCCTGATGGTTATGTGATTATTGATAAAACCTTGCAAAAACCAGCCTTGATGAAATTATAATATCATGTGCCCATCAAGAAAACACCGCTCAAAAATAATGTTCATCCAGTTTTATAAATGATACATCAATCAGGAGATTAGAGGTATGTATGGACATAGACACAGGGATAAATGAACTGAAGAAAATGACTGCTACAGGAAATATGACATGCTTAGATTCCAGAAATAATCTTTGAAATTCTCTTAAATTCCTAAATCAGGAGAACTTAGAAGCTAAGCAGGGTCAGTACTTGGATGGGTGACCACTGAGAAAGACTGCAGAGGAAGGCCCTGGCAAACCATTTCTGCTTCTTGCTTGCTTTGAAAGCCCCTTGCTATGGTCACCGTTAAGTGGATTGCTACTTGACAGCACATACACACACCTGAACACACAGGGGGCACAAAGAATCTATAGAACAAAAAGGATCAAAACTGGGAACATCCTTCATCCCTATCTGACTGTACTTGATGAATCATTGACATTTAGATTTAAATATTTGACTTTAAAAATTATTCTTTCATGATTCATTCAGGTCAGTGTGCAGCAACCCAAGGATAAGGATAAGGATATACTTCTCTGTGACTTTCACAGGGATATCTGGAGGAAGTTGCATTAATGAAAGGGGGGAAAGGCAAAATGCTTCTAGCAAGTTAAAAGGAGGAAAGAAACCATATTAACTTGATAACACAATCTTGCTGCACTAAAATTGCATTTCTTGGCCTCCAAATAGCTGTATATTAAACAGTAATATTTCCTTTTGGCTAGAAGCATCTTGGGATTACTGAAATTCTCCCCAAAGCCTTCTTTTTAACTTACAATGTTAATCACCAGGTTGCTTCAGAGATGTCATCCTGAGTATGAAGCTTGTATATGTAGTTTGGGAATTGAGCCCAGATTGGCATAGGACTACTATTCTTCTTCATCTCAAATTATGGTGCCTCATTGTAGATCAATAGCTAACCCAATATTTGATTGTACGCTCATGATGCTGGAGATGGAAATCTTAGCTCATTATGTTTGGAATGGAAATATTTATTTAGTAGGGACATTTTCATGCCATCTTTCCTTCAAAAAGTTAGATTATTAGCTCATTATACTTAAAGAAGTACAGTCTTTCCTATCTAGGGTTGTTATGTGGAATTCTCTGAAATCCAAAAATCCATTTTTATTCTTTTTAGGAATTGGATCACTTTCAAATCAATTCCTCTTTTATGAAGAGGAACACACACACACACACCAGTAATGTAAAGGATGGGATATTTTCTGCCCCCCTTTGCACAGCTGCTCCCCCCTCCCTAGCAGCTTATATTGATCTTTTCCATTTTGCCACCCTAGTCAGAATAATGAGACAGACACAAGGTTTGGAACTAAAGGACCACTTTATGAAACATAACATCAACCATTAATATGGCAAGGGCCAACTAGCCGTACAGGTCAAGCCACAGGGTCACCCCTGGACCTCCGCCTTGACCTGTCTGGGCGAGCCCCAAAGCCCCAGGTGCGAGCCATCCTATGGATGGCTAAGACCCAGCCAGCCGGCAAAATGGATCCCCCCAGCTCAAGATCCTAAGCCTCCGCCGTACAGCACATGGGGTTCCCCAAGGCAGTCTGCCCACACAGCATGGCAGCTGTCACAAGCAGTACCATCTGCTCCTAGCAGACGCCTCCTCCCCATCAGTGGAGAAGCACCTAGGGTACTTACTGGCCCGCTCCCTATTCCCAAACTGTATCCTGCCAGTGACCATCCTAAGGTGGCTCCACCTTGCCAATTACCACCTCTTCCCCATGACAATTAGGGAAAAGGGGGGGATCCTACCTGGCTCTGGCAACAGCAGCCGGCTAGTCCTGCACTACTACAGGGTGAGGTGGGTGAGCCGAGCATGCAGAGCAACTGCCTGCCAGCTGGGCGGAGTTGTCTCATAAGACTCCTTTCTCCACCCCTCTGGCCTGAGACCCAGATACCATGGAAATGCTCTGTCTCCTTCTCCTTCCAGGGAGCCAAAGAGCAGCCCCCAGCCTTATCAGTGGAAGCTGCTGGCTGGGAGGGCTGTATTCCCTTCACAATAACCTTGTGAAGTCAGGTTGAGTGTGTCTGCCTGGCCCAAGGTCACTCTGGAAGCTTCCATGGCAGAGGTGGGAGTCAAGTTATTTCAGCATCCTAACCACTATATCACACTCTCTCCATGTTTATCCTCACAACAACCCTCTGAGTAAGTAAGTCCTAAAGGTCTGAAATTGAAAGGATGCATAAAACAGGGTTGCCAGTTCTGGGTTGGGAAATTCATGGAGATTTAGGAGTGAAGTCTGGGGAGGGCACAGCTTGGGGAGGGACATCAACAGAGTATAATATCGTAGAAACCACCCTCCAAAGCAGCCATTTTCTCCAGGGAATTGATCTCTATAGTCTGGAGATCTGTTGTAATTCTGGGAGATCTCCAGGCCCCACCTGGAGTTTGGCAATCCTATGCGTAGAGCACTATCATATAAACAGAAACACTCTTACATGGTAAAAAAACAAACAAAAGCCCTCAAGGTATTTTTATGAGAAATCAAATTGCATTCCTTTTTGAAAGAGGGAAATAAAATAAATGGAACCAATGGTAATATCTAAAAAAGAAAATTTTGGGAAAAGAAATTCCACCCATCCACTACCTGGAACAGCCTTACCTATTTCTGAGAGCCACCTTCCACTTGTCTTGCTCTTCACATGAACACAAATATAGCAAGCTTACGGTCTTGCGAATACCACTGCTTCAACAAAAGGCAGTCATACTAGCAGTGGCAAGAAGAAACAAGAATTATCAATAAAAAGAGGCATCAAAATAGATGTCAGCTCTTCACCTAAAGTTTTAAAAATCCTGAAATTGTTCTGTGATTTCAGACATTTCCAGGTATCTCACTGGTGTCTATGTAACAGAAGCATTTTTTTAAAAAAAAAATTAAGTCACTTAGCATGCAGAAAGCTCTTGTCTTGTTATGTTTGCAGCCATTGTAGTCTGTGCTGCTAATTGAGAGGAACATTTTGTCAGCATGTGCTCTCACAGAATGCCTGAGGAGTCTGTATGAAAGACAGAAGTACAAATCAAAGCATGTATCAGGTGAACAGGTCATCAACTTCAGGCACGACATAAATATTGAAAACATTCAACACTCATTTTGAAGGGTGGCCTTTCACATACTATTCTGTGCCTTTCCTCCCAGATACAGTGATGTATAGTTTCTGGAACAGCTGCAAATATTGCACATTGTAGTAATCAAGAGAAGATGGGACAAAGATAGTGGCCAGCAATGCCATCCACTAAGCCATTACATTCAACAGCTATTCTAGTATTTTGCTTTTGGAGTCCATACCTTTAAAATTTGAACAACTTGTTCTGTTTTTAAACCCATTTTTCCTCCTTGTTGTTCAACAGAACTGCAAATTTTAATTACAGTAATTATCCTGTATCAATACCAAAGCTTTGTTTCCTTTTAATTGTGGGGCAAATTAAGAGAAAGATGAGATGCATGCTGTGCTGCTTGGGGTGTGGGGACAGTGAGATTACCACATTATAATGCCTTAGTAATGAATGTGTGGGATAGTATTAAGTAATAGACAAGAAGAGTATTCTCTAAAATGAGACAACAATAATCAACCTCAATTAGCAATAAAATCTAAACATAAGCTGGAAGCTTCCATTTGCCCACTGTGGGGATGGTAAACAAATAACATAAGGCAAGAGGAATTAAAATATGAAGGCATGGTTCTTCAAGTGGATTTATTCCTGACATGTTTCTTCCACTGGACAAGCGACAACTTGGCCTTCAGAAGGAGGAGCGCCAAGAGGCTTTGTCATTCTAGCATATGCCTGATGGAGATTGACCAGAAAGGCCCATGCTTTTCTGCTATCATTTTCTTCTTGCTCTCATTTCTTGTCTTCATTCCCCCCCTCCCCCAGTACCTAGAAATCCTGTAAAAACGCATCAACAGAAGCAGGAACAATGATGATAAGAAAGATAGTATGAACACTAAGAACAAGGCTATCTTTGGTTCTACTGTCAATACCCTTGGCTGATAAAGGACATGAATAAAACTATGCTGTAAAAGCCAATTGAGAGAATTTCAATTCAGCAGAAGTGGACTGACCTTTTAAATAGTTTCAAGTAGGAAGCTGTATTGGTCTGCAGAAGAATAGCAGGATTTGATATCAGTGGCATCTTAGAGACCAACAGGATTTCTCTACAGCAAGTTTCCATCAAACTTGAAAACTTTAAAGCCATATTAGACACTCAGTCAGCCATAAAACCAGATGCTCAGTCAGCCATAAAACCAGAAGTGAGTGAGAAATAATAATAATAATTATAATGACAGTGATAATAATAATAATAATGACAACAACAAAAACATTTAATTTATATACCGCCTTCAGGATGACTTAACACCCACTCAGGGTGGTTTACAAAGTATGTCATTATTATCCCCACAACAACAATCACCCTGTGAGGTGGGTGGGGCTGAGAAAGCTCCTAGAAGCTGTGACTGACCCAAGGTCACCCAGCTGGCTTCAAATGGAGGAGTGGGGAATCAAACCCGGTTCTCCAGATTAGAGGCCCGCCACTCTTAACCACTACCCCAAAAGAACCCTGACTTTGAAAACCAGCTGGTTGACCACAACTTGTGACACCCTTGAGTTTCTATATACAGATTTCCTACATTCCTCGTCAAAATCAAGAATAGCTTGTTTACTAGGTGACTTGAATTAAACAAGAGGAACAGAAAGTCTTTCTTTAATACATAAACAATTATGTTTGCTTCAAGGGAAAAGCTTGGAACCAAGCATGACCATGGGGATATGAATATAGTTGAACCATGAAGTCCAGAGTAGTTAATCTGATAGCAGGAAGTCCATCCAAGGTCAAGGGCCTTTGGAGATGTCAAGAAGCAATAAAAATTTTGTATGTAAAAATATCAAGGCCAAAAGGGAAAGTTACCCAAATTAGACTGTTTCAGGGTACTAAAACTCAGGGCCAAGCTACAAGTGACAAATGACACTTGAACTGCAAGTGTATTTCTCCCTGTCCACTTGCCGTTCAAGTGTCATTCGTCACTTGTAGCTTTGCCCTCAGTAACCCATTCCAGGGGTCGAGAAATTGTGTTGATAAAAATATCCAAGCATGCTGGGAACATGTGTCTGTGGAAATGCCCACATAGGTATGAGTACTCTGGTAACAACTGAACTAAGGCCTTGAAAATAGAAGAGAAAAGAATATAAAAAGGTGATCAAAGGAGATCATGCTTCATCAACTTGCCCAAGCCTCATTTGGGTAAACAATGTGTGTTTGCTGAAATTCTGTCTGTTTTATGTATTCAATAAATGCTATAGCTGCAGGCATGTTGATCTCAAAACAAATCTCTGTGTAAGTAAGAGGCTGGATCGTTGGGGAGTCTGTCCACCTCCACAGTGGACCCAACCTCAGTGTGGAATTCCTGTATAACAGGGAGGAGTGGAGATCCCTGGGCCTTTATATCCCAGTCAAGAGGTGAGAGGGATGAAGCAAAGAAAGGAGTCAGGGTGTAAAGTTACAATGCAGCTTGGATAGAGCAGAAATTAGCATCTGTGATAAGAATCCTATTTCTCTATTCAGTCCATTATTCTGAATTTGTGAATGAACTCCGTTTCAGCAATCTCATGTTGTAATCTCCCCTTGAAGTTTCTCTGTTTGAGACACCCACTTTTATGTCAACAATGGAACATTCTGGATGATTAACATGTTCTCCCATTGGTTTTTGAGATTGATTTTTAATGTCATATTTATTTCCATCTATTCTTTTTGCATAGGGACCGACCTGTTTGTCCAACGCAGAAAGTGGAAGGGCACTGTGACACTTTATAACATTGGAAGACGAGCAAGTGAATGAACCTGAGATGGTATATTTGGTGTTAGGTCCAGACACTGTGTTGTCAGAGTAAATATGGGGACATCTTGGTTTATTGCAAGTCCCAGAGTCCATGTCCATATTAGGAAGTTCATTATTATGAGTGAGAAGTTGTTTAAGATTAAGGGCTGCCTGTAGGTAAGAAAAGGTTTGCTTCCTGTGAAGAAATGCATTTTATTCAGAGTTTTAAAAAATGTCTCTTAGCTGAGAATAGTTAGGTGTGGGAAAGTAAAGCCAAATGCTTTCCATGCCACACTCAGCTTTGGGCTTTAGTTACACAGATGCGCCCAGAAGGCTTTCTGCTAGCAGCTTACCCCCCACCCAAGTGATAACCACTCGGGTGTGTGGGAGTGGGCAGAGACTTGGAGGATTAAGATGCCCAAAAAGTTTCTTCCTGGAATCACCAGGAAAAGCCTCTCAGACCTGCACCTTTGACATGCCCAGGGGGTGGAGAAAGGAAGAGAATAAAACCTCCTGGCAGAGAGGGAAGGGTCTGTTTGGCTGATCTGAGGTGGGAGCTGAAGGAGCTGAGACCTAGCTCCTCCTAGCAGGCACAGTAGCCATTGACCATGTGGAGGCAGGGTCCTGCCCCTTCGGGAGGCAATGGTGTCCAGACACTCCCATGTCTGTAGGAGAGACACGCAGCTGCTTTTTGTGGCTAGAGAGTCTTTCTTCAGCCATTTATCATTCTTGATAAGAGTATGATTGGAAGATATCCATTTGTGCCTCATTTGGTGAGTTCGATGGAAAGATTTACTGCCTGGACTATGTTGAGGCAGTGTCTGATGTTGAAGTGCCGAGGACTGGGAATGCAACATCGTTAGAAGCTACGCTGGAGTGAACAGACAACCCCTCCCAATCTTACCCACTAACTGCTTTCTTCGATGTCTTTACTACAGTTTGGAACTTGCAATGCAGAGTGATTCTATGCAGCTTCGGTGAGAAAATTTCTCTTGCTTAACTCTCATCTAGCTTGGAAGTTTTTTTATATGTTGGAAAACAAGAATTAGAAGAAATTAATATACACACAGGAGCTTGCTTTATTTATATTGAAAGAAGAACGTTTCAAATAGACCTGGGGTGACTTTTTTGCTATGTATGTGGAAGCCTGTGTCTTTTTTATGACCTGATAAGGTAAACAGTCTGGTGTGAGAAGCTGGAATGTAGTGCAAAGTAACAGCCTTGAAGATAAATTGGCCAAATGACAACAAATCTTCCTGAGAGGCCCCTGTCTCTCCACTATAGAACTCTGGCTCAATAACACTAATTTCTGGATTGTTGAGAAATAATACTATGAAAACTCTATGAAACTGGACTTTTATTACATTAAAATAATTGGATTTTATTGGAACTGAATAGGGAAAAAATTTAACTTAAGGGACCAATTAAAAAAAAGAAGAAGAATAGTTGAGGTTTTTGTTTGCCTCACATGATATACTCAAAAAGTGGACTGGACTGTTCAGAGTCTATATCAGACAGTTGACCCAAAGGTGAAGTTGAAATCCATAAAGTTTGTACTAGATTGGCAACGTAAATGTGGTAATGAAATACACAATAATAAAAGGAAAATAAACTAACAAGTGAAGCCACAATTTAGGTTGAGAAGAGTTGAAAGAATGGGAAGAAAGAAGATTACTCTGCACCAGAAGGGGAAGAAGAATAAGATTAGAAGAGTCATGAAGATGTGAATAAAAAAACTTTGGGAATAAATAAATAAGGAATGAA
Organism: Eublepharis macularius; assembly: GCF_028583425.1. Classification (NCBI taxonomy): domain Eukaryota; kingdom Metazoa; phylum Chordata; class Lepidosauria; order Squamata; family Eublepharidae; genus Eublepharis; species Eublepharis macularius. The sequence continues at coordinate 130,563,856 of NC_072793.1, forward strand.
GAGTAAATAAAGGAGCCCCAAATTTATTTTGTTAAAAAAAATAAAAATTAAGGGAATTTCCAATAAAAATTTGATGATACAGGCTTTTATAAAATAGTGAAAAGGATTAAAGGTTTGTAAATTAAAGAGTAGAAGAGGAATGGAAGTATTATTCTATTATTTTGGGTGTTTCATGTGTATTTGATAGATCAATTTTTAGTTTAGACCAGAGCTGTATCTGTTGGGAAATTTGACAGGGGAGAAGGGGAAGAGAGTGTGGTTTTTTTCTTTGTAATGTTATATGGGGAAATGTTAAAGTGGCTTGTCTGCTGTTAGTGGAAGGATTGGATTTGAATGATGTAGGCTCTAATTGAGATTACCAAACTTATAGTTATAAAGAGATACAAAGATATTGTTTATATACATAGCAAATTGGAAGCCCTCTCTGTGACCGGAGAAGAAAAATGAATTAATGACCAAGTCATGTTAAAATGTGGAGCTCTGATGTTAAAGAGACAAGATATACATATATACACACATATTTATACGTATATGTATGTGTATACACACACACACACTAAAGAAAAAGAAAAAAAGGAAATTAAATAGACCACAAGCTGATTGATGTGAAGAATGAAGTGTTGTAGGGGAAAAACTGTAATGATTAACAAAATGTGTTAGCTCTCCTTTTTAGTTCACTTTGTATAGGCCATTCTAGGCGTTTATTGGTTTTTTCTTCTTCTGTTTTTCTTTTTTAATTTTTCCACAATAAAATAAAAAAATTAAACCTGGACCATGTGGAGGCAGGAATCCTGAACTATGAAACTTATGAGTACATCTCAATAAACTGAAATTTTCTAAGAGGGAGAGCCTGCCTAAATGGAAGATCTAAGTTTGGCATATACTGCAGGAAGGACAGAGGAACTGCCTTTTTACCCATTTATTTTTCACCTCCCTTGCTTGATCTGGTGCTGTACTTAGAAGTGTGAGTGTGCACATTTTTTCTTTTTTTACTAAATGCTTTTAAATTCTTAAATACTGGTGGTGGTTCTCTGTACCACATAGACTCCTGCCACTCACCCACACTACCTAAAACAGATGCCATGGGAAGGAGGTAATCTGTTTGCAATTGGCTTATGCCCCCGTGGTGCACAAGTATAGTAGACAGTCCCTGCAGTAGCAAGGTGCTGGGTAGCAGGAAACTGGGCAGTCTTGGCCTCCTCCATAGGCAATTTATTCAAATGCCAAATGGTGGAAGCAGGTGCAAAAGAGGAGTGAAAGCCTCTCTGAGAGTTGGAAAGACACCAGATGGGTAGCATGTGACAGGCAGAGTTGGACTGTTGCTGAATAACCTAGGCACTCCAAAAGGCAAGAAGGGGCAGTGCTCATGGGTAGAGATGGGTACGAATCGAATTATGACCCAAAAAAATGCATGAACCAGGCTGGTTCGTGGTTCATGGTTCATGGTTCATGAACCAGTGGTTCGTGGAAGCTCGTTTCCACGAACTTCCACAAACTGGTCTACTTGTTCGTTTGGGTTGTAAAGGGGCAGTTTAAATTGGCATTTCCCCAGGGAAATGGCCATATAAACTTTTCCTGCGGCTTGCAAGCAGTAGGTCCCTTTAAACTATCAGCTGGCAGGGGGGATCCCTCTTGCCGCCTTCCAGTTGATAGTTTAAAGGGACCTGCTGCTTGCAAGCGGCAGGACCCTTTAAACTGCCCCAGCCCCAACCCCAGCCCCTGTGCTCCCTTTCCTCCCGTGAGGGGTAGGAAAGCCATTTTTGGCGTCCTCCACCACCCTGTGGGCCTACACAGTGGTGGAAGAAGCCAAAAATGGCCTTTCTGCCCCTCGCAGGAGGAGGGGGGAACACCGCGGGCCCTCAGAGCAAGGTAAGTGTGAGGCTGTTGTTTGGGCAGTTTAAAGGGCCCTGCCGCTTGCAAATGGCAGGTCCCTTTAAACTATCAGCTGGCAGGTGGTGAGAGGGGATCCCCCCCTGCCACTTGCCAGCTGAAAGTTTAAAGGGACCTGCCACTTGCAAGGCAGAAAAGGGCCCTTTAAACTGTCAAATGCCCCTTTCCCTGGTGCTGCTAAGCAGCCAGGAGACATTTAAACCCCACAAACCGGTTCGTAAATTGGCCCCAGTTCATGCCAGTTCGTGGTTTGTAGTTTGTGAAAATTCACAAACCACGAACCTCATGGTTCGGTTTTTTGGTGGTTTGTGCCCATCTCTATTCATGGGACAGTGGGGATGTTCTGCCACACTTCTCAATACTTGTGACTGTGAGAGAAGAGCATCATTGTCCAGCATAGGTAGCATGTCATTAATGATATACCAAACTGGTTTGAGATGAGAGCTGTATGTTACAGGATTTGAAACCTCTTAAATGTTCTTTAAAATGCCAATAATAGTAGGGCAGGCAAGCAGGGCTTCAAATAATGAAACTGGATGGGGGTTGAATGGTTAAGCACCCCTTTCTTTCTCTCTATAGCCCTAATACCAATTTAGGCTCCTTGAGTGTGCAATTTGTATTTTATGGATGGAACAGAATGTGTGATCTCATCTGCTTTAAATGTGAAAAAGGAAAGAGTGAGAGAACGAAATGAGTTTCTAGCTGTAGGTAGTTGGAAACTATAGATATAGCCTTGTCAGGTTCCCATATTGCCCTCTTAACTGTAGGAGTACTTGCTTGCTACACATAAGCTCTGCATGTGTACTTGAAGAAATAAAGCAACAATTACAAAGAGATCTGAAATCTAAAGTGTTCTGTCATCCAAAGGAAAGTAAACACAACACAAAAATTAACAATCATATCCAAGAACTGTGTAGTATGATAGCACTAAAGAAAATGATGAAAAACTAAGAAAAGTCACTATGTTTTCCCCTTAATTTGCAAGATTCTTCTACTGGCTAGATATTTTGAAATAGATATATTTTAAAAGTGTTAATACAACAAAAATCACAAAGATTAAAATGTAAAACAAATAATATAATATACAACCAATGTTATATAAAGGTTGAAGTGCTGGATTAGTCCTGGGGAGAATGTGCCAAGAAATCTACTTGTTACCCTCACTCAGCTTAACTTTCCTCATAAGGTTGCTGTGAGAATAAAATGGTGAACAGGAGAACTATGTATGGTATCTTTGGAGTAAGGATGATTTTGTGCTAATCATAAAAGTGCCCTGGAGAATAGCAGTGAATCTGTCCGGTATAATCCTTCAAAACTCTGAGAAATATTTATGAAAAACACTCCCCCAGCCCATGATTGTCTCTGCTATTCTGTTCTAGTTCCTTCTTGCATCCTTTCTGGTGTCATGAGTAGATAGAAAGTATTTTCACAGGTTAAAAAAATATATATGTACAATAAAATATACAGATTAAATTGTAAAAAAATAACTTTCCTCACCATGCACATATATTCCCTAACAGGTGTAGCATTCATCAGGCATGCAACTGAAATTTGAAAACAGATAAACTAATTCCCAGAAGATAATTAGATATCAAATTCTGGGAATTTAGAATGTGAATTGTTGAAGTGAACAGACCTAATAATTAAAAATATACAGCCCACAAACATTATACAGACACATTTATCTGAATGTACATATGTGCATTCTATAAATAGAGGTTTGGTAGGGTATCCATTAAAATAAATACATTATTCCTTTTGGGTGCATTCCTATGCAATTCTATATAGAGTTACTCTAATTTAAGACAATTGACTTCAGTGGATTTAGACTGGAGAAATTCCGCATAGGATTGCACTGTGAGATTACATCTTGCCATTATTTCATTGCAAGATTACATTTTGCTACTATCTTACCGGTACTGTTTATTGGATGCACACTGAGGACCACAGTGCACCTTATTAAAGCTTCACTAAGGAGCCTGATTTTGTCAGATTGTGGAAGGTAAGCAGAATAGCCCCTGGTCAGTATTTGGAGAGGAGGCCACCAAGGAAGTCCAGAATTGCTGCATAGAGGCAGGCAATGGTAAACAGCCTCTAAATGTCTCTTGCATTGAAAACACTACAACTTGACCACGACAAAAGAAGAAGAAAACCTTGATGACTTATGAAAAGTGGTACTTTGACACATTTAATACAAGTGAGACATCAAGTCGCCTCACTATTCCAATTTTTCCTTTAAAAGTGAGAGTAGAGGTCAGAAATGTCACATGAGACATTTTATCCTCACATTAGCGGTGAAAGACACTGTCAGAAACAGATACTGAAAAGATATTCTAGTTCCCACAAACTTTGTTGGAAATCTTCTCTTCAGAGTTTCAATCCACTGGCCTGAATTTTCTCCCAGTGATGGGAGGATATAGCACACATATTGATTTGTTTTACTTTATTTTACCCAGATCTGTATTAAGATTTCAAAGCAGTTTACAGTAATCAAACCCCCTAAATTAGCATTGTACCAATAAAATTTGCCAGTAACTAGAACTCTAACCAAAACAGCATCTACAACATTTGATCCTATGCATAGGTTGCAATGTTCAAAATGGCAAAAAGAGTAGTGCATGTAGGGCAAGCACCACTATCGGTTATGAGATACAACTGCAGTACAAATTCTGCTGATTTAAGGAGAATTAACCATGGTATCTTGACAAGTGTAAGTAACATTTTGAGTCATTACTAGGGTTCCCATTCCCCCAGTGGGAGTGAGGGATGCCCTGCTTTCACACTTGGTCCTCACTCACCTGGACAGCAGGTGGGAAGGCATGAGAATGGACCTCCTGAGTGTACTCCAAGCATGGTTCGATAATGTCATTCCTAGGAGAGCACTCCCAAGCTTTGCTGCAGGCTAGTTTTGGCCCCAAACAGCTGAAGTACATGCACATCCCTGCGCCTGCATGGTGACATCACTTCCCATAGGGAGGACTATGGGAACGCCAGAAAGGTAAGCACCAGGTCTCCTGTCTCCCACCAGGAGGCTAGGGGGACCTGGTAACCCTAAGTATTTTACATCAGCCTATGTTCTCTGTCCCTTAATCCTTTTAAGTCTCTGAAATGGCTTTATTCATTTATCCCAGATTGACAATTCATCTTGACAGACAACGGGCCTTATGGGATCATTTTACTGTCTGCTGGCACAGCTCTACACTGTTAGGCAAACTGGACACACACACTTTTATAAACATATTGTAAACACAAAACTTAACTACGTAATGGCTAAAAGTATGATCCAAGGTCCTGATTCTAATCCATACTCTGCCATGACCTTCCTGTCTTAGACAAGCCCTTTTCTCTCAGCTTCAATCTCATATCTACAAGGATCATAAGACAGGCCTACCACAGAGGTTTGTTTACATGATTACTGAGGTAAAGGGTATGACTTTGGGCAGGGATGTGGCTCAGTGGTAGAGCATCTGCTTTGTATTCAGTTCATTCTCTGGCATCTCCAGTACAAAAGGACCAGGTAACAGGTAATGTAAAAGACCTTAAACCCTGGAGTGCTGCTACCAGTCTGAGTAGATAAAACTGACCTTGATGGAAGAAGATTGAAACAACAAAAAGAACATATCAAGGATGTCCAATCTTACCACTATTGTTTATCATTGTGCTTGAGGTTTTGGCAGTGAGAATCAGACAAGAAAGCAGAATTGCTGGAATGAAGGAGGGGAAAGAGATATATAAGATGAAAAGCTATGCAGATGATGTTGTTATATCAGTGACAAATCCACATACCTCCCTGATTTATGTAATGGAACAAGTGTAAAGATTTGGGCAGCATTCTGGATATAAACTGAATAAGAAGAAATCAAATACCATGTTACTTTTGACAATGAAAGAGGAATGTGAAAAGATCAGACGCATAACCGACTGTACCATTACATTGTACCATTAAAAAATTAGATCTTTAGGGATAAATGTATCATCACTAAATGAGAACCTTTACATAGATAATTATCAAAAAGTTTGGACAGAAATTATTGAAGATTTGCAGAGATGGCAAAAATTAAACATTTCATGATTAGGAAGAATTGCAGCTGTTAAAATGAATATATTACCTAAATTGAACTTTCTGATTCAAATGATCCCAATTTACATTGAACAAAAGATTTTCAATAGATAGCAGAAAGCAATAAATGAATTTATATAGAAAGGAAAGAACCCAAGGATAAGACTCAAAGTATTGCAAGACGACAAAAATCAAGGACTGGTTGTACCAAACATCAAATTATATCATCAACCAGCAGTGTTAGATTGGATAACGATTATAATTGTATTGTTTATATACTTATTGCTTGTATAAGATTGTATAAATTAGATTGTATAACTTTTAGTTTAGTGTCTAATTTAGAATCTGTATAACTTTTATACTGTGCTCTTTATTTTATTTTATTTAATACAATTTTTCATATTAAAAATGACCTTGATGGGCCAATGTTCTGATTAAATATAAGGCAGCTTCAAATGATTTTGAAATGCTTTAAACATCTAGGAGCATAACATAAATACTAAGTGTTATTACTGAAAACAAGCCCTTCTAACTAATACCCAACACTGTTACAGCAAAGCATCTTCATATTTTTTAAAACAATCTGAATAAGCATATGCTTTCATTCTTAGCTAAATGAAGTCTGAAATAGCCAAACACAAGACATAGCCATTCTGTGTCAATAGCCAAAAAAAATCTTTTAAAGAGGTGCTAAACTACAGTTGCATCCATACATTGTGAGACAAAATAAAAAACCAGCCATTTCAAAGGCAAGGAGATCCTTCCTGATTCCTGGTGCATATTTCGGTCCTTCTTTTGGTATACACAAATGCACTAGCAGTCTTTTGGGAACAGTTGTTCTATGCTGAAAGATAAAGATGATGTTAAAGTGTTTTTTCCCATTTCAGCTTAATATATAATCTAACGATAAGGATGAAAACATGGCAGTCTTTAAAGCTTTCATGATAAAGGTGAAAAAAGAAGTGGTGTCCATTTTAACTAAATAAACAGTCCTACCTAAAAGTGATTGACATCCTTTAATTAACACAACATGCCTTAAGATCCTATCACAGTATTTCAAACAAGAACCCACCATAAGTCATCCCCGCTACATTGATGCTGAATCTTCTTCATCTAAAACAGTTTTTAAAGAGAGTATACTATGCATAATAGAAACAGAACAAAGATGGGATCCAAAATCCCTGTGTAGAACAACCTTCATGAAGTAGGCACTTAAAGCTTTTATCAAATCCAATCAATATCTTATAAACATCTGCTTTGCACATTGGTTTCATTGTTTATACTTCTCATCACATGTGATGGGCTGTGCCTTGGGACTGTTCACATAAGCTACAGCACATAGGTATTCATGTCAGGTTTATTACCTGTATGCTCAGTTTTCATGTCCTTTCATATTCAAAGGACAGACAGGAGTGGAAAGAAAGCTTAAATTGGTGAAGAGTGATTCTCTTTGTCTTTGAAGTTAGCTACATTATATGTGAGTTCCTATAGTGTTCCTATAGAATCATAGGGTTAGTAGGGACCTCTAGGGTCATCTAGTCCAACCCTCTGCACAATACAGGAAATTCACAACTACCATCCCCCTCTGACTGCCCCAGTGACCCCTGCTCCATGCCCAAAGGATGGTAAAACACCTCAAGGATCCCTCGCCAAACTGGCCTGTGGAAAATTGGCGATCGGCATACCCTAGGCATGTAAGAAGGGCCATGAGAACTAAAAACTGATGTAACCCATTCTGCCCTCCCCCTCATGATCTGCCCAGGTTCACAGAATCAGTATTGCTGTCAGATGGTCATCTAGCCTTTATTTAAAAACCTCCAAAGAAGGAGCACCCACCACCTCTCGAAGAAGCCTGTTCCACTAAGGGACCGCTCTAACTGTCAGGAAGTTCTTCCTGATATTTAGCCCAAAACTCTTTTGATTTAATTTCAAGCCGTTGGTTCCAGTCCAACCTTCTGGGGCAACAGAAAACAACTCTGTGCCATCCATTATATGACAGCCCCTCAAGTACATGAAGATGGTTATCATATTACCTCTCAATTGTCTCCTCTCCAGCACAACATTCCAAGCTCCTTCAACCTTTCCTCATAGGACTTGTTCTCCAGACCCCTCACCATCTTCGTTGCCCTCCGCTGGACACGTTCCAGCTTGTCTATATCCTCCTTAAATTGTAGTGCCCAAAACTGAACACAATACTCTAGGCGAGGTCTAACCAGAGCAGAGTAAAGCGTTACCATTAGTTTGCGTGATCTGGACACTATGTTTCTGTTGATATAGCCCCAAACCACATTTGCCTTTTTAGCTACCATATCACACTGCTGACTCATGTTCAGTGTGTGGTCTACTAAGACCCCTAGATCCTTTTTGCACATATTATTGCCAAGGCAAGTCTCCCCCATCCTATAATTATGCATTTGATTTTTCCTTCCTAAATGCAGAACTTTGTATTTATCTCTGTTGAAATTCATTTGACTTGTTTTAGCCCAGTCTTTCAGCCTGTCAAGATCATCCTGTATCCTTACTCTGTCTTCAACCGTATCTGCTACCCCTCTCAATTCAGTATCATCTGCAAATTTAATAACTATTCCCTCTAGTCCTTCATCCAAATCATTTATAAAAATGTTGAACAGAACAGGTCCCAGGACTGATCCCTGAGGAACTCCACTTGTCACTCTTCCCCAAGAAGATGAGGAACCATTAACTAGTACTCTTTGAGTGTGATCTGTCAACCAATTACAGATCTATCTAATAGTAATAGGTTTCAAACCGCATTTTACCAACTTGCTGACAAAGATATTATGTGGAACCTTATCTAAAGCCTTACTGAAATCAAGATAAACTGTCTACAGCATCCCCCAAAGCAAGGTAGTAACTTTCTCAAAAAAAAAGATAAGGTTAGTCTGACATGATTTGTACTTGAGAAACGAATGTCGACTATGAGTAATCACAGCCATCCTTTCTAAATGCTCAAGGACTGACTGACGATTTGTTCTAAGACTTTTCCATTTATAGATGTCAAGCTAATGGGTCAGTAGTTACCTGGATCCTCCTTTTCCCCCTTCTTGAAGATGGGGACAACATTTGCCCGCCTTCAATCTTCTGGCGCCTCGCCTGATTTCTAAGAATTCTCAAAAATAATGGACAGAGGTTCAGAAATTACATCTATGAGTTCTTTTAGTACCCTTGGGTGCAATTCATCTTACCCTGAGGACTTAGTTCCATTTAAAGAAACTAGATGTTTATGTACTACCTCCTATGCTGATCCTAGGCTGTAACTCCCTTCCCTCATCATGTATTCTGTTATTGCCATGTTGAGCACCATTTTCCTCTAAGGAGAAGACTGAGGAAAAGTAGGAATTGAGCAGTTCTGCCCTCTCTTCACCATCTGTTACAATTTCACTTTCCTGTCCCTGCAATGGGTGTACTATGTCCTTGCACTTTTTCTTACTTTGAACATAAGCAAAGAACCCCTTTTTTGTCATTTTTAGCATCTCTTGCTAACCTAAGCTCATACTGAGCTTTAGCTTTTCTAACACTCTCCCTACAAGCATTGGTTATTTGTTTATATTCATCCTTGGTTATAAGGCCCTCCTTCCATTTCCAAAATGAGTTTGTTTTATTTCTCGATTAATTAGAAAGCTTTACAAAGCCACCGTGTCTTCTTTAAGCTCCTCCCATTTTTCCTTCTCATAGGAATCATTTGCGATTGAGCTTTCAATATTTTGCTTTTAAGGAACTCCCACCCGTCTTGAACTCTCTTCTCCTTAAGTATTTCTGACCGTGTGATTCTACCCAGCATAGCTTTCAGTTTGTTAAAGTTTTCTTTCCCGAAGTCCAGACCTATATGTCTGACTATGTACAGCTTTTGGCTTCCCCAAGGCTGTAAATGCCAAAATTACATGGTCACTGCTACCCAGGGTGCCCATTACTTTCACCTCGTCAACCAGTTCTTCCTTGGTTGTTGTGGATTTTCTGGGCTGTATCACGGTGGTCTTGGCATTGAAGTTCCGGATGTTTTGCCAGCAGCTGTGACTGACATCTTCAGAAGTGTAGCACCGAAAGACAGAGATCTCTCAGTGTCAAACTGTGAAGAAGATTTTAGCAGTTAATTTATATCTACTCAGGAAGGGGGTTTGGGTTGCGTCATCCTGTAAGAGTTTCCCAGGGTGTGGAATGCTAATAGAATGCTAATGCTTTACTGTATCCTGAGGAGGTTCTTTTGCATATGGATTGCTTGATATGCTAATCTTATCTGAAGGGCTATTGTAAGATGGAGAGTATTTTGTTAGCCTGGTGTTTTTCAGGACTGGAAACCATGCTCTATTCATTCTTAAAGTCTCTTCTTTCCTGTTGAAGTTGTGCTTATGCTTATGAATTTCAATGGCTTCCCTGTACAATCTGACAAAGTAGTTGGAAGTGTTGCCCAGTATTTAAGTGTCCTGGAATAAGATACTGTGTTCTGTTTGAGTTAGGCTATGTTCAGCCACTGCTGATTTTTCAGGTTGGCCAAGTCTGCAGTGTCTTTCATGTTCTTTTATTCTTGTCTGGATGCTACACTGTGTGGTCCCGATGTAAACTTGTCCACAGCTGCAGGGTATGCAGTATACTCCTGCAGAGGTGAGGAGGTCTCTACTGTCTTTTGCTGATTGTAGCATCTGTTGCATTTTTCTAGTGGGTCTGAATACTGTTTGTAGGTTGTGCTTTTTCATAAACTTTCCCATCTGATCAGTGATTCCTTTGATATATGGCAAAAACACTTTTCCTGTGGGAGACGGTTTTTCCTTAGTTGTTTGATTTATCCTTGGTTTAATCGCTCTTCTGATTTCATTTCTGGAGTAGCCATTTGCTTGAAGTGCATGGTTTAGATGATTAATTTCCTCGTTGAGAAAGTGCAGTTCACATATCCATCTTGCACGGTCTACTAATGTTTTTATTATGCCTCTTTTCTGTCAAGGGTGGTGAATGGAGTTTTTGTGTAAGTACCGATCTGTGTGAGTTGGTTTCCTTTAGACCTTGTGACCTAACTGAAAGTTTGCTTTGCAGATGACCAAGGTATCCAGAAATGGGAGTTTTCCCTCGATTTCTTTCTCCATTGTGAATTGTATGTTCCGGTGGATATTGTTGAGGTGGTTTAAAAACTCCATCAATTCTTCCTCACCATGGCTCCAAATGATAAAGGTATCATCCACGAACTGGAACCAGACTGTAGGTTTGTGGGGTGCTGATTCTAGAGCTGTTTTTTCAAAATGTTCCATGTAGAAGTTTGCTATAACTGGACTGGAGGGCTTCCCATGGCCACTAGGGATGTGCGTTTCGGCATTCAGAATGCCGAAAGAATGCCGAAACAAAAGTGTTTCGGCTTCTTTCGGGGAATGCCGAAACGTTTCGGGGAATGCCGAAACGTTTCGGGTAGCCGAAAGAAAAAAGCCGAAACGTTTCGGGATTCTTTCGGCTTTCTTTCGGCTTTTCTATGGGAAAATGCCTCCGTCTTCCAGGACGTCTGGAGGAGGCATTTTCCCACCGAATAAGCCCAAAATTGGTGGGGACCTTCCTCTAACCCTTCTCTAACAACCACCCAAGTTTCAGACAGATTGGACTTTGGGGGGCCATGTTATGGCCCCCCAAAGCAGGTCCCCCCATCCTCCCATAAGAAAGCGAAGGAGCAGCATATTGTTAGCATGCTGCTGCTGATCTTTCTTCATTATTTCCTATGGGGAAAAAATGAAGAGGCAGGCTTCCTTTGCCAGGGGTGGCATTTTGCATGCAAAATGCCCCCCAGCCCTCAGGGGCCCTTCTCCCACCCCTCCTCCCACCCCCCACCAAGGCTCAGCCTGCTCCCACTTGGGGGGGCATTTCATGGCCTCCCCAAGTAGGTGCTCTAATCTCTACCACTGACAGCTGGGGGAGGCTTGTGTTGCCAGGGGTGGCATTTTGCATGCAAAATGCCCCCCAACCCTCTGGGGCCCTTCTCCCACCCCTCCTCCCACCCCCCACCAAGGCTCAGCCTGCTCCCACTTGGGGGGGCATTTCATGGCCTCCCCAAGTAGGTGCTCTGCTCTCATCTCTACCACTGACAGCTGGGGGAGGCTTGTGTTGCCAGGGGTGGCATTTTGCATGCAAAATGCCCCCCAGCCCTCTGGGGCCCTTCTCCCACCCTTCCTCCCACCCCCCACCCAGGCTCAGACTGCTCCCACTTGGGGGGGCCATTTCATGGCCTCCCCAAGTAGGTCCTCTCAGCCCCTAAAGTCCACCCCTTACAGCCCCACACAAACCCAATTCCCCCCCAGCTGCCACACACAGACCCAAATCCCCACATTAGCCCCTCACAGACCCAAATCCACCCCCACCTGCCCCACACCCATAACCCCAGGAACAGGCTGGCAAAGGCCAGCCCTCTCCCTTTGTTCCCTATGCTGGGAACTTCTAAACTCTCTTTCCCTAGGCAATTCTGCACAGCCCAGGGGTGCCACAATGGTGGGCACACTTCTGAGTGCCAGCTGGTCCCTGTGAAAGAGCACCTGAACCACAGACACCCTCCCTCAAATTCCCCCACCACCTACAGAGATGGCTGGCCAGCCAGCCCCATTGTTCCCTATGATGGGAACCAACTGCACAACAAAGAATAAAACAAGAACAACACAAAATAAAGTTTTAAAAAAATTATATTCTCCCTTCCAAAGTACAAGTAGGCAAAGCATTATGACACATTACACCAGCAGTCCCCCACACAGAAAAATTAAAACAAAACTCACTTAACATCAGAGAATCACAAAGCATGATTCCTGTCAAAAACACTTTATTTCTTGAACAGCTTTAGGTTACACAGCAGGGGGGAACACCAAAGGGCATGGCAGCACTATCTTACACAAAAATAACACAACTCACTTCACATCAGAGAATCACAAAGCACAATTCCTGTTAAAAACACTTTATTTCTTGAACAGCTTTAGGTTACACAGCAGGGGGGAACACCAAAGGGCATGGCAGCACTATCTTACACAAAAATAACACAACTCACTTAACATCAGAGAATCACAAAAACACAATTCCTGGCAAAAACACTTTATTTCTTGAACAGCTTTAGGTTACACAGTAGGAGGGCACAACAGGGCATGATAGCAATGTACTGCAAAAAATAATACAACCCACTTCACCGTTTTTGACAGCAATTGTGTTTGTGTGATTCTCTGATGTGATGTGAGTTGTGTTATTTTTGTGTAGTACACTGCTTTCCTGCTCTGTGGTGCCTTCCTAAAGCAGTTACAGAAATAAAGTGCTTTTGACAGCAATTTTTTGGGGTGATTCTTTAATGTGAAGCGAGTTGTGTTATTTTTGTGTAAGATAGTGCTGCCATGCCCTTTGGTGTTCCCCCCTGCTGTGTAACCTAAAGCTGTTCAAGAAATAAAGTGTTTTTGACAGGAATCATGCTTTGTGATTCTCTGATGTTAAGTGAGTTTTGTTTTAATTTTTCTGTGTGGGGGACTGCTGGTGTAATGTGTCATAATGCTTTGCCTACTTGTACTTTGGAAGGGAGAATATAATTTTTTAAAAACTTTATTTTGTGTTGTTCTTGTTTTATTCTTTGTTGTGCAGTTGGTTCCCATCATAGGGAACAATGGGGCTGGCTGGCCAGCCATCTCTGTAGGTGGTGGGGGAATTTGAGGGAGGGTGTCTGTGGTTCAGGTGCTCTTTCACAGGGACCAGCTGGCACTCAGAAGTGTGCCCACCATTGTGGCACCCCTGGGCTGTGCAGAATTGCCCAGGGAAAGAGAGTTTAGAAGTTCCCAGCATAGGGAACAAAGGGAGAGGGCTGGCCTTTGCCAGCCTGTTCCTGGGGTTATGGGTGTAGGGCAGGTGGGGGTGGATTTGGGTCTGTGAGGGGCTAATGTGGGGATTTGGGTCTGTGTGTGGCAGCTGGGGGGGGAATTGGGTTTGTGTGGGGCTGTAAGGGGTGGACTTTAGGGGCTGAGAGGACCTACTTGGGGAGGCCATGAAATGGCCCCCCCAAGTGGGAGCAGTCTGAGCCTTGGTGGGGGGTGGGAGGAAGGGTGGGAGAAGGGCCCCAGAGGGCTGGGGGGCATTTTGCATGCAAAATGCCACCCCTGGCAACACAAGCCTCCCCCAGCTGTCAGTGGTAGAGATGAGAGCAGAGCATCTACTTGGGGAGGCCATGAAATGCCCCCCCAAGTGGGAGCAGGCTGAGCCTTGGTGGGGGGTGGGAGGAGGGGTGGGAGAAGGGCCCCAGAGGGTTGGGGGGCATTTTGCATGCAAAATGCCACCCCTGGCAACACAAGCCTCCCCCAGCTGTCAGTGGTAGAGATTAGAGCACCTACTTGGGGAGGCCATGAAATGGCCCCCCCAAGTGGGAGCAGGCTGAGCCTTGGTGGGGGGTGGGAGGAGGGGTGGGAGAAGGGCCCCTGAGGGCTGGGGGGCATTTTGCATGCAAAATGCCACCCCTGGCAAAGGAAGCCTGCCTCTTCATTTTTTCCCCATAGGAAATAATGAAGAAAGATCAGCAGCAGCATGCTAACAATATGCTGCTCCTTCGCTTTCTTATGGGAGGATGGGGGGACCTGCTTTGGGGGGCCATAACATGGCCCCCCAAAGTCCAATCTGTCTGAAACTTGGGTGGTTGTTAGAGAAGGGTTAGAGGAAGGTCCCCACCAATTTTGGGCTTATTAGGTGGGAAAATGCCTCCTCCAGGCGTCCTGAAAGACGGAGGCATTTTCCCAAAAAAAAAACCCGAAAGAATGCCGAAAGAATGCCGAAAGAATCCCGAATCCCGAATCCCGAAAGAGATTCTTGTTTCGGCTTTCGGCTTTAACGGTAGAGAATCTTGTTTCGGGTAATCCCGAAACAAGAAAGCCGAAAGTTTTTTCCTTGCACACCCCTAATGGCCACCCCATCTGTCTGTTCATAGAATTTGTTATCCCATTGGAAGTAACTGGTGGTCAGACAATGGTGGAATAAGGCTGTTACATCCTCTGGAAAAATCTGATTAATAGGTGTGATTGTGTCTTTTACCGGAACCTTAGTAAACAGGGATACAACATCAAAACTGATGAGTATGCCCTGTGGATTGAGTTTCAGAGAACTGATTTTGTTGATGAAATGTGCTGAATCTTCGATGTAAGACGTGACTTTTCCGATGTGGTCCTGTAGAAGATTGGCCAGATGTTTAGCTAATTCATATGTCAGTGAACCAATGGCACTCATGATGGGTTGAAGTGGGACTGAATTCTTATGAATTTTAGGGAGTCCATATAGTCGTGGTGGCTGTGCTTCTGTCTTGCATAGTTTTCTGTGCGTGTCAGGATGAAGTGAAGAATTCTTGATCAGTGCATTTGTTAGCCTGGTGATTTTGCGGGTGGGATCTCGTTTTAGTTTTTTGTAGGTAGAAGATTGCAATTCTTCCTTATTGGTGATATCAAGTCCAAAATAGCAGAACCCCTTGTTTCCCCCCCCCCTTCCTTACTTTCTTTCTCTTTTCAACAAGTTGTTCCCCTCAATTCTAGTATGCCAATTTTGAGTGTCATTCCACCAAGTTTCAGTAATGCCTATTATGTCATAGTCCCCTTCCTGTATTAGGACTTCAAGTTCTTCCTGCTTGTTTCCCATACTCTGTGCATTAGTGTTGAGACATTGGAAGCAATGAGTTTTATGCCCTGAGGTTTTTGTTTCTGTGCTTACCTGTGAGTTAATGTTTCCTAGCATATGTTCCACTCCCTGCAGGTCTTCAGTGTTCCCTTCTCCAGTTATAAGCTTTGAATTTTTGTCTCTCTCCCCCATAGGATTTAGTTTAAAGCCCTCCTTATCAGGTTTGCAAAGCTCTTACCAAACACATTTTTCCTACCCTCATGAGGTGCAAACCATCTGTTGAAAGAAGAACATCATCTTGAAAATGTAAGTCATGGTGCAAAAAACCAAACCACTCCTGATGACACTATCTACTTAGCCAGTCATTTATTTGCAACATTCTTCTTTCCCTTCATAAACCATGGCCTGTGACAGAAAGAACTGAAGAAAACACAACCTATGCTCCCAGGTCCTTAACCTTTTTACTCAGAGACACAGTCTCTTTTAATGCAATCTGGACTGTGCTGGGCAATATCATTTGTTCCCACATGTATCAGGAGGAAGGGATAATAATTGGTGGATTTGATAAGTCTTCATATCCTTTCTGTCACATCCTGGATGCATGCACCTGATAGACAGCATACCTCTCGAGATGACGTCTGATCGGCACACTTTACCCTGTATTCCTCTCAGTAGGGACTCAGGAGTAGACATGGGCACAAACAGAAAAAAACCCGAACATGGTGTTAATTGTTCGTTGCCATCCACAAACAATGAACAATGAACACTGATGAACATGATCCTGTCATGAACATGTTCGTTGTTTGTGGGGGCCAGCAGGCTGTCCTCCAACCATCAAGATCCTTACTGCACCACTCCTAGAATCCCTACCTGAGCAGGCAGCAGGAAATGTACCAATAACAAATAATAGCATGGCTCCAGAGCATGGCAGCAGCCCTGGAACCTGAAGGGGTAAATCCCTATCCCACCACACACAAAGAAAATTCAAGCTTCAATGCACTCTTCCTCTCTCTCTAACAACAGCTCTCCCTCCCTGAAAGCCAGAGCTGGGCGCCCGTCTCCCCCCTGGTCTTTTCCTCTTGTAACAAATTTGGAGCTCCAGTCCACACTGCCTATCAAGCTAAATTGTGCTTAGATTGGGGTTTCCAGGGCAACAGCAGGAGTTCAGACAGAGTTCAAGCAATCCCTGCCTAAGTTGCCATGGGAATTGATTGCAGGTGCCAGACCATCTGGCTTGATGAACAGCAATAAACAGCAACAAACGAGGCTTGCAGTGACCACGTGCTCATTTAGAATGGAGCCTTATGAATAGCTTGTTCGCAAACAGCGGATTGGGCTGTTTGTGGGTTTGTTTTAGTTTGTATTGCTGTTCGTACCCATGGCTACTTGGGAGTCCTCAATTACTAGCACATGCCTTCTCCTATATTGAGGAATGGAAGCTTGAGTCTTCTCATTCACAGGGGCCTGAGAAATTTCTTTCAAGGTTCGAGGTGTCTGGGGGAGTAGATCTTGATCCAGTGGTCCAGAATCAATATCTATGGATCCTGGAACCAATTGCTTAGCATCAGAGGCTTAGAATGTCTCCTCATTATCCTGCTCCTGTGGGTTACTTACTTGCTGCCTCTTGTATTGGGTGTTCCACCAAATCCTGAGATACCTTTCTCTCCTCCTCATGTTGCCCTCTGAAAAGTGCTTCACGTATTCTGACCATGTTACTTTTCACCTTTCCTTATTAAATTGACTCTGAACTAGCATGCCTCAAGACCCTGTATCTTCTCCTCCATTAGGGCTACCAACTTACACGTGCTGCCAGTGTAGTTGCTGTTATCCTCAGGTAAGAATTCAAACATGCCACAGACTGTACATGTCATTGCCTCAGCTCTCTCACCAGCCAGAGGTAATTCAGGTTTTATGGTGCTTTCCTGATAATTCCCCTGCCAAACTGCCTCAGAATACAACTTGAGAAAGGTTGGCAGAAAGGAGATAAAAGCCTAACACCTATAAGATATAAGAGATACTCAGCTTCTAACAGGGCCCACAGGCCAGACCCACAGGCTAAGAAACAAAGGGAAGAGTGAGTAGGAGCCTAATTCAATTCAAAGCTCACCCAGCAGAGGCCAGGGTCAGCATGCCATCAACCCCAGGCAAAACAGACACTCTCCAATTAGCAACAATCACCCTCCTCAATTAGTTCCAACCCAGGCAAAAGAGACAAACAGAAAAAAAACTTAGTCCAACTGTCACTACTTTGCAGCAGGCTTTACACACTTACACCCCCCCAAACACTATCCTCCCACACAGTAACCTCAGTTAATTCCCCCCAGTAGTTAAGGAAGGTAACAGCAAAAGACTCACCACACCACTCCAGCAGTTGTCTTTCCTGCTCCCTCTCAGAGCCCAGATGGCTTTGATGTGCCTCTGGTGGGGAGGAGCCTAATTCAATTCAAGGCTCACTCAGTAGAGGGTGGGGCCAGCAGTTAGCTCCAGGGAAAACAGACATTCTCCTAATAGCAACAATCACCTTCCTCAGGTTGGCTTTTGCCTGAACAATCAACCTATGGTGGGCTTCTGTCTGAAAGACAATACTGGACCACTTGTCTGATCCATGTACAGGTTATTTCTGAGTATAAAGCTTGGAATTTTTAGAAAGACATAATGTTGGCTGAGGGAAGAAGTTAACAGTGTCCTTTCTATGCCTGGCTTCCTATCTCATAACCACTGGTTAAGAGGAATGCATCAGTATATATTTAGCAACTTGAGGAAAAATTTATGGAAACAGTAAGCTACCTCATAAGAATGCTATAAAGGTGTACAACAGGGGCAGCAAAACATCTGGCACAGTTCAAATTGCAGGTGAGTGAACAATAATAACAATAGTATGAAAATGCTCTGAGTATAGAGTATGTTTGTTCTCTTAAATAAAATCACTGCCTTTTGGTCTTATTGAGATGAAGAAAAATGTGAGGAGAAATTATCTGTGGAAGCAAGAAAAGAGTAAAAGACTAGAGGTCTTTCTAGCTCTGAGAAGTATAATTAGTACAATAAGAGCATTGACGTAGTAAAAAGGAATGCAAATATTTGATCTTCCTTAAAGGGAGGGAAGACATTGGATCTCATTTTAATGTGTGAAATGTCTCTCAGAGCCTTCAGAGACCTAGTCTAACAGACAAGAAAGATAAAGCCATATGCCAACAGAGGACATTTCTACCCTTTACATAGTCTTCTTCAGAAATAATTTTCCTCCAAATTAAACAGGAATATGAATTTCGGTCAGCAACCACTATGCTTCTAGAAGTGTTTCAATTGGGTGTTTAAGAATGTCTACTGTAAGAAAGGAAAGAGTAGTAAATGACATGGTGTGACAACAGAGCCAAGCTACAAGTGACGCCTTACACAGATGGGAAATATAGGCATCCTGGTTTTACAGCTTGGCTCTCCATTACAGCTGCAAGACCAGGATTCCTACATTTCCCATCAAAACTTGAGGGAAGCTGACAAGTGTCCAACCAGTGTTAGGCGTCACTTGTAGCTTGGCTCAGAGTTTACAAAGAACGCGACCAAATGCTACTTGTGAGAGAGCCACAGCATGGCTCTCTGAATTCTAGGGAGTCAGGATAAAATTGCAACTGCAACTATACTCTACTGATCCAGCAGAGTGGTATTACATGCCCCTCAACATAACATAAAAACAGATCTCCCCCACTGCTTGAACTCCTGGACTTTGTAAGAAACATATCACATCCATCACCCCTTCCCCCAAAGGAGAGAGCTGTCATCCACACTTAAAGACTGGAAGGAGCCAGGGAGAATACTCAGCAGAGCAAGGCAGGAACATTAACACAACTTGGAATTCTCCATTTTAACTGAGGAAACACTTGAGGCTTATCTGTGCTAGCCAATGATGCCCATCCTAAAGCCCATGGGTAGGCCAGGGGGAAAATCTCTCCTAAAGAAGAATTCAGGCAAAAACAAATGCTTCTAAAATTCTCTTCATCTGTAATTTGTGTGTTCTGAATTACTGGGTGTTGTTGCATTAGAAATACTAAGCCGGGGGTGGGGGGAGTGGATTCAGAGCTGAGGAGAATAGTTGCCTGCTGTGACTAGAGTTCTGTCTCGCCTCACCCTAATATTTCAGCAAACTTCACCACAACACCTCAAAAACACTTTGGAAAATGGGCAAACAAAATACAGAAAGGGGGAAAACAGATTCCAAGGTGGTTAAAAGACTAAAGGATTTTTCCCCATCCTCACAATTACTGACAGCATCAGACAACAGAGATGAAACTCTCAAAATGACCGCCAAAGAAACTATGGCAGGAACAACACAACAGGCCTCTCAAGTTCCTGCATTCACCAACATACTTGTGAACATGAAATAAAACATCCTAACTAAAATGACAGAACTTTTGTAGCCACTTGCCAAACAATTTATGGTACTTAAAATCCCACTGAATAAAGCAGCCCAAAATGCAGATTGTGCCTTGGAACTTGGCACAACTGTACAAGGTGAAGTCAGAGATCTGCAGAAAGAAAATGAAGTGCTTCTGGATAGAATACTCACCCTGGAATCTGCAGCATGGCAAATGAACCTCAAGTTCAGAGGGATTGAGGAATAGCTAGGGAGGACCTAGCTAACTGGCTAGCACAATCCCTTCATCTGGAACAAGGAATAGTACCAAGAATTTTAAAAGCATACCGTGTGGGGTTGCAAAAACACCCACAGGGAAGAAACCCTGGGGACATATTAGTGACCTTTGCCGACTGGAGAGAATGAAAAAAGATCCTTAACACAGCAAGAAATCTAGGCTTCCTCACAGACAAAGGCTCAGCGGTCTTAGTTCTACTTGATTTACCCCCAGCTGTTTTAAGTAAGCGTAGAGAATTAAAACAAACTACCAATGCCCTGAGAAACGCACAAGTGAGATACAGATGGTTTAACCTCACAAAGCTACAAGTGAAACTTCATGATCATTATTACTATGCAACTGATCCAGAATCAGGGGCAACTCTTCTGCAAGATCTAAACACTGAAAATCCTATGGACTTTGACAAAACAGCCCACAAGAGAAAAATACCCAACACTCCATCTCCTCACAAAAGAAGTAAAATTCCAATTAGACACACCTGACAAGATAAGCCTTCTCTAAAAGCTTTCTGATCTTGTGTTGTGGCAATAAACTTTTATGTTATACACTTGAATTGAGGTTTGAGTGGGAAGAGATAGTGCTTATAGCAATAAGCTCCCTTAATTTTGACTAGTCCAGTTCTTCAATTTGGTACTTTAACCAAAAGCTTAAGTAACTTTCCCTAGTTAATTTTGATAGCTATAGAATGGGGGCGGGGCAGATTACAGAGGGAATATCATCTAAATCTATAGTTAAATGTTAATATAAATGTAATAGTTCATAAAGTTTTAAAAAGTTAAAACTACATTGCTCATTGTTAGAAATCAATAAGGGGAGGGGGCATAGGAGAGGGGTGAAATAGAAGGGAAGAAGGTTTGGGAATAAGGGGAGATAGAGGGAAGTTTATAAATCCTTAAAAAGGGAAAGACTCAAGGAAGCTGTGCTAAAGTTAATTGTTAAAGATCACTGTTAATTGGTATCAAAGCTCATTATTGTAATTGCATTACCTCTTGGTTGTTCCTTTCACTGTTATAACTTACAAGCTTTGTTTATCACTGTTCTTATTTTATCTTCTAGATATCAAAAGTTTCAAAAGCTAAAAAAAGCAAAAAAAAATTCCAAAAATATCATGCTACTCCACATTTTTATCACAAGACTGGTTTCCACCTGGAAAAGATCAAACAGCCTGCAACTATTGGAGACAACTTAACATCACAAAATTAATAGATATAGTATCAAACAACGGTATACTAACAAAAGATGAACTAGAAATGAAAGTAAAGACTATTCCCTGGTTCTCAAATCTTCAACTCTCTCATATGGCTGCACAAATACGATTAATGGATATACTACACAAACCCAAATCAGATTTTAAGAACATATTATACCAGCCAGATGCAACCAGCCTTCTCTCCAAAATTTATAAAATTATCATCCAGATCAGCAAACTCAAATTAACAAACTTCCAGACAAAATGGCAACAGGACTAACCAATGGGGAAAAAATCTGGAAATCAAAATTACTCAGTTCTAAGAAATCAACACAAAACTCCAAACATACAAAATCATAACACGGTGGTGCCATACACCAAAAAAGCTAGCTGCAATTACAGCATCATATTCTCCCCTGTGCTGGAGAAAATGTGGAGAAATCAGAACATATGCACATTGCCCAATAATAAACACATTTTGGAAGGAGGTGCTGCAACATATATATATTATAACTGACTGCAAAATTCCACTTTCACCCCACAGCTCATTTTTTTGGATAAATGACAAAATCTCAATATCCCTATGATAAGACACAATCTCATAGCCAGAAAAAAACAGTAACAGCCTCATGTTGGAATCAGGGCTTTTTTCTGGGAAAAGAGGTGGTGGAACTCAAGACCGCACAATGATGTCACTTTGGGTCAGCTGGAACAAAGGGGGAGTTTTTTAAAGTTTAAATTGTCTTTCGCGAAAATGGTCACATGGCCGGTGGCCCTGCCCCCTGATCTCCAGACAGAGAGGAGTTTAGATTTCTGGCAGCATGGAGGGCAATCTAAACTTCCCTCTGTCTGAAGATCAGGGGGAGGGGCCACTGGCCATGTGACCATTTTTAAGAGGTGCCGGAACTCTGTTCCACCATGTTCTTGCTGAAAAAAAGCCCTGGTTGGAATAAATAAACACCTCCATCAATAGAGAAATGGTTCTCAAGAGTATGAAACCATTTTATCATGGAAAAAATAGCAGACAGTCTATAACAATCTAACATATATCCTATAATAGCAATATTCTATAACAAATGGTTACTTTTTTTGAATATGTCACCAAAAATGATTACAAACTCCAAACCAGCTATACCAACTAATTCTCAACTCATAAAAACTAAACAAATGTGAAAGTATTACAATGTCAAAATCAATACAATTAATTTTTTTAGTAAAATAAAAGGAACAAAAGTAAACATCATCAATGTTAGACAATTGGGTTCTATGTATATAGTTAATATAGTAAAGTTTGTTATGATGTGTGTTTCTTTTTCATATGTATCTTTATAACTATTGTATGTGAATAATTTTCTCGATAAAAACATTCTAAAAAAAGAAATATTAAGCCTCTCTCATCACATATTTTGGTGCTCAGGCAATGAGAAATGAGGCAAAACCGTAATGTGCTGTCAAAGTCTGAGCCAGGCTGGGTTTGTCTCTTGACAGCCAAGAGGCTACCCTTGGTTAGGATAACCCACACTGAAAAGTTTGGTAAGGGAACACATATAATCTATGGTTGCAGATTCGCTATTAATAAAACCTAGTTTCGCTCGTTTTCTGGGTGCTGTGCATTCATTTCAGGACATGCAGATAACTATGGTTAATGTGATCATCCAAAGGCACACTACTCCACTAACTACTGCTGGTTAGGTACATTAAACCAGGATCTGAAACCACTTCATTTGAAGTTGGTTTGTTAACCATTGTTAATCTTAATTATGGTTTCCTTTGATGCTGGTTCCCTGATACTTTTCTTCTTCTAGTGCAAGCAGTGATACTAGTGAGATTTCTGATGATGATCTCTGGGGGGGGGGGGAGTGAAGATGAGAAAACCAGCATTTATCAAGGGGTTGAGAGACTCTCTCTTTCTACATTTTAACCATAGTTAAAACAAACCACAGTTTCATCTGAGCTAAGCCAGAGAGGTGCTTGTGAGTGTGTGTGGTTCATGCTACTAGAGAGATGTTTGCTTCTGACAGATATAGATGACTCAGTTATAGATATATATAGATGACTCAGTTATAGATGACTGTTATAACTTACAAGCTTTGTTTATCACTGTTCTTTGTTTATCACTGTGAGCTTCTACTGTCCTTTAAAAAATGCTGACAAATTTCCAGCTGTGGAAATAACAGGTTTCATATCAGCAGTATACACAGTTAAGGAGATGATTCCGCTAAAATTAGGTTGTATTGAACGTATGTCTCTGAAGCATTCAATATATGAATTACAATTCAATATATGTTTACACCAAGTCAGGTTTGTGGTCTACATGTGTATAAAGCACCAACAACAAGGAAAGGAAATTAAATGAAATGATACCTGAGAGAGACTACAGAAGGGAATTCCTTACCTTCTATTGTTGCTCTCTTTGGCAGAATGGTAATGGCTCCCTCAGCAACATCTTCCTGCTGAAGGACAGGGTTCAGTTTGGAGCCCCAAGTATCTGATGCCACCCACAGAAAATGACCAACTTGATCAGCCCTTTTTGCAGCTGCTAGGATTTGCCTGTAGAGAAAAACATTTAATTCACACAAATATAAAAAGGGGGAAAGGAAAGTGGTACTTATTCACTTCGGGACAATTGCAAGCAGAGAAAGGTTTCTTAATGAGCTGGAACAATATATTCTCATAACTAGAAGTTCAGAGATGTAAAAAAAAAATCCCCTGCTTCATCAGGACACTTTCACATTTGGCTTTCATTGTTTCTTAGCTTTGTGAGTTAGCCCATACAATCAGCTGTGTAATCTGGTGTCATTATGAAGCAGTTATGCTATTTACAAATCAACAGAGCTTCAGAACTCTTACCATTTAAAACTAGTACTACATGGCTCCTTAAAATGAAATTTTCAATAACCAAAGTTAACTTTGTATTATCTAACATCATTACCAACACATTAGAACCCTGAACAATAGATATGCACATGCTCTGCAAAGCAAGCAATTAGTCATTATAGGAACAGATTATTAGGTCTAAGCCCATATGTGAACATCAAATAGCCCAAGAGTGCAGAGTTCAATGGTCACTCATCCACCCCTTGAGTTGGATCCAGCATCCCATGAATACAAGGATTTTGGAACGTTTCCATAGTCCCTCACTCCAGCAGTGTTTTCTAACTCCCAGAAAAGTTAATTACAGGGCTTGCAGGATATTAGACACAGGGTCTAATAACCATGGGCAGTGTTGAAGAGAGGAAAGAGGCCATAATCGCATTGTCCATTTCTGACACTGTAGCTACAGTGACTCCCTGAAGGAAGACTCAAGAAGAATGATTTCATCCCACCCCCTGTTAGCAGTCGATCCTGACCCTCACACTAAAAGGGAAGCTTATGATATGAATGTGGCTGTATCAGAAGCCCTTCTCCTCATGTGTTTTAAACACAGAGAAACACTGCCTGACGAGGCAAGAAATGGTTGCCAACTAGAGATGGGCACGAACCCAAAAAAAATAACGAACCAGCGGATCATGGTTTGGTGCCGACGACAATCCCAAATTAACGAACCACACTGAACATCTCCCGTTCCCGAACCGAACTGGATCGTGGAGGCCAAAGCGGGACACACTGGTATTCCCAGCAATGTGGGAAGGTGGGTGCTGGCAGTGGCTGCTGGGCCTGGTGGCCACGGGGAGGCGGTGACAAGCCGCCTCCCCTCAGGGGGCTGGGGGTCTGGCTGCTCGCCAGCGGCACCCCCCCATGTGCCCGCCCACCAGGCCAAACTGGAGTGCTCTGGTATTCCCAACAAGAAAGAAACGGTGGGTACTGGTGGCGGCGGCCGGGTCTGGTGAGCACGGGGAGATGGCGGAGAGCTGCCTCCCCTCAGGGGGCGGGGGGTCTGGCCACTTGCTGGTGGCACCCCCCAAGTGCCCACCCGCCAGGCCAAAATGGAGTGTGCTGGTATTCCAGGCGAGAAAGGAAAGGTGTGTACTGGGGGCGGACGCCGGGCCTGACAGGCACGGGGAGGCAGCAACGAGCCACCTCCCCTCAGGGGGCAGGGGGTCTGGCCGCTCGCCAGTGGCACCCCCATGTGCCCACCCACCAGGCCAAAGAAGAGTGTGCTGGTATTCCCTGCGACAGCAGGAAGGTGGTTGATGATGGCGGCCACCGGGCCTGGACGGCATGGGGAGGCGGCATTGAGCCACCTCCCCTCAGGGAGCAGGGGGTCTGGCCTCTCGCCGGCAGCACCCCCCATATGCCCACCCGCCAGGCCGAAGTGGAGTGTGCTGGTATTCCCAGTGATACATGAATGGTGGGTGCTGGCAGTGGTCGCCAGTTCTGGCGGGCATGGGGAGACGGCGGAGAGCTGCCTGCCCTCAGGGGATGGGGGTCTGGCTGCTCGCCGGCGGCACCCCCCATGTGCCTGCCCACCAGGCCAAACTGGAGCACGCTGGTATTCCAGGTGAGAAAGGAATGTGGGTGTGGACGGTGGCCGCCAGGGCTGGTGGGCACAGGGAGGCAGTGGAGAGCTGCCTACCCTCAGGGGGCGGGGGGTCTGGCTGCTCGCTGGCAGCATCCCCCATGTGCCCGCCCACCAGGCCAAAGTGGAACAGGCTGGTATTCCCAGCGATACATGAATGGTGGGTGTTGGCGACAGCTGCAGGGCCTGGCAAGCATGGGGAGACGGCGGAGAGCCGCCTCCCCTCAGGGGGCGGGGGGTCTGGCCTCTCGCCGGTGGCACCTCCCATGTGCCCGCCCACCAGGCCAAAATGGAGCATGCTGGTATTCCTGGAGTGGGTGGGAGAGGACGTGTCATCATGAGGAGGGGGAGGGGGAATATCCTCCAGCAGCTACGGGTCCTCACCCGAGTGTCCCACCGAGGAACAGTGTGGCAGAGGCAGCCAACAGTACACACCTTCCAGCCTTGCCGGAATGGATGGGAGGGAGAGGACCTGTCATGTGGGGGGTAAGTGGGAAGATCCAACCCCCAACCACTCCCAACTCTACATTCAATTCTCCAACCATATACCATTCTCTAACTAACATTCATTCTCTAATGTTTGTGCATACATTCTAGTGTTTTTTGCATTACACTGATACATTATGTACTGTTTGTCTCTTTCTCTGTTTTTGATCTTCAGTCCTTTTCTCCATGGATGTGGCGTGTTCTGTTTGATTCTATATCTCCTTGATGCATTCACATTCTATTTCTACTTCTAGAACGGTTGATATCTGTGTGCCCCTTTCTATCTGTTTCTCTGTTTCTCCCTCTCACCGTCTGTTTGCAACTTTCGATCTCTCTCTGTCTCTTCCTATGTGATTCCACCACTATTTATCTAAATCTCTCTCTTTCTACGTATATATATCTGTCCTTTATTATTTCTTTCCATCACTAGCTGTCTTTTTTTTCTCTTTCAATAACTATGTTCTTTTCTATTTTCCTTTCTCTATCATCACCCATCTGTAGGCTTGTGTGTCCATCTTTTTCCAATGGTTTTGTTGTTGTTTTTCAATACATCTTTCTATCTGTCTCTCTGTCTTGTTCTGTCTGACATGAGGAGGGGGAGGGGGAATATCCCCCAGCAGCTACGGGTCCTCACTCGAGGGTCCCGCTGAGGAACATTGCGGCAGCAGCCGCCTCCTGAGCCATCAGCCTTGAGGTTGTAAGCGGCACTGTACCGGACCCCGAGGGGACAACCTCCGCCAGCGCGCCCTGCTGGAGCACTCTGCTCTCACCTGCATCACCCTCAGGGCAAAGTGATCCTCCCACTGACCCCCACTCAGAAGAGCGGGTGGCCCCCTTTCTCTCCCCAATGGATGTTTCACTGGGTGAGGAGGGAGACAGGCTCGGGTGGTGCCTCTTCAGGTGCCAAGTCAGGGCCGTCGAAGACAGGTGCTTTGGGTTTTTGCCCCTGTGCACCAGGACATCACAGGCACGGCACCGCACCACATGTGGGTCATCAGGAAGGGCCCGAAAGTGCCTCCATACGGAAGCCTTGTAATGTCAACCACTAACTGTCCCAGGGGAAGGAGGATGAACGGTTACAGGCTGTGCTGTGGGGCTGGACACGGACAACGGGGTGAGGGGTGGACTGCGGTAGGGGACACCACCGAGAGTTTGGGATGGAGATGGGAGGGATCTTTCATAACACACATACCATTCCTCCAGGGATCCATCGCCCACCCACCCCTCCTCAAAATGTTGAGAGAGATTCTATCCCTCCTGCGCAAAGACCTCTTGGGCCTCCACAGCCCACATACGTGAATTGGGGGGAGCGGGAGGACTCCCTGCACCCCCCGAGCCACACCCACTACTGCTTTCCACAAGTGAACCCAGAGGACTGCCATTGCACTTCATCCCACAACCACCCTTGGCAGCCAACACAGGAAGACTCATTGTGCCACCAAACTAGAATTAAGGAGGACAGGAAATGAGATGACTCTGTGTGCCCTCCGACGCAGTGCCCACTGAGCTTAGCCCCAGGGCCTGGCAGCAGCCCTGGCACCAGAGGGAGGGAGGGACTAGAGCCCTAGCCCACCACTCCCACAGACCTGACCTGATCAGGCACTGATGTGAGCCCTCAGCCAAGGTCTAGGGTCCATGGGTGCAGGACTCTGGCTCCCCGCTCTCGATGAAGCGCCACTTACGCCGGTGTCAAGAGTGAGGAGCCTGGGGGTAGTCCTGGATGCTTCCTTGTCTATGGAGACACAGGTCGCAGCGGTTGTTCGATCCTCATTTTTCTATTTAAGACAGGCTCGACAACTTGTCCCTTACTTATTGACCCATGACCTTATGACAGTGATCCAGGCAATGGTCACCTCCAGATTAGACTACTGCAACTTGCTCTATGCAGGGCTTCCCTTGGGCTTGATCTGAAAACTGCAGCTGGTTCAGAATGCAGCTGCACGGGTGGTTGCCAGAGCACCAATCATGGCTCAAATAACACCTATCCTCCGTCAGCTGCACTGGTTACCGGTTGAGTACCGGGTCCGGTTCAAGGTTTTGGTGCTGACCTATAAAGCCCTATGTGGACTGGGCCCAGCATACCTTCGGGACCGCCTCTCCCCATATGTTCCCTGAAAGATCACTTTTATCATCTGCTAAGCACTTGCTGATGGTCCCTGGCCCAAGGGAGGTCCGCCTGGCCTCTACCAGAGCCAGGGTCTTTTCAGTCCTGGCTCCAACCTGGTGGAACTCTGTCTGAGGAAACTAGGGCCCAGCAGGATTTGTTATCTTTCTGCCGGGCCTGCAAGACGGAGATGTTCCACCAGGCATTTGGTGGGGGCTAGGCTGTCCTCTCGCTGGCCATACCACTGAAGACCTTTCACCACCCATGCAGGAAAATGCTGTATTTTAATATTTTATACCCGCCAATTTTAATTGTCGTAATGTTTTTATAATATAATGTTTTAATGCTTTTATAATGTTTTAATGTTTTAATGTTTTTATAATGTTTTTATTGTTTTAAACTGTTGTTAAACTGCCCTGAGCCTGTCTGACGGGGAAGGTGGTCTAGAAATGTGATAAAATAAATAAATAAATCTTAAGACAAAGGGTCCTGCCACAGTTCCTGAATTAATCACATCCACATCCTGCTGATCTTCTCTTATCCACGCTCTCAATCTGAGCTATTTAGGGATCTCATAAGCCCCATTTATCCAGCCATCGTGGGCCATCAAACACCTTTTTACCTTTAGTAACACCCAGAAAGGTTTATTCAAACCTTTCCAATTTTATTGTTTCATCTCTGGAGACAGCCATTAAGTTATTGTTTTGGGGCAGAAAATGCCATTCTGTGGCAGGGTACTTTCCACAGTATAATTGGGCTACCATCTACCATAGTTGTGTGTGCATGTTCTTGGAT
Organism: Eublepharis macularius; assembly: GCF_028583425.1. Lineage (NCBI taxonomy): Eukaryota > Metazoa > Chordata > Lepidosauria > Squamata > Eublepharidae > Eublepharis > Eublepharis macularius. The sequence goes on from NC_072793.1 coordinate 130,593,082, forward strand.
CTGACACCCACCCTCAAACACATGACTGAGCCTCTCTCTTCCTGCCATGAAGCAATGGTCACTCAAAGCTACTATCACACAGATGTTTCCTATCTTCCAGACTGGTAAATATCACCCAACACTGTTCTCCTCTCAATTTTCCTCCCTGTTTTCTAGTTACCTCTGCGTGTATGGTGCATGTGATTTCCTGTGTGTTTGCTTGTGCTACCCTTTCAATAAAAACATTCTTGTTGAATATCCACTTGTTTTTATTAAAAGTGTTCTAGAGGAAAAATCCTCGTATGCTGGTGACAAAATCTCGCTTAGTTAATCCCTGTTGCTGCTGCTTCTTGTACACTAATTCCCTCAACTCACAAGAAGACCACCTATTTGGATAACATGACTTCCATACTTTCCCATAGTAATATGGGACTGCTGGAGGCAGAAACAAAAGATCTATGACCATTAGTGTCTCTCGCAGGCAGATCAGTGTATCTAATGCATTAAACAGTGCAAAGGGCAACAGAAATATGATGCTCACAAACTGTAGGCCTCTGAATACCAATTTTTCCATAGTGTTGGATGTCTGGCCCTCATGGTTGTTTTGGTGGGCATCCAGCTGTGGCGCAAAGTGGTAAGCAGCAGTACTGCAGCCCAAGCTCTGCTCACGACCTCAGTTCGATCCTGACGGAAGCCGGGTTCATATAGCCAGCTCAAGGTTGACTCAGCCTTCCATACTTCTGAGGTCGGTAAAATGAGTACCCAGTTTCCTGGGGATAAAGTGTAGATGACTGAGGAAGGAAATGGAAAACCACTTCATAACAGAAGTCTGCCAAGAAAACGTCATGATGTGACGTCCCCCCATGGGTCAGTAATAATTCAGTGCTTGCACAGGGGACTACCTTTACTTTTTACCAACTGTTAGAAACAAGAATAGAAAGCTTTTATCCAGCAGAATGCTCTTATCCCCAATGGTACCAATGATGGCTCAATGAATTTAACACTGGCATTAGCCCTCCTGGATGCCGAATGTTTATACTACAGTTCCTTGTTATACAACTTTCTTTCTTTCATCCATGCACTAATAGGGCAGCTAGACGTAAGTGATCATATAAAGGTTTCTAAGCATAGTTACATCTCTTGCTTCCACTTTCAAATGGTGGATCGAATGTGGGAGCACAGGAGTCATTGCTTGAAAGACAGGTATTGCACCAGCTGCATTGGTTACCAGTAGAGTACCGAATCAAATTCAAGGTTTTGGTATTAATCTATAAAGCTCTATGCGGACTGGTACCTGCGTATCATCAGGACTGCCTCTCCCCTTATGTTCCCCAGAGGATGCTTCAATTTAGTGATAAACAGCTACTAATGATCTCTGGACCCAGGGAGGCTTGCCTAGAGTCAACTAGAACCAGGGCCTTTTTGGTCCTGGCTCCAATCTGGTGGAATGCTCTGTCTAATGAGACCAGGGCCTGGCCAGATTTGCTATAATTCCACCAGGCCTGCAAGACACAGTTGTTCTGCTAGGCATTTGGATGATGCTGGGTAGGGCCCCTGCCAGCCAAAATAGGGTAGAACATTGCCCTCCCTATTGAACATCCATCTCCAAAAAAGACGTTTTCTCCTTCTTTCAGTGATGGTTGGAAATGGATTAGTGAACTGTTTTGTGCTGCTTGTGTTTGTTTTTTTAAATATTTATACTGTATCTATTATGTTTTTAAAGAGTGGTTGTAATTTTAATGTATACAAATGTGATCTACCCTGAGCCTGCCGGTGTAGGGAGAGCGGAATATAACTTTAAACAAACAAACAAACAATCAAATAGTGTGAGAATATATAATAAGTTCAGGCTAATATCCCTGCTTCAGGCATTGAACGAGTATATCAGATTGTTAATTCAGATTCTCAGAGATCCAGTCCAGGTTGAACAGGGCTGCAGTAGAGTTACTGACAACTTGGAGGGGAAAAAATGTCCTGTGACTTTAATAATGTGTGGAAATGGGCAGTTGAAGCTTTTCAGAGCATGGAGGTAAACAACATCATCTAGTAAATAACATCCTATTAAGCTTCTGCAGACAGGAGTAGTAAATTTTTTTAACAGATTGTTAATAACTAGAGATGGGCACGATCCACATTACGATCGAAACCCCCCCCCCACAATAATGGTTAGTGTGCAATCATGAACCAGCGGATCGTGATCGTCCACGGCCAACGATCCAGCGATTGGGCTCAGATCGGGGATCCAGACACTCAGGCGCCAGCAATCTATTCCCCTGGCAACAGAGCCAGGGGAATGCCTGAGCTCTGTTTGCCCTCCTTCTGTTGCCCTGGAAACCCTAATGGAAGCCCAGCTTTCCTTGATCAGCAGGGCTTCCTTCCAACCATGGAGCAGCCGGCAAGTGGCCAGACCCCCCACCCCCTGAGGGGAGGCTGCTTTCCACTGCCTCCCTGTGCTCACCAGGCCCAGCAGCCGCCGCCAGTACCCACCATTCCTTTCTTGCTGGGAATACCAGCATGCTCCAGTTTGACCTGGCGGGCGGGCACATGGGGGGTGCCGCCAGTGAGCAGCTAGACTCCCCGCCCCCTGAGGGGAGGTAGCTCGTCACTGCCTCCCCATGCCTGCCAGGCCCGGCAGCCGCCTCCACCACCCACCTTCCCACACAGCTGGGGATAGCGGTGTGCCCCACTTTGGCCTCCATGATCCACGGCTCGGGAACAGGAGATGATCGGTGCGGATCATTAATTTGGGATCGTCGCCGGCACTGATCCATGATCAGCTGGATCGTTTATTTTGGGGGGGATCGTACCCATCTCTATTAATAACCCAGGGCTGCAATAAACCAAAAACTGGGAAAATGCACTGGATCAGTGATCGAGTGTAGTTACCAAATTTTATTACAAATGCGATATTGACAAAATTACAGTTAAAAATAAAACGGTTTCTCTACACTTGAAATAGAGCTATGTCTATCGTTTCCCTCTGAATGTATTGATAAAATATTGCATATTTTGGATCAGTTGTATGGAAATGATATTAAAATGGCGTTAAGGAAACAAAAGAGAAGAAGACGTTTGCAAAAGAAAACAGTGGGATTATGTTGTAAATCACTTTGCATCTCCATTAGGGAGAAAGGCAAGGTATAAATATATAAATAAAAATGAGAGGTTATTTGACCCCTGTAGCGGATATTTACTTGCAAGACTATTGTAGGACTTCTGTAATGCTCTCTGCCTTGACGTGGATAGCCCAGGAAAGCCTGATCTCATCAAATCTTGAAAGCTAAGCAAGGTCAGCCTTGGTTAGGAATTGAATGGGAGATCTCCAAGGAAGATTAAGGTCTCTTTGCAGAGGCAAGCAATGGCAAACTACCACTGTTGGTCTGTTGCCCTGAAAAACCCAGCAGGGGTTGCCATGTCAGCTATGACTTTTTTTTTTATAATATTTTTATTTTTTATTAACTACATTAACTAACAATACAAAGGGAAGAAAGGGAACAAGGGGAGGAAGGAAAAAAAAACACAACAACTACAACATGTAACCACTATGCTACACAAAATGTTTTCCCTTCATACTGCCATTATTCAAAAGTTAAAGCTTTATGTTATATTGATGGAGTGGTTGACCTTACTAAATGCAAATTACAATTTAAATTCAAATTAAATTTTCCTTCCCCTCCTGGGTCCCGGACGCAATTCTCTCTGAGCAACTGCAGCCGCAGTGCTCGTTTCCTCCCCCCCCCTCAGACTTCTCCTTTTCGTCTTGCTTGGTGCACTGAAATTCCGGATTTTTATCCTCAAAATCCCTTAGTTGATCTTCTGATAATATCTTGAAAGCTTGATCTTTGTGACTGAACCAGATTCCTTCCGGAAATAACCATTTGTACTTTATTCCACGTTCTCTCAGAAGAGCTGCGAACTTTTTATACTTAAAACGTCTTTTCCGAACTAGAAATGGGACGTCTTTCAATATCTTAACTTTATTACCCAGAAAGTCCAAATCTGCATTGTATGAATTATATAGGATAGTGTCCCGGATCCTCTTAGATGAAAAATCAATGATGATCTCGCGAGGCAGCTGACGCTTCATTGCATATTTTGAAGTAGCCCGACGGACTTCCAAAATGGCGCTTTTTACTTCTTCTTTAGTTGCCCTCGCGGGTGTCGCCAGTAGTTCCGAGACCAGACCCCGTAAATCCTCATTTTCCTCCTCTTTCACATTCTGGAGGCGCAAAATTGTCTGTGTTCGTTCCACTTGTAGCCCGATCAGCTGGTTCTCCACCAGCTTAAGCTCTTTATTCGTAGCCTTCACGAGTGACGCACTTTCCCGAGCAGACTTCTCTGCCCCCCCCGCTACTTCCTTAATGGTTTTCACTTCGCTCTCAATTAAGCCCACCCTTTGATCTGTTTCGTTCAGCTTGTCAACAAAGGGTTTTATGGCTTCACCAACCGCCCTCCGCACTACTTCCTCCAACGACTCTCCCTTCAGGGCAGCCGAAACTGACTTGCCCAAAGCGGGACTTTGTTTTTTTGTTGCCATTTTTTGGGGGGGGAAACCGCCAACCAGATTCTGAAACTCAGCGAAGGGGAAGAATGAGCCTTCTTAGCTTCAGATCCCACCACTCCTTCGTGTACGCTTGTAATAACAGAAGGGATTCGCTTACTTGCAGGCTTTCGCCTAATTCTGCTCTTTGCCGTTTTCCATGGCCCGGCAGCACTCGAGGCGCCGTGCACGTCTGCCGGCCTCTGTAGGGACAAACGGGCAATTAACCCCCCACATTGATTCCGGGGGGCTCTTCCCGCAGCGTCCCGGACCCAGCCTCCCTCACTGGGAGTTTTGGGGGCTAATCTTCGCAGATCAGCCGCCCGGACAGGGTGCTCGGGCGCTTCCTCTCGGACCTGCGAAGAGGAGCGTCCGACATGGCTGAGAAAACGAAACCAAATCTGTCAGCTATGACTTGATAGCATTCTCCAACCTTACCAATGAGCTCCACATGGGGCTGCCTTTGAAAACAGTTCAGAAACTTCAATTGGTCTAAAATGCAGAGGCCAGACTACTGTCAGGGGATTGTTACAGACAGGGCTCATTTCGAGGGGGAACACACCAGAACATCGTTCTGGTAATTTCCCCAAGTCAGGTGGCCCCTCCCACCTGATTTTCAAACATTTTGGGCCGTTTAGGCCTCAATTGGGGCCAAAACTGCCACAATTGGGGCCAAAGCCCAGATCAGGTCAGTGCAGGTATTGGCAATGACCCGATACCAGCCGTTTCAACCCCGATCCGGGCTGAAATGGGTCAAAAATAGCAATTTGGGGCCTGTTTGGGGGCCAAAACAGCCCAGGTTGGGGCCAAAACAGCCAGGATCAGGTTGGTGCCAGGAAGGGGGAGCTTCCCGCACCTGGCACCAACCTGGTCCTGGCCATCTTGGCTCCAATCCTGGCCAAAACGGGTCAAAAATGGCCCTTTTGGGCTGAAATGGCCCGGATTGGGGCCAAAACGGCCGGGATTGGGTTGGTGCCAGGCAGGCAGAGCCTCCCTCACCTAGCACCAACCCAGTCCCAGACATTTTGGCCCCAATCCTGGTCAAAACGGGTCAAAACGTACAGGAATTATATCATCCCTGTATCGAAAGAGCTGCACTGGCTACCCATCTGCTCCTAAGCACAATTCAAGGTGCTAGGGTTACAAACCCCCTCGTAGTGGTTGGAGATCTTCCAGAATTACAATTGATCTTGAGTCCACAGGGCTCAGTTCCCTGGAGGGTGGACTCTATTGCATTTTACCCTATTTAAGTCCCTCCTCTCCCCTCCCTAAACCCCACCCTCTTGAGGCTCCACCCCTCCAAAACCCTAGAATTTTCCTAACTTGGAGTTGGCAGTCCTAGTGCTGGTTCTTACATTTAAGCCCTAAATGGCTTGGGGCTAGGGTACCTGAAGGATCTTCTCCTCCAATATTACCCACCCTACCAATAAAAATTTGCCTCTCAAGTCCTTCTCTCTATGCCCCTGCCTTCAGAGGTGAGGCAGGTGGCAACTGAGCACATTTTGCCTTTGGAATGTCCTCCCTCTTAAGGCTTACCTGGTGTCTGTTTTTAAATATATCAGAGGTTTTATCTTACCTGCTTTTTAGTGGTCTTCTGTTTATGGAAAGTTTTTATAATGTTTGTGATTTATTATAGTGGTATTAAATTGTAAGCCACATCAAGCAGGAGTCTGAAGTGGTGCCACAGAAATATGTTAAACAAACAAATCATGAGGAGGCAATAGTGATTTTTAACCTGCACCATGATTGTCCTTTGCTTCTTTAACTTTGTGGCTGGACTTTTTAACACTCTTTCAATTCTTTAATACTCATCCCCAAACACAGCGAAAATTCCAGAAGTAACATTATTAGCCATGGATGTGGGCACATGTTCATGCACGCATACACTAGTAAGTACCCCCGACACTTCCCGCTGGTAGCCTGGGGGGACCTGCCAACTCTATTGCAGCTGAAGTCCACACTATTTTCCAAGCCTTATTTTGCATATCCAAGCCTACAGAGGGCCCTCATCGGATCTGCACAAAAATACCTACTTAATGAATATTCATTGGTAAGCAAATTAACTATAACTATATCCATTTGTGGAATGATAAAGCAAAAATGGTAGAGATGATGGTGTTAATCTTCACACAAACCCACTTTAGAACTGGGTTCACAAACTCTCAAGCTATTCTGTATCTGATTTGGCAGCGCTCACTTCTCAAAACTTATTTCTCAAGCAGGCAGCTAACAAGGTGGCAAACTAGCTTGGAACAAACTTTCTGCTTCTCCCTCCTCCAACCCCCCCCACTCCACCCCCAATGCCCAAGTGTACTCTGTAAAATAATAGTTCTCAGGAACCATGAGGATGTTATGCATACTGGGAACAACTGCTTTTTTAGCAATGTGTACCCTCACTTACCAACATAGCTCAAGGCAGCTCACAGCAATCAAAATTAAAATTACAAAATCCAGAATGAAGTAACATAACATATAAGATATAGAGGCCATAATGATCAGTCCAGGTTCAGAACACAGAGCAATGGCCACCCTACTTAGAGTACCTCATTCAAACTATACTTCCCAGACTGCATTTGTCACCTTTATTGCTGTGTATTTAAGATGCCCAAGGGAGACAGGGAGTGGGAACTCTGTCTCATGCAATGTGGGAAATGTAATTTCCAAAACACATAATGTTAGGATGTCATGTGTCCTTTTTATTACAAGTCCAAGAGTTCCTGGAGTGGGGGGAGCAGAAAATCTTCACTGTCAGCTTTAATATCATCAGTAGAAGGTATACTGGAGTGGCACTGAGGACTGGAGGGAGAGAAGAATGCAGTAGTCTCAATCCAAGATGGAGGAGAATTAGAATAATTTGAGGTCTATAACCCTAACCATTAAGAAGGTTTCTGAAGAAGGGAGCTTTGTCTCTTGAAAGCTTATACTGTGAAAATCGTGTAGGTGTCTAATGTGCCACTGGATTCAAATCCTGCTGTCACCTCTGAAGAAGGTGGTATGAAGAACCAAGAGGAGTCAGAGGGGAGGAATATATTTGGCCTGGGTCTGAAGTTCAAAGTGACTTGAAATGTAGACATTTGTTGACTCTTTGGCAGTAAGTTTCATAACTGGTTTTATGTGCATCATGTATCATTTTTAAAAGTTTTATTACGGCTTGAGCCATGATACTGAGTGGCAACATATGATGCTTTGACATTCCACTTGTGGGTCTTCTCAGTACTGTTCCTCAGGGTGCACCCACCTCATGTTTCAGGAAAGTTGGCAAGGGCCTTTCCTACTGAGGATTGTGGGCCCCACCTTGAAATGGCCATTTAGAAAGGGTGAGTAATCTGTGAGTCTCCCTAAGTTGAGTCTCATGCCAGTGAGGAAAGTAACCAACAATCCACAGACTTCTTAGCAGGCTCTGTACTCTGCCTCCGAACTCCTCTTAAAGGAGCAGTTCATTGATTGGCATGCTGCTAGACTAAGGCCATCTGTTGGAAAAAGAGGTAGCAGTGGTGACCAGTCATGTCTTTCACCAGCTCCAGCTGGTGAGCCAGCTGCAGCCCTTCCTGGGCAATAAAGACCTTGCCACTATGATGCATGCCTTGGTAACATCTAGATTAAATTACTCCAATATGCTCTACTCAGGGCTGCCCTTCAACACTGTTCCGAAGCTACAGTTGATACAGAATGCTGAGGCCAGGATGTTGACAAGAATGGGTCATAGGGGCTATATCACTCTAGCCATTCATCTACACTGACTCCCAGTGTGCTTCCAGGCTCAATTCAAGGTGCTGGTTTTGATCTTTTATGGCCCTATATTGTTTAGCATTCCTTAAGGAACACCTCTCATACAAACCTACTTGTTCACTTTGGTCATGGGGCTAGACCGGGGGCGGGGGGGCAACCCGATGAAGGGCCTTCTCAGTTGTGGCACCAAAACTATGGAACTCTCCAGGGAGAGTTGTCTCTCTCATCCATCATTTTCCATAACAGGTGGATTTTGTTTTGTTTTTGTTATGGCATACATTCAATGAGTGTTACGGGCCCTCCTTCCTGATTTTGGTGTTGCCTGATTATGTGTTTATATGTTGTTATTGAATTATACCATATATACTTTATTTTAAATGCTGTTTTAATGCTGAAATGTTTGAATGTTTTGATGTTTACCATCTTGGAAACCCTATGTGTGTGAAAAGCCGTCACAGAAATGTTTAAATTAAGATAAATTATTTGTTGGGATGGCTGTTTTGGTTGATGGCAATTATGAATTTGGCTCTCTACAAATTGTCAAATGGGTCGAAGGATTCCAAAGCCCAGGCCTCTTTGGCCCTGGTCATAAGCACTCATCTTCACCCTTTCTCCTCGTTTTCTCTAAGACTTCTCCCACTGATCTAGTCCTCTTCCTTTTATTTTTTCTTCTGGCTATGGTATTTTTAAAAATTAAGATATGTTCAAATAACAGAACATAAACCATAAGCAGATACCAGAATTTTTCATACCAAAAGCAACAGTTGCAATCATTCTCAAAAATAAATGTTCTATTGATCAGTTTTCACATCCTCATGAAAAAATTTTTTTGTTTCTATTGCCTTCTGAAATCCTGTGGAACTGCTTAACTTGAGTTGTGTCGTTTTTGCTTATATACATCTGTATATTTTTTAAAAAATGTACTTTGTATTTTCCATACATCAAATTACTTTGTAAAGCTTCTGAATCCTTCTGAACCTTATTGGTTTCATTGACTTCATAATCAGCTCTCATTTCAGTAGAATCTCCAAACGAAGTTTTATTTATCACACTAGTCAAGATTTTTTTAAAAAGAGAGTAGAGGCTGCATGGAGTATTCACAGCACCAAATCCCATACTGACCGTGCGTTACAGACCAGATGTTGCTGGGTTTTCCTACTGGTATATTTTTTCCAATTTTTATAAAAAGAGGAAAAGATTTAGACTCCTTCTCTTGACTTGGAAATAGGTTTGGCAGTCCCCCCATTGGAACAAAAAATACATGACCCCACCTCTTGTTTAAAAGAAAATGGCTGTTGGGCCTATGGTATAATGTCACTTCTGAGGAAAACCATAGAGTTTTCTGTGATTTCTAGAGAGGAGATCATTTTTCTCCTGTCCAGAAGGCAAGCCTGATGTGGCTTCCAATCATCATGCAAAACATTAATTAGATCTGCTTATGTCCATTTTGTGCGGAACATTACAACTTCAGGGGAGCTCCTCTGTCGTGGAACATACATAAATAAGTATAGAGATTGATCAGATTCTTTAATGCTTGAATTCATTCTGGGAAAATTTTTAAAATAATTATAAATAATGTCTTTGCATTGCAATACTGCTGTACTGTTGTAGAAGGGTGAAAATATACACAGGGGCATCAGAGGTTTCTTTCAGGATTTTTTTTTAAATTCTCTTTCACGTCTGTCTATGCCATAAATTGCTGCAGAGTAATGCATTCTAGTGAACAGAATATTTTGAAAAGACAAAAACATTAATTAAAAATATTTGACCTAAAAATAAATTGTCTATACTGTAGTTTCCACAAGGAAATGCAAATGTAGTGGGCACCAAAAGTGTGCATGTACTAGCATTTCTAAGAATTTCTTCATAAGACAACATTTTTTCCTCAAGTTATCTCTCATAATTCTTGCCGAATGTGAGAAATATGTGGAACAAATTACACAAATTATATTAGGGCATGTTCACTATCCCAATTCTTTCCAACTTCCAAGTCACCAAGCAAATGCGGGGGCATGGCTTCAATGGCTTGTCAAGTAGAAGCCATTATCTGCTGCTCCTAGGCCTCTTGCTCTTAAAATAGCTGCAGCTTACTATTTTGAAACAAATTAGTTTTGGAAAATGCCACCCAAGGCTTCTAAGGCTTAGAAGAAACAAAATAATGTTGGGAGAGTTTCTTTGTTAGAGAATTTTTTTTGCTTCAGCAGAAGCAGCCAACACCTTCACAGCCCTGTCAAGCCATGGAGACATAAATACAGTGGACACAGAGTGATAAGCTGCCATACTGCAGTCCAAGCTCTGCTCACACAACCTGAGTTTGATCCTGGTGGAAGCTGGGTCCAGGTAGATGGCTCAAAGTTGACTCAGCCTTCCATCCTTCTGAGGTCAGTAAAATGAGTACCCAGTTTCCTGGGGGTAAAGCCTGCTCTCAGGGAGGGTGGAATACAAATATGATAAAATAAAAAATAAAAATAAAATAAAGTGTAGATGACTGGGGAAGGCAATGGCAAACCACCCCGTAAAAAGTCTGCCAAGAAAACGTCATGATGTGACATCCTCCATGGGTCAGTAATGACTTGGTGCTTGCACAGGGAACTACCTTTACCTTTACCTCTCCTAATGATAACATTTCTACTAGAAGCCTTCAGAAAACAGCATCAAGAATTAAAACAAGATATGATGGATATGATAACTCCCTTAGCTCATCATATGGGTGAACTGAATACTCAGCATGAGCAAACTGCTCAAAAAGCAGAAGAAGCTATAAAGAAAGTTGCTGACTTGGAAAAAAAGATTGGAATAACTACTCAAGATGGTTGGTGTAGAGAAAAAATCATGATACTGGATTTTCGTTTAAGAGAGAAAAAATTGAAATTTCGTGTTTTTTTACTAAATGCTGAAGCAGCAATGGAACTTTCCATTTTCATGGTGTCCTGTCTAGCTACATTGCTAAAATTGGAGGAGGGGGTGATGCCTTTAATTGTGAGAGCTTACCGAATTGGCAGAATAATAAATATTTCTGAGGCAGCCTTTCCCAGTAGAGATATAGTGGTGGAGTCTGCTGTTTTACAGACCAGGGCTGATTCCAGACGACTAACCTGAAGGCGCTGCATGCCGCCATGTTCCGGATCGTGACCGGGAAAACGCGAAATATCGCATTTTATCGCGTGAGTTTGGCGCGACGTCATGCCAAACTCGCGCGAGAAAATGCGATATTTCACGTTTTCCCTGTCGTGATCTGAAACATGGCGGCATGCAGTGCCTTCAGGTTAGTCGTCTGGAATCGGCCCAGGAGGAAAATTTTGATGGAAGCACGTCAGCAGAATGGTTTGGATTTCCAAGGAAGCAAAATATCAGTATTGTCTGTCCTCCCCTCAGAAATCTCAAGATTTGCAGAGATTTCAAACCCACCATTTCTAAAATGGAGGCAGCTGGGGTTAAATATCGTAGGTTACACTCTGGCAAAATGTTTGTAGAGTATAACCAAGCCCAATATATCACATATGATCACGCTTTTGGAGCAGCTCTACTATCTGCACTGGGCTGGTCTACCTTACAGCAAAGCAAGAACTAGAGCTGAAAAAAGAAAGACTCAATCTCCACTGACTTCAGCTAAAAGCAACAAATGTTATGTTACTGATGAAGCAGAAGATGGAGAAATAGAATTTGAGAGGTTCTAAGTTCTAAATTCTGAAAATTTTGAAGGTGTTTTACTACAATTAGTAAGTGGAATATGTAATAACCCTGAATTTTCTGTATGCAAGGAGCTGGGGGATATAGGCAGCAATTAGGTATGTGCCCTCACATCACAGGTTTATGGGTGGGGTAGATTTTTTCTTCCTTTCTTCTTTCCTTCCTTTTTTTTGGGGGGGGGGGTCTTTCACAGCCCACAACTTGGGCTTCCCTAGATCTGCTCATTTTTTTTGAGTTTCTGTACATATACCTTTTTGATAATTAATTGCATTATATGGATTAATACAAGAAGATAGAAGACCTCAAAGAACCTGAGAAATTAGATATGATGTATTGTAGATATGATTGATTGTATTATAGCATTAAGTAATGATCGTGTTGTAAAGTAAAGGGAAAAAAGAAGAACATAGTTTAAATATAGGACCAGCAATAACACTGCATTATCAATATCTAATATTAATTATAAGTTAGGTTGAATGTGCATTATAGACTCTCTAGAAGGAGTTGAGATAATATACTTCAAATAGTATTTTTTGTTTGGTTATGTATTGTAATTAATTAGTTGTATATGGTTCTTCAATAAAAAAATTATTTTTTAAAAAAAAGTCATCAAGCAAATCTGTGGCAGCAGAAATGACTGTTTCACAATATCCCAACTTTAGCTCAACCAACATAAACTGTGAAAGAAAATAACTATCATTATTCATCACTCATGGTGTTGGCATTTTCCCCTATATATTATATCTTTCTGTAGTGAGGTAAATGTTGTCCTGTGAAGCCCACTGTTTGCACTAACAAAGATAACAAATAGACAAGTAAGACATTTCACTTCAATGCATCCCTAGATCAGTTCTCCTTTGCAAAAGCCCAAAGGAATTTTTTTTATCTTATTATGATATAGTGGGGAGGAGCACCCCAATAGAAAAATCAATTATTTTTGAGGAGTTGTTTAGATGGCTGTTCTTTGAGGGCATCATTTACTAGCACGCAGGTGACAACATCATAGAAAGACAAACTTGAGGATCATTTGTCTATTAATTCTTTCAAAAAATATTAATACTCTAAAAAAAATAGGAGCCTCGTGGTGCAGAGTGGTAAGCTGCAGTACTGCAGTCCAAGCTCTGCTCACGACCTGAGTTTGATCCTGGCGGAAGCTGGGTTCAAATGGCTGGCTCAAGGTTGGCTCAGCCTTCCATCCTTCCAAGGTTGGTAAAATGAGTACCCAGTTTCCTGGGGGTAACGTGTAGATGACCGAGGAAGGCAATGGCAAACCACCCTGTAACAAAAAGTCTGCCAAAAAAAATCATGATGCAACGTCCCCCATGGGTCAGTAATTACTCTGTGCTTGCACAGGGGGCTACCTTTACTTTTTTTTTTACTTCTCTCAAAAAATACAACTAGGGAGGAATTTTATCTCCATTTTTAAAAAAAGTATGTTGAGCTCTTTCTGCATCAAACTAAGGGGAGTTTGCTGATCTCTAAGTAAAGAGCGCGGGAATGTATTTTACCATGTAATCACCCTTTTACAGTATAAAGTGCTATTATTTTATTTAAAAAAAAATTCACCCCATCTTTCCATTTTAAGAAGCTCATAAAATGTTTTATAATCTCTAGACAATAATAATCTCAGGACAACAAAATAAATAAATAAAAATAAAATAAAGTATAAAAAATCTAGCAATAGTTCAATAAAAATATCTTAACTACTAACACTATTAAAAGCTTGGGTAAACAGGAAAAAACTTCGTTTGGCACCTAAATAATACCAATGATACCTAGTAAAACTTCTTGAAACAACAGTTCAAAAATTGGATGCAGTCCACAGAAAACATTCTTTCTTTAACAATCACTGTGTATAGGAGAGGGCCTTGGAAGACTTGGGGACAGATTCACATGTGCAAGATAGTTCTTCAAGCATCTTGTTTCCATTGAAGAGTTTTATAAGACATTATCAGCACTGTGAATTGTACCCAGAAATTAACTGTAATCCACTGTTGATTTTTCAGTAGAGAAGTAATATTACAACTGTGGCAAACCCCAATTAACAGCCTAAGTGCCTTATTCTGAACTGGTTAAAGTTTCCAAACACTTTTCATGGAAAGGATAACTGGACCTGGAGTAATGTAATCATTTCATCTATTAACTGGGTGAAGAAGAAATCCTAAAGCCCATTCACCCATACAGCCATATGAAAACTTTAGAATTTATATGACTGTAGGCACTGTCTGTGAAATCAAAAAGAGTCCAGTAGCACCTTTAAGACTAACCAATTTTATTGTAGCATAAGCTTTCGAGAATCGCAGTTCTCTTCGTCAGATGCATGGAGGGCCAACAGAAACTGGTCAAATATAGAGGAGGAGAGGGGAGGGGGGGAGGAGAGGGGAGATGCAAACAACTCCTTTGATATGGAGATGAAAACAGCTCCTTTTGATGTGGGGATCAGTTTGCTTCTGTAAAGGTTCAAAGGAGTTTGCCGTGTTAGTCTGTAGTAAAACCAACACCCCGGGGAACCAAGATTTTAGAAATTAATTATGTATTTTTTTCAAAGTGCAAAGTGCAAAAGTGCTACTTAAATATAACATGCATCATAAATACATTTACAAATTACAAAGTCCATCCAATGAAACATCCAACTCGTCACAATTTCAAAATCTCAAAGTCCATCCATTTATAAACTAAATCTTCATCGTCCGGAATATGTTTGAAGATTTTAAAGTGCAAATGCTGAGTACAGTGAAAAAAGCCGGTGGGAAGGGAGACTTGTGCAAGGTGTTTGTTCTTTCACGGTCCAGAGTAGAAATGATTATTTAATAGACGCCGACGGGAGTTTGCAGGCAAATTGTTATTAACCCGTTTCGTGAGTAGAAAAAAACTCACTTCATCCTGGGCATAAACATAATCAGACCGGAAGCATGTCCATAGATGCACAACACACTCCCCCACCGCTTGCAACAGAAGGATACACGGACTGACTCGCCGGCTTGGACTTTGAGATTTTGAAATTGTGACGAGTTGGATGTTTCATTGGATGGACTTTGTAATTTGTAAATGTATTTATGATGCATGTTATATTTAAGTAGCACTTTTGCACTTTGCACTTTGAAAAAAATACATAATTAATTTCTAAAATCTTGGTTCCCCGGGGTGTTGGTTTTCCTAGTTTGGACCTGGGGCCGCCCCTTGTTTTTCCTTTCCGTGTTAGTCTGTAGTAGCAAAATCAAAAAGAGTCCAGCAGCACCTCCGAGACCAACCAATTCCACTGCAGCACAAACCCTCGAGAACCACAGCCCTCCCTGCCAGATGCATCTGACAAAGAGAACTGTGGTCCCCGAAAGCCCACGCCAGGTGCCACTGGACTCTCCCCGACCCCGCCTATGTAAAGGAAATCAGTTACCTGTGATAATGAGATAACCATTCATAGTCCCTATTCAGTCCCAGCTTGACACAGTCAAATTTACATATGAATTCCAATTCAGCAGCTTCCCGTTGGATTTTGTTTTTGAAAGGTTTCTGTTGAACTACAGTGACCTTTAAGTCTTTGATGGAATGTCCTGGTAGATTGAAGTGTTCTCCCACTGGTTTCTGGACGTTGCTGGATCTATGACACTGTCTGTGTGATTCACAACCATTCATTTTGTATCTGTGGAGGTTAGACATAGGTATAATCCCACTTTCTCCTCCACTGAATATGTAAAGAGTGCTTAAGAGGGATAAACTATGCATAACACAGGAGATCTGTGACTGGATCAAGTAATTCAATATTTAATGCTAAAAAAGCAATGTTTCTTCCATTGAAATTATTCTCTTCAAAGCTGCTATTAATTGGCAGAGCATGTACTTGTTTTCTTACTGAGCCTAATAGAAGCTTTGGACAGAAAGTTATTTTTCTTATGAAAAAAAATCACAGGGAGAAAAGTTTAAACCCCATTCCTCTATAAAATTGTGGTCCGATATCTTTTTTAAAAACATTAGTTTGGCCTTAAGAACCAGTGTGGTATAGTGGTTAGAGTGTTGGATTAAGATCTTGAGAAACTCGGGTTTCAATCTCCAATCAGCCATAGAAGGTTGCTGGGTGACTATACACACTTGGGCTACACATAATTTCTCAGCCTCAATCTACCTCACAGGATTGTTGTGAGGATAAAATGGAGGAGAGGAGAATGAGGTAAGCTGCTTAGGGTCCCCATTGGGGAGAAAGGTAGGGTGTAAATAAAGCACATCAATCAATCAATCAATCAATCAATCAATCAATCAATCAATCAATCAATCAATCAATTGCTGCAGACAACAACCAGTTGTCCAACTGTTATAGTATTTTGTAAATTCCTACAGCTCCATTTAGTCCATAACATCATTACAAGTACATGAATGGATTTCTCCAATTGTCCTTACTTTATATCCTCATCGTTGGCAAAGACAATGATAGCCCTGGCTCTGGGAGTATCTAGGAGCAGCCTGATAATTTTATCAAATTCGTAGGTCTTGTCTTTGCGATCCTGTGGGATTTTCAATGACTGGGCAATGCAGAGGTCACCTGTTAATAGAAAGAAAGAAGACAAGATGCTAAAATCTGTACATTAAATCAAGGAAGGAAACTAGAAGAAAATAGTGTTTAGTAGAAGAAGGGAAGAAAGTTAGCTGTGAAGACTCGATAGCTCCTGTGTGATATAATAGATGTGGTGCTAGGTTTGATCGTGAGAAAATTGGATTCAAATCTCCAGTATGGTTATGAAGATCTCTGGGAATATACAAACAACAGGAGATCTCTGATTGTATATCAGCCTAAACTACCCCATAATACCCCAGTAAGCAAACCTAATGTAAAAGAGCAATAAGTTAAGAAACTTTGTATGCCTTGTATGCTTAAAAGTGCAGCATAAATAAGAATGGAGGAAAAAATATGTACATTTCAGGAAGCTTTCCTGAGATGATAGCATCTGACACACCTTACAACTATTTTCCCTTCGGGCCAACACTATGTCAGCTTCTGTTTATATTTTCTGTCTTTAGCTATCAGTAAACATTTGGACAGGAAACTAAAGCTTATTAATAGAACAGCAAAGACAAGGGTTTCTGTAATATCTTCCTGATTAGCCTTAGCTCTGTGGGGATGGTGTTATGGCATCATACTGATCCATACAAATAGTGAAATTTTATTCCTCCAAACAATATCGTGAAAATTGCTTGACTCTACAGTTGCTACTTTTCCCTGTGGCTTGAGTCTGTTTGGCAGGCAGACCCAATTGCTTCTAAATTGCTCTAGTCTTCAAATTCCAAGCATTTCTATCCTAGGTGTACTCACAGGTAGTCAACAGACAACTAAAAACATTTATCCTGAAATGTCCCCAAAGAATATCCCTCTAGACAAAATATAAAATCAAAGTGGAACTTCGTGCCTGTAATCTGTCAGGAAAAGAAGAAAATTCTATCAATGCTATTAGGGATTTGGGCAATAGGACAACTGTTGATTTGCTGACAGAAAAAAAACCCCTCAGAAATACAATAAGGAAAACTGTGAGGGCATTGGTCCAAACTAAACCTATTTGTTTAAGAGCAAGTTTGGGTCCAGTAGCACCTAAACTTACAGGTCAACACAGCTATCTACATGAAACTGTTTTCTTAAGAATGAGCCCCATTTATTGAATGGGACACAACCTGGTTAGGGGCCTATGTTGTTGCACATAGTAAATATCAATATATTTGAAACATCCAAACCCACAACATGCATGTCGTAGTGTTTTTAAGCTCTTAACTTTAACCAGATTCCAAAACTGTGGGTATTTTTAAAAACATCTTTGAATATTTTGTCTGTGCTACATTTTTATATGATAAGGTGGCTCTCGGTGCTCAGATTCACACTGGTGTAAGGAGTGAGATATTACAAGTATTCAGAGAAACTGATCAAATCACACAATGACAATAGTAGCAAATGATCACTTAGATATGTGAATGAAAAATCACAGAACAACCATTACAGACGGAATGCTATATCACTTCAAAACACAATAGAGTTTTCAAAACAGCCACAGTCTGTCTTCTACCTTTTAAATAAGCTTAGCTTATGGTGTCATACATGACTTTTTTCTTGCTTCATTTCATTCTTACAACCACCCAGTGGTAGTTGAGGCTGAGAGTGACTGAAAGAATGATTGGCCCAGTCACCCAGTGAGCTCACCTGGTGAGTTCATGGCAGGGTGAGGATTTGATGCTTATTAAAAGGTTAGTCTGCAAATATTCAGCTCCTGGTCATCATGCTAATAATAAAATAATGGGAACAAAATTAGTGTGTATATATTAACACAGATTTTTTACGTTTCTTGCTCTTCTACATTGAGACTATAGAGGATTCTGTAATTAAACAATCATTTGTATATGAGTCTCTCTACACAAGATGCTGGGCCACATGTCCATCAAGTGTCAGGATGGAGACAATGGCTGTTTCCACACGGCTTACCTTATTCTGCAAAATAGCGAAATCTCATGCGAAATCTCGCGAGAAGACGCTGTTATCGTGTCTTCTTGCGAGATTTCGCTATTTTGCAGAATAAGGTAAGCCATGTGGAAACAGCCAATGTTAGCTGGGAAGCATAGTTTTGAAAGACAGAGCCAAAGGAGATCGCTCCACAGATTCTCTCACAGTCCTCCACTGCCTCTGGAGTGCCAGACTGTCTCCCCTTCTGGAGCTTTTACCCTGCTGCCCTCACTGCTTAACTTTGAAATAACTGAGCCTTGGCAGGGCACAGGTTCTGGAAGGAGAGACACCAAAGGCAGCAGACAGCTGTAAGAGAATCTGTCCCCACTGGAGCAATCTCTGCCAGCTCTGTCATTTAAAACTACACTTCCTGGCTATCACTGCATCTCCCAACATGTGAAGAACATGTCAAAAGTATTGTGTAGAGAGACACTATGTTAGCTAGTAGGCAGAGGCTGCATTTCTCAGAATCAAGAGGAAGATAGGGGCAACACAATTTTTGTTTTATTTCCGAATCTAAATTTCCATAGCAAATTTTGTACGGTTTACCTAAATTTGCACTGAGATGCAAGACAAAGATTATCTTGAACAAGTGTCACTTAATGGTTCTGTCCCTCTATTGCTGCAGAAGTAAGGAGGGGAAGAGGAGAGGAGGAGGAGGAGGAGGAGGAGAGAAGAGAGAGAGGCAGGCAGGAAGGCAGAGTGACAGACTCTTAACTCCCCTGTGATCTGGCAGAGAAAACTAGCCTTGCTGGCAAAGCAAAACATATTTCATTTGCTGAATTGTTCTTTCCCAAAAGATGATTTTGCAGTGTAATCTCCAGAGTTACTTCAGTCTAAGCCCATTGATTTAAATAGGCTTAGACTGGAGTAACTCTTCTTAGGATTGCACTGCTAGTCACCTAATAATTTCCTCAGCTTAAAAAGAGAGATCTGATTTCACCATGACATTCAACCAATTAGAAAGGCTTGGAAAAGGACAAAAAATATATCAATGGGTTGGAGCATCTTTTCTATAAGGAAAAGTGCTTGGGCTTTTCACTTTTTCATATAAAAATAAGCAGTGGGATGTGATATATAAAATTATGATGGAACAATAAGAACAATCAGGTTCATACTATGAAAGTCAAATGAAGGTCTTTTGTCAGACAATGCATAATTAATGCACAGATTTAAGTGCTACAAAATGTTGCTTTGTATGCATGCCCCTCATTCCTCTCACCTCCATTCTCCAGCATGCAAGACTTGATGGAACTCTTCCCAACTTGATCAACTTCCAATTCACCATGAAATCTGAAAGAAGAAATTTCATTGAAACTGCAGTTGTTTACTCCACATAAAACAGGATTCTAAACTGGGATTAAACTTTAGTTTACAATCCTGGTTTGTGTGCATAAACTAAATAGCAGTTGACCAAGGCATTGGATTTGAATATTTTGATGAACTAGAACTTGATCAAGTTTAGAAATTTTTCAAGCGCTGGAGGAGGTTGGAGGTAAAAAGGAACATATCTGATTGGTGTTTGTTTGCAGCTTGCTGTGATGTCTGGATGCAAAGTCAATTTGCAGAGGAGTTATGTTTATCAATACCATTTGCTGGGGCAGGGGGCACAATGAGTGAAGATTTCATCTGTGGCTTCCTGATGGACCTTCTAGAATCATATGGCTAGCTATACAGTGGATAAAAAGGTGCTGGATTAGATGACTTTTGGTCCAAACCAGCTGGGCTCTTAAGTTTTTAAAACTCCTGAGGTAGGGCCTTGGGATACTGTTTCAGTTATCTTTCCTGAATGTGAACAATTACATCTAGTGCCCTAGGTGGGGGGCAGTACAGATTATTAAAATTGGTTTCATTCTGCTAAATACTCTCTGGAAGCTAGTACAAAAGTTTTGTATCACCTCTTTGTATCAATTTCTTAAATCATTAAATGAAAACAATATACAGTGTCCCATACAGAAAATCACAGCGAATTAATATTATCCATGCCATTACAAGTACTAGCTGTATTGTGCATCTCAAAGTAATTACATTTAAGTCCTATCTTTAGCATTTTAAGTATAAGCTGTTGAGTATTGTTCAGGTATTCCTGCCTTAGTTATTGCAGACAAAAGGAGCATGGTCCAATAGGTGCATTTTACTATGAAATCGTACCTACAGGGTTCTTTTAGTATTATAGCCACACAACTGTTTGATTTTCTAGCTTTCTGCAATCCTTTCTGTTCCCAGTTCATCAGAGGAAACCAATCCATCATATCCCAAAATAGCTGTAGAATATTCCAGCAGGTGTCACTGTGGTACACAATTTGTCATTTTTATAAAGGTTAAAACATTTGCATCACAGAAACAATGATAAATTGTTTCTTTGAAAAGTGATAACAAAATACTCATTTTTTACAACAGATGACAAAGCAATGTTTAAATGATGTACACTTTTTGACTAATTTTGTCACTTGTGCAATCATGAAAAACAGTTTCTACAGCAGAGGTGAGTTTGAAAAGTACTGTATAATTCCAAATCATTGAGCTGTATCTTGCTGCCTTTACACTGGTAGATGTGGGAGGTGGGGCAATTAGATAACTAATTCTGAACTGGGCCATAGAGTATGGATTCATAGATCCATAAAATTGAAGTAGGGACAGAAAGATTATTTCTACAAATTTGAAGGAAGTCCTAAATTTGTACCCCCCCACCCCAAACCCTATAATATAAAAAAAAATACATTGGAGGATTAAAACCCCACAATAATAATAATAACAACTGTAGCTTTATAAAAAGAATGCCTATTGAGCCCCCCTTCTGATTTTCCTTGGCTCATAATCTGCAGGTTGTTTGGGTTGCTGTGCGGCCTGGTGACCTCTGGGGCCTGGGATTAGGCCTGGTAAGAGTATCTAAAAGCGAGGTGGCCGTTTGGAGGGCAGTCATATTGTAGGGTATAACCCAGGCCATTTTGTTAAGGCTCACAGCCATTTTGGCAGGTTTTAGGGGGCATTTTAGGGAGCCCGGGGCCACCTTGCAGTTGGGCAGGCAGCCATTTTAGGCTGCAACAGCAGCTATTTTGGCAATCCCTGGGTGGCTTGTGTCTGTGGTGGGTACCATTCAGGCTACTGCTGGATAGCTTCCTCTCATACAGGGTCCAAGGCCATTACATTTATTTCACCACTCTTAGTGGCACTAATCTGTCTAGAAGAGCGGTATATGAGCCCAGTTGCACTGGCGACCAATTTGGAAATTCCAGGGCTGCTTGGTGTTTGGCAGGTACCATTCAGGCTACTGCCTGATAGCTTTTGACCATTCTTGGCCCAAGGCCATTGGATTTATTTCACCGGTCTGGGTGGCACTAATCTGTCTAGAAGAGCAGCTTGGTGGGGACACGGCTTGGTGATTGGTGATAAGCCCAGTGATTACTTTGGGCTGTGTGCCCGAGGCCATTAGAAATAAGTGGTCTAGAAGAGCAGTATATATAAGCCCAGATATTATTGCTGGCTTGGTGTGTGAATAAACTCTGTGTCTGAATAAGCTAGTAATACCCCCCAAGAAGGGAGCTGGGCCATCCAAGGGCAAGTATAGTGTTTATGAGTACGGGCTGTGGGTCTCCTTTTTTTAAACATTCAGCTCAGCCAAGAATTCAATGAATGCCTTAACAAGCAACTCTCTCTTAGCTCAGATGTTCATCTGTAATACATGGGTGATAACACTGGTCTGACAGAGATAATGTATATGAAGTGCTTTCCAGATTTAATGAAAAAACTCTAAAGGAAAAATCCAGAGTATATTTCGTTTCCCTGACAGATCAGAATGAGCAGATTGACTTGCTCAGGAAAATTATTCTCTCTTGCATCTTGTGGTGGGTCACTGTCTCCACTGTGAGGCAGATTTCCCACCAAAATTCAGGTAATAATGCTCTTTTAAGAATCCACTACAAACCAGAGAAGTATGTCACAGATACAGCTGAGATAGGCAGGTGGGTGAAGCTTACAATGCTCCTTCCTACTACAGCTGCTGTCCACCATTACTTTTGTACATGCAGATAACATAAACCACACTATAGCCTATTTGGTAGTCAAAGAGTAGTCAGCAGCAGAAAAACTCCAAGAGTTCAGCTCCATGAGTATCTTTTGCATCAGTCCTCTTTGGTGCAAAGTGCAATAGCATTGGATCCATTGACTTATTCCCATTAAGTGAGGAGTCAACAAATCCAATCTTTTACTATTCACTATTCAATCCTTTACTGCTTGTTTATCAAGTTCTGGCAGACTTCTTGCTTGCAAGGTCTCAAAAGTTATTTTAGAAAAAGGCATGGTATGACAATGGCTGCTATGGCTGGGTGCTGTCCTTTGCCTGCCTGGAAGGAGAAGAGGCAGGCTCTCCTTCCTGGGCATCCAGGTATTGTGAGAGTGGGCACAGCCATATACCTTATTAGGTGGCTCTGCCCCCCTCAGTACTCTCAGTCTGCACCTCGTGCTCGGCCCACCCACCACACCCTGTAGCAGGGCAGGTTTAGCTGGTCGCCATGTATGGGGCCAGGTAGGAATCTTTTCCACCTTTCACCAAATTAGCTTATGGTGAGGGGTGGTTGTTTGCCTACCTTACACTGCAGACAGAGGTTGTGGTAATTGGACTTGGTGGAGCTGTAAATAATTTGGCCACTGGCAGGTTAGAGTTGGGGAAAATGAGAGCAGGCCAGAGAGCACCCTTGGCATCTCCCCATTGGTGGGGAATTGGGGTCTGTCAGGAGCGGCTGTGGCTTCACAGCCCAGGTGCGAGGGCAAACTGCCAGATGGGACCTCCTGGACAAGTCCTTCCCCCAGGCTCCACAGCTTGGGGTGTTTGGAGCTTTAAGGGGGGAACCATTTCGCCTGGCCAGCCAGGCCCAAGCCATGTCTCTTGAATGGCTCGCACCCGGGGCAGTGGGTCTCACCCAGACAGGTTCAAGGAGGAGGTCTCAGTGCGACCGCTGGCTTGACCTGTACCACTAGTTAGGCCCCCTTTGCCGCATTAACTGTTTATGTTGTTGCTTTAATAAAATGGCCCTTTAGACCCAAACCTTGTGTCTGCCTCTTCATTCCAACTAGGGTGGCAACAGCAGTGTAGTACAGGTCAAACAAAAGGAAAAGGCATAATCTACATGGAAGTCCTTCTATGCAAGTATGCTGAACAATTTAAGGGACTTTGGTGGGATTTCTCCAAAAGAATTTCCAAGTTGAGCAGTCCCTAAAACTTCAAATGCAAATCCACATACTAATAATCATGATTCAAATTTTGGAAAGGCTGTACGTAGCAAATCAAATAATCTTGAGAAGAGCTTGGATTATCACACAGTTTAACAGGGAAGATTTGCTTGTATAGCAGACATTTAAACATAAAAACCCAATTAGTTTTAAGTGTCAACTACATGATATTATTCCATTGTCATTTGTTTCCTTTTCCTATACCATCTTCTATGTAAGCATTATGCATGCATGCCAAGATAAATGTGAAATAAGGACAAACATTAGCACTGGGTGTTGTCACTTAAGGGGAAACATCTTCAGTTTAATTTTAATCCTTGGGAATAGCTCTGGAACCGTTTTGACATTGTATTGCTCGGACTGTCAAACTGAACTGAACTCCCACTGACTCAAATCATAAATGTAAAATCAAGGCATTTAGGATGGAGCAGATTTACACAGGCACAGAGAATACATATAAAGTCTGGTCACACATCAGTAAACAAGTGTCTGGGAAAGTGGAATGGTGAATTTACTGGAAAAGTAGATGAGGAAAAGAGATCCCCCATTATAAACAATGAATAGAAGATATTGCTGTCAGAAGAAAGAAAAGGATATCATTTGCTCCTTGGTATGTGTATGTGTATGTGTATGTGTATGTGTATGTGTATGTGTATGTGTATGTGTATGTGTATGTGTATGTGTATGTGTATGTGTATGTGTATGTGTATGTGTATGTGTATGTGTATGTGTATGTGCGAAGTATTGGTACATACTATAACACATAGTGATTTTGCTCCTTTGATCTGAATGCCCTTGACCTTTGGCTGTGATTTCTCTCCCCTCCCGCTGTATTTCAGGGGGATTTTGCGTTTGTCCCTTTCAAAGGAAGGAAGCATGAGGCTTGAGTAAAAGATGCTAAAGCTAAACCATAAGCTATAGATTTCTAGGAATTCTGCTGTAACAAGTGTAGGACCTGCAAAAACTTGCTGGGGGGACATCTTATCTCTATCCCTATTTCCTCTTTCCCCACGGCGTCTCCCATTTTCTTGCCTCCTTCTCTCCTTCTATCTACCAAAGAGCCTACCTTTACCTACCTCATCTTCAGCTTTCTCTCCTTCCCTCCCCCTCACAGCCTCTATCCAGGAAAAATATGGCCCAGTTGTACAGTGTTGGACACAGGGCTGGCCATGGGTTTGTGCCCCGCTGTGCAGTGCTGACCACGGGGCCCAGATTTATGGTAGGGAACCGGCAAGGTAGGAGGAACCTTACTTTCCCATGTTTCCTACTTCTCACACTATTTCTTCTCCCCCCTCCAGCTAAACCCATATCCTCCTCTTTTCTCATTCCTCCTGTCTTTTCCACCTAACAATCAACCTAACTTTTATCTGCCTCCCATATCCAGCTATATTTATTAGTTATTTATTTTATTTCTACTATGCCTTTCTCCGCAGTGGGGACCCAAAACAGCTCACATTATTCCTCTCAACTCCATTTTACCTCACAAAACCCTGTGACTGGTCCACAGTCACCCAGTAAGCTTCCATGGTAAAATGGTGATTCAAACTGGGATCTTCTAGATCCTAGTCTGAAACTCTAATCACTGCACCACACAGGCTTTAGTGATGTGTGTGATGTGGCTGCTGTTAAACAGTAACAAGCAGCAAGGTCTGGGCAAGTCATGCAAATTGTATGCTATTGTCATCTTGTGTGTTATGTACCGGTGTAGCTTCTCCCTGAACCAAGGCTCCTGAAGTCCTCACTGCTATTGGCTGTTTCCCTGTTGGCTGCATCCAATCCATGTTGTACAATAAAGTCCAATCACAGCACTGTAAATAAGTTACTTTGTATATAGTTAATGCAAACTAAAGATTCTATCTTCTTGTGCCTATTGGTTGTTGGTTGAAATGGGGACGTAGTTTATGAGTATATATTTGGCTCATGTTGAGATTGTGTTTGGTCTGTTTGCTTCCAGTTTTCAATAAAGCTGTTACTATGAGCTGAAATCTCTGTTCCCTTGAGCTGAAATCACAATACTTAATACTGGTGATGAGGATGGGATACAGAGTGGGTAGGCATCCCCACAGTGACAAGAGCTAAAAGAGCTGAAGGTGGGTAGGTAGCCCCGCAGCGCTCAAGGCTGAATCACTTAATGGTGAGGAATTGTCACTGCCACCATCCTTCATTCACTTCAGAGCAACAGACAGTATGGCTGCCAAGAGCCAGTTCGAGCCACTTGATGCTGCCACTGATGACTGAGACTCATAAGTCTCACAGTTCCAATTTCACCTCAAGGCAAATGAGATTACCGGCAATGAGCGGGAGAAAGCAGTCTTCCTAAGTGTTCAAAATTGCACGTGCTCTTGTGGCACCAGAAGTACAGGAAGAGGTGTCACTCGCAACTATCAAGGTGAAGCTGAAAGACCACTTCTTGCTGCAGCTGTCAAAAATTGCATGCCACCACGCCTTCTACAAGCATGACCAGGCATTGGGAGAGACAATCACATTCATCATGGCATTGGGGAAGTTAGTATGATTGTGAATTCACTGCCCTAGAAGAAGCCCTATTTGATCTGCTAGTGTGCGGCCTATGGGCCAAAAAACTGCAGAAATGACATTTCGAGAAGAAAAGCATCAATTTCAAAATGGCTTATGAGGAGGCCATCATGGCAGAAGCAGCTGACCAGTCCACCAAAGACGTGTGACAGTTGCAGAGTCCAGCACTACCCAAGAGGGCAGAACAGGTCCACCA
This sequence comes from Eublepharis macularius, assembly GCF_028583425.1. Taxonomy (NCBI): domain Eukaryota; kingdom Metazoa; phylum Chordata; class Lepidosauria; order Squamata; family Eublepharidae; genus Eublepharis; species Eublepharis macularius. Next base: position 130,619,452 of record NC_072793.1, read on the forward strand.
TGAGAGCCTCGAAAGTGACTCCGAAGAAGATGATGAGGTTCACCGAACTCAAGCAGTGCGGGCCAGGCATTCTGAACGGCATCCATATAGTGGATCCCCATGTGTCAGCTGTGGGGGAAACTATGAGAGAAGAACTTGCAGATTTTGTGATGCTGAATGCTGGGTGTGCAGAAAAAAGGGTCACATCACACAGGCCTGCAGAGCTACCAAGAAGGAAGGTCCTCAACAACAGTCTCCGTGCCTTGTTCCATGCCAACGACGGCCGGCAGAGAAGGGTTTCCCTCTGCCTGAAGAATGCCATTCCATGACCAAGTGTTCTGGCAGAACCATCATCCTGAACATCAAAACGGGCACCAAAGAGAAGATCTGCGTCACGGTGCACATTGAAGGGACACCATGTTAGATGGAAGTTGACTCTGGGTCAGCGCTCTCGATAATCTCCATGGACACCTTCAACTGAGTGTGCCCCAGGGGGAAGAACCGACAGCTTGAGCCATGTGATCTAATCCTGACAGACTTTCAGGGTCATTGGGTTCCATTGGTGGGTGTTGGCCAAGTCGTGATCAGCTACAAAGACTTTCATGGTCCCCTCTGTTTGGTCGTAGTCAAGGGGCACCTCGCTAGTTTACTGGGACTCAATTGGTTTGAAGTGTTGGACATCCACATCACTTGAGTCCAACAAGTCAACCAATCTGACATTGAAGCAGTATGTGCAGAGTTTCCTGCCATGTTCGATGGCTCATTAGGGTGCTACACAGGGCCTCCTGTCTCCTATGACCTCAATCCAACAGTGCTGCCAACCCGTCTGAAGCCACATCAAGTTCCTTTCACACTCAAATGGCACATCAACAAGGAGCTAGAGTGCCTGATTGCCCAGGGAGTCCTCAAGCCTGTATTGCACACCGGTTGGGAGACACCATTTGTCATACCCATCAAGGCCAACAGGGCAGTTTGTATTTGTGCAGACTACAAGTGCACAATAAACAAGGCTCTACAACATCACGCATACCCAGTGCTGGTACTCAGCCACCTCCTGACATCTCTAGCAGGAGTGAAAACCTTCACCAAGATTGACCTGAAGCAAACCTACCAGCAGCTCCCTGTGGATGATGCCTCTGCGGAAGTGCAGACCATCGTGACCCACCATGGAGCATTCAAGGTTAAGTGTCTACAGTTTGGGGTCAGCGTGGCCCCTGGCATTTTCCAGGGACTTATGGAGTGCTGCTAAGGGGAATACCAGGAGTCATCCCTTACTTTGATGACATCCTGATCATGGGGACATCCTCCACCGAACTTGCTGGAGGCCTTTGAGAAGTTCTCCGCTGTCTCCAGGATGCCAGGCTGAAAGAAAGTGCCAGTTCAGTGTCCCACAAGCAGAGTTCCTGGGGTTCCTAATTGATGCTGATGGCATCCACCTGACAGACAGCAAGGTGCGAGCTATCACCAGTGCACCGCCACCTCACTCAAAGGAGCTACAAGCATTCTTAGGGCTCCTAAACTGTTATCATGTGTTCCTACCACACAAGGCATCACTAGTGAAGCCCCTACTTTGATTGCTGGAGAAGAACACTCCTTGGACCTGGGGCCAAAAGCACACCTTCATGTTCACCGCTGTTAAGGAGCTCCTGTTGTCTAACACAGTATTGACACACGTCGATGAATGCAAGCCGCTTATCCTCGCCTGCGACACCTCACCTTATGGGATTGGTGTGGTCCTGAGCCACTGGATGCCAGATGGGCGGGAGGCACCTATCGCATACTTTTCAAGGACATTGTCACAAGCAGAAAGGAACTATGTGCAGATAGACAAAGAGGCCCTTGCCCTGGTCGTGGGAGTTTAAAAAATCCACGAGTACATTTACGGGCGTCACTTCGAAATTGGAACCGACTACAGGCCTCTTTTAGGCCTCTTCACTTCAGACCAGTAGATCCTGCAAGTCATGTCCCCCTGGATGCTACACTGGTTGGTGTTTCTGTCGGCCTGCCACTACCAGACCCTGCCACTGACCCCTCTCCTGCATATGGGGTCATGCAACTGGAGGACTTGCCTCAGCCACCCCTTCTGATGTCGAACATCACTGCCCATTCCGACAAGGACCCCACAATCTCCAGGTCCTCAACTGGATGTGGAGGGGGTAGCCTGCTGGCAGGATGGACTCTGAGTTCTAGTCATATAGCTCCTGCACTGTCGGTGCACAAGGGATGCCTTCTTTGGGAGAACAGAGTCGTCATTCCGCCCAGGCTGCATCAGCGGGTGCTCGAGGCACTTCATGTAGGGCACCTAGGGATCGTGAAAATGAATGAGTCATCCCTCAAAGGCTAAAACAGTTCTGGAAAGGGCTCTGTCCTTTTCTCCTGCCTTTAGCTCATGGAAACCAAGTCTTGAAAGCTAGCAATACTGTTGTGTTTGCCTAGTAACATACACAATGGCCATTCAGTTTCTTAAAGCTGCAGGCCCTACTTCTCTTTCTGGTGAGTAGCTATGTAAATCTACAGTAGAACAGCAGGATTTGGGTCCAGTAGCAACTTAAAGACCAACAAGATTTTCAAGGCATAAACTTTTGAGACTTAAAAATCCCTAATATTGTATATAGCTATATTGTATCGGATGAGAGGAAATTTGAAGCTTGAAAGCTTATACCCTAAAAATCTTGCTGGTCTTTAAGACACCAATGGACTCAAATCCAAGCACTGCTTCTGTTATGGTGCATTTTCCCTTTTGTTTTTAGATTTCAGATATTTCTGCAAACCAAGGGCTATTCTCAGGTTTGTAAAAAGATCCATCTTGTCTGTCCATGGCTCCACTTGCTGCATTTAAGTATCCACAAATTTGAACATGTTAAGAATCAGATCTATTGATACACAGGAAAAATGAGGACTGATATTTTCTTAATACATTTGGAAACAGCATGTATCTGAAGAATAATCTCTTCTTTGTGGAGAATCTCTGTGTGGAATTAAAATAAAGAGTTATTTGTAAGTTGTTCATATGTATTCTTCTGACAGCACCATTTTAAATGTGTTTATTGATAGGTTTTTTCTTCCATCACAGCAAACTTAATCAAAACCAAAATTAAACAGAAACCATAGTGTGCAAATTGGCAGAGAAACTAAAAATGTCTAGCACAGATGAGGTAATTAAGAACTTTATTCTATTAAAGTTGTCACTGTAATTTTGGGTGCATTTTTAATGCTGCTCCCTCGTGCATTTTATCACCTCAAAGACTCACTTTTATTATGACAGTTAAATCAAGCTTCTTTAATATACCAAAATCAATGCAGTCACTAGAAGACAAAATTGAATACTAAGAATGGTGTACATGATAATTATGGATGGAAAAGATAGAATAGCTTTGCTTGATGGGTTGAGTCTAATCTAAAAATAGAGATTTATGGAGCCTCATAACTCACTGATTTTTCAGTGTCCCATGGTTATGAATTCCTAACAGGGTTGGGGAGGGGAGGCAAGGTTTCTCTTTAAAAACTTTACAAGAACATATATTACAGGATTCTGGAAGTTTTCTGTAAACATAATAAGACTATTAAATAGGGTTGCCTCCAAACGTCTACTCATCAAAATTTCTCTCAGGTTTTGAAATTCTGTATTATCCAGTCCTATTTCCAAGGACTGGACACACATACACACACACACACCTCCCCCAGCCCGGATCAGAGATATTCAGGTCCAAGGGCAGTGTTCACTAGCCCTTCTCTCACTGGATCAGAGTGAACTGATAAGTCCATTCTTACTTCTACCAGTCCTTCCTTATTTCTAAGTGTGACTAAGAGAGCACTCCTAAGCAGGTCTATTCAATGTGGCTTATTCCTAGCCAAGTGTTCTTAGCATTGCACTGTGAATGCACAAGGGGTATGCATATGGGGGAAAAAAACAGCTGAAAATACACAGAGAAATTGTTGTTCGGATCGTTAAAGCAACTTCCAGAATGGTGGAACAAATTTGGGAAATGAGGCTGTAACCATCACCAAAAAGTTTTGTTTCTTACTGTGCAGAGGCTGCGCAGGCAGGCCAGGCAGTAGGAAGGTGTCTAGCAGCATTTGGAACCAATTGGATCCAAAGGAGGAAAACTGAGCCCTTAGCATTAAGTCTGTTGGCAGGAAGGGAGTGTGTGCAGCACGCATTAGTGCATTTTTTCTTCAGCTCTTCCTAGGCAGCGGCACTGGCATTGAGTGGCTCATAGGGATCAAATCGCAAAAGGTTTGCTTTGTGCCAAGGAGGGGAGCAGCAGATGACATGGTGCCCTCAGCACCAGTATCACTTCATCATCACCATCCCTTTCCATGTGTTTTTATGCACAGTGAAAGGAAAGGCCAGAAACATCCACATGCACACATGGATTTGTGGGGTCTCCTTCAGCCTCTGAACTCCTGGCTGTTGTATAGGCTCACATTATGCAGATTAGGGTGAAAACTGGGGCACTTGAGGAGGTCTGAGACATGTAGAGCTGGTTCATGTCCATTCAGTGGCCTTCTGATGCTGCTGTCCTTTGCTTATGTGCCATATTGCCAGGGCCACCATTGTGACTAAAGAACTACTTCAAAGATAGAGGGTCAAGAAGCACCCGGAGGAATTTCATTTTGTCCAGAAAGCCTTCTGGTTGGCTTTTGGGGCTTCTCTGATTAAAAATGTTAACCTAGCATTAAAATGGCAAGGAGGTAGCAGCCATGTGCACTGTTCACTCACGTGCACGCACACATGCACATCCAAGTCTTTCCATGGGAATGATTGATCTGGTCAGATTTTTTTCTTTCTGCTGGTCTGGCAATTTATCCTTTTTTCCTTTTTCATTCAACTCTGGGTTAATGGTTTTAGTTGGAAAGGGAGACTGGCAGCTAGCAACCTGTCCAGTCTACCACTTTTACTAGTAAAAAATATGGGGGGAGGGGGAGAGGGCCATCCTCTATCTACTTCCTGTGAAAGAAAAACCAACATTTAGACCTACATTTCCATGTGCTTTTACACGCAGTGCAAGGACAGGCTGGTAGCTGGTGGGTTTAAACAAGGGGTCTTGGGACTGCTGTAAAGCAGATTAGAGTAAGGATTCACCCTTCATCATGGAAACAAAATGACAAGGCACAGGGAAACATGGCATAAAAGCAGGACTCAATGGCTATAATTTATTGTGTTTGTCACTAAATCAGGAATTTTAAAAAAATCACTGACTTGTGCCAGTTGGCAATGCTGGTGCTGCTTTGCCAATAAGTTTCCCTCCATTATGTGTGCTGCCAACACTCACTTTCTTTCAGGGCCATTGTTGTGTGAGTTTTCATGTCCTTGAGGAGAAATTCATTGGATTGTTGGGGTTTTGGACAACGTGGTTTTTGGTTAAGAGTGAATAGATCCGCACTGCACAGCTGCCCAACATGCACCTTGATGTGCACCTTCTCCAAGCATTTCTCAGGGTCCATAAACATGGAACCCCATTTTTGCATATTCTCAAACTCAGTGGGTCAATCATTTAGAGGGACGGTTGTGTTCTGTGGGATTTGGGTGCTGTTGCATGCAAAAACCATTGCCTCAAAGCCTTGTTTCCCCATCCCAATGTGTACACAATGGATCAAAACAAAAACCAAAATGGATGAGTTCTGAGCTGGCACCACCCCAGACAGAACAAACAGTAATGGGATATAATTATTCTGGAACCCCTTGGAACCAAAACTGAAATGGACATTTTCTCAGTGCACACCCCTAATTTTTTTTTCAGTGCATATCCCTGGTGTCCTCTTTGCTCAAGGCTAACTAAACATCTTGACAATTTCTTTGAGGAAAAGTGATTAGCAGAGGCATATGAGTAGATAAATGTCAAAAGAGATCTGCTCCCCTTCCACTGTAATTTATTTAGAACATTTCTGTGCCACCTCTCTATATAACCTGCTCTGGAGTTTTACACAGCTAAGTTTCTGCCTCTCTAAGTAGGCCTATGTATTGTGTCTCCTTGGCTGCTGTAGTTACTGGGACTCAACTTGGTTTAATAAGCTGTTCCAGTTGGGGGCATCTGGATAATTAGTTTGCTTTATCAACAACTCTTCTTGTCTTGCCCTAGGGTGGAATGAGCACTTAAGCCAGGTTTGGAACACTCTGAGCCCAAAGTCACTTCAGAAGCCCATGAGTTCAGAACTGGGCTGCGGTAACAATGATAACAGCTATAGGCTCACCAGGCAGGGCCACTTGGTCAGCTTGTCCTCATCAGCCCACAGGGAACTCTCCATAAAGTTCAAAGGCCTGTTTGCCCTGGTCTTTCCTAATATCCCAATTTATCTCCTTACAAGCTTGCCCAGAGTAATACCCCTACCCACTCCATTACTCTATTCTAAACATGTCCTTTCATTTGAGAATGCTGCATGCCCTGGAGGATTGCTATGGTTCCTACAAAACTACATAGGGGAATATGATTTGGTTTCAGAACAGTAAATGATGTATGTTAGTTCTGAATAAATACAAGGTCTCCATGCTAATTGCTGCAAGTGCCTCAGGCCACATAGTGGACCCATTAATAAGAAGCTTTTGATAAACTGAGGTTTGTATATCGATGAGTTCCCTGAATAGAAACAGTGAATATGTCCATAATGAATAATTTTCACACCAAACTACTTATGGTCCCATGCTGTTTAATTTTAATTATATTGCTTTAAATGAAATGATTTTTTTTTAAAAAAAATCAAAGTAGCAATTCATATAACCATAAGAGAATGTTTGTGAAAAGATCCATTCTCTGGAGGGGAAAAAAAGAGGGGGGGGGAATCTGCAATTTCATTATGAGTAGTGGGCATCCGTGCTTGCCCATTTGTAATTCAAAGTCATTTGTTTTCTACCTGGAATTACTGGTTGCAACACTGCTCACAAACAATACTTTCCAATACTGCTTTGGCTCCATTGCCCAAAGCAATTTTCTGCAACCTCCGCATGCCCCGGAGAATGTTATGCTCTGTGACATTGTTTTATTTCTCTGAACTGCCTTTTAGAATGCCACACTGTAATTTAAGAGATTGTTCAGTGCTGTGCCATTCTTATAAGGATTTCTCTCCAACCCCACTATTAATGTGACCACCTCTAGATAGTGAAGAATTTTACAAGTTGCAAATACAATGCTTTTTTTTTTTTTAAGGTGAGCTCTGAGAGCTTTTCTGATTTATCCCCCCCCCCCCCTTGGACAGATGCATAGCATTTTAGACTCTTTCAGATGACTGTGCATCCTTTGAGGCAAGCAAAGACATTGCCAACCAACAAGAAATTCAATGAGCAATAAAAAGCATATGATTAATCAGTGGGTAGCACTTGTACATTTTGTAGAAAGCCAGTTTGAATGTTCTCTCAATTTTAATAGATCAGTGGCTTTAGAGCACAGCATGGACTTGAATGCTGAAAGCAACAGATATGGGGGGAGAGACATGAGAACATACAATGGTTTTTGAAGTTTTCATTAGGTATCTGGCACCAAGGTTGAAACAAATATATATATGATGCTCTCATTGCTTCTTGCAGTTCCAAGGGCTGCTAGGTCCAAACTGCTTGACCAGTGATCAATTAGGCTATGTCAGAACCATCTTCAGTCTTGCATCACAACTCTCTAAACAATATTGTTAAGCAACATTGTTGGATACTCAATTATTTCCCATGGTGCTTTCAATATAGACTCTAAGAAACTCACTCAGAAGCACCTCATTTGGAATCTCACATCTTTGTCTTTTGGCAGGCACGGAATTTGAAAGACAGATGAGAGATCTTTTGATAGTTAGATTTCCTGCAGTGTTTTACTTGAAGCCAAATGGAAAAGAAGAGGCATGCATTGTGAGTCCTTCAGTAAAACTCAAACCATTGAAGAAAGTATCTGAAAATATCAAGTGCTCTAAATGAGGGCCGGACCAAAATGAAAGTCTTAATTTCATGAACATTCTTACCTCTGTGAAATGTGTCAGGGTCTGTTATTCTAGGAGAATGCAGCCTAAGTAACGCCATATTAATTTCTGCAGTCGTTTAGTCTTTCTCTCCCTCCAGGTCCCCCCCTCCAAGTGCCAGGACCGCAGTTTCCAAGGGAGAGGATGCTGCGTCTTATCTATGTTCTTCTTAGTCGACCTTGGGTATCCGGTGTTCCCACAGAGAAGGTTCCTGCTATGTGAACTCTGGGGGGACGCTGGGTTCTGAGGGCTTGATGTGTAACAACTTTCGTTTTGTACCTCATTCCTAATTCAGCTTTGCTCAGCCAGGATCTACTTGGTCCTGGAGTATGGACACCTGGGCCTGAATGCTGTCTTTCAAATAAAACCTTTTGAAACCAAAAGACCTTGTCTTCTTGCAAAAGGGAGGAAGGCAGACTCGTGCGTCTGGAATGCCATAGCCTGACATTTTGTTAGGAATCCTTTGTTTTTTCCCCGACACCTCACGTAGGGAGGATGGATACCAAGGACTTGATTGATCTGTCTGACCCCGGCCCGGAGGATGGGGGATTCCCAGACCAGACTCAGACGGTACCCGACAGTGACCCTGAGACTGTGCCTAATCCTAATAATAGTTCCGCTATGGACGGATGAACTGAACCTGTTCAGGACAGTGGGACAGAACCCGTGCCCAATAGGGGGGCGGAACAGGCCCACCCAGCTGAAGGGGGTGCACGGCCAAAACTGCATGGAATTCCCGGGGGGATCATCTGATTTTGCTGTCGATGCTGCGGCAGTGGGGCTCCTGGCCTCGAGAGGTGAGGGAGAGATGAGCCCACACCATGTTTTCCCGGTTGATGATAGATGTGAGACGAACTGTCAGGTCGATGGAGCAGGAGGGCCCGAGCATTGTGTGGGATTTGACCAGGTCTGCCCGCACTCCGGAAGGCCAAAAGATAAGGCTGTTCCCGATTACAGTCACTAAATAAAGGTGGTCAAAAGACCATCGGGAAGGAAAATTCTACAATACTATAGTGCAACAGTTTATAAACCTTTTCAAGTGATTTTAACAATAATACATAATTACATCATATTACATATCATATCATTTTTCAACATTTTTCAGCAATCTTATTCATAATACATAGAAACAAGAGTCCTCTGCAAGAGGACCTGAGGGTGTGACAGCAATGCAGCAGGAAAAGTCTTTAAAGACTCAAAATAACGTGTCTTCTTTAGCTTTTTTCTTTTTTCAAATTTTTCAAATGCCAAGATGGAAAAGTACGTGGCTGGTCCAAAGATGAAAGTTGGAAAGCCCAGCGGTGCCCGGAACTAAGACCGGCAGATTTTCCTATAGTTCTTCGTCCATAAGGACTTCCTCAGAGGCATCCAGCTATTTCCGTACACAGTTGCATCATATATGCGGCGAGAGGACACCCATGGACGTAGAGATAATCCTACGTGATAATCCTAGGATTATCTCCACGTCCATGGGTGTCCTCTCGGCGCGTATATGATGCAACTGTGTATGGAAATAGCTGGATGCCCCTGAGGAAGTCCTTATGGACGAAGAACTATAGGAAAATCTGCCGGTCTTAGTTCCGGGCACCGCTGGGCTTTCCAACTTTCATCTTTGGACCAGCCACGTACTTTTCCATCTTGGCATTTGAAAAATTTGAAAAAAGAAAAAAGCTAAAGAAGACACGTTATTTTGAGTCTTTAAAGACTTTTCCTGCTGCATTGCTGTCACACCCTCAGGTCCTCTTGCAGAGGACTCTTGTTTCTATGTATTGTGAATAAGATTGCTGAAAAATGTTGAAAAATGATATGATATGTAATATGATGTAATAATGTATTATTGTTAAAATCACTTGAAAAGGTTTATAAACTGTTGCACTATAGTATCGCACTCCGGAAGGAGCACGGGCCAGCACCCAACCTTGGTATAGGTGGGACACAGAATCTGGATGCCTGGAAGAGTGGGACCCCCAGAGGGAGACCGGAGATACCCAGGACTGGGAGGCCACACGACATGAGCTCATGAGCTGGGACTATACAGATGTGAATTCATCCAGAACCTGGGAGCAAGGCCGCACGTGGCAGCTGGAGTGTTGGGCCCAGGTGGTGGAGTCCGGAATTTTGGCCGTCATCGGCTTGTCGAAAGGAATACTTGCCAGCATGACCGTTGAGGAGGAGCAAGGGGGAGGAGAGGAAGGTCCGATAAGACCATGGCCCAGGGATCATGTCCCTCCAAGGTCACAGGAGTCATTGGAGGTCAGCGACCATGGGGAAGATGGAGCATTGGAGAGGCTTCCGGACCACTACCGCCGGATGGAGGATAGAATGGGAGCAATGGAGGAAGACCTAGCCCAAGCCATCTATCTTATCCATGTGTTGGTTAGAGAGCGGCGGGACAAGTGACAACCTCGTCCGCTCCAACGCCATCGGTGGCACAGGGCCAAGTTCCGCCAGGAATTCAACCAGCACCCGGTTTGGGTGCCCTGTGCCGACCACCACAGGTCCAACTGCAGCCACCGCCAGCCCAGAAAACACCGGCGGCGCCAGCGCCACAGCTGCTTCAGCAAATTCCTTAAATATTACCGACACCTCAGCAGCAGCTACAGCACCCACCTCCACCTCAGCCGACGCCAGGCCGAGTGGTTCAGCCACCTCCGCCACCTCCGCAACAGGTGATTCCACCACCTCCTCCTCCGCAGGTACTGCCGCCGCCTCCGTGGCAAGTTCCTCCACCACCGCCTCCTCAACAAGTGCTTCCTCGACAGGTGACACCCCAACACCCACCGCCGCCAAAGCAACCGCCTCCCGTGCACCCTGCGCTGGTATTACCTGGACCCCAACTGGTCCCACAGCTGATCCCAGGATTTCTTCCACCAGGCCCACTGGGGCAAGGGCCGAGAGCTCCACCACCTGGAGGTGCACCCAGACCCCGGCCGCAGGGGATTGTAGGACATGTACCCCCACCACAAGAGCAACAGATCTGGCCTTGAGGACTGATGCAGGGGCCGGTGCCAACAGGGCCCCCTCCGGCTACATGGCCGATGCCGCCGGACAGACAAGGGGTGCCTGAGTTGCCGTGGGGAAGGATTAAACTAGAAGCCACATTCGATGGTGACACACAGAAACTGTGGTTCTTCGTGGTCCAGGCGCTTCAGTTTTTCAACCATTGGGGTTACCTGTTTCCGGATGAAAAAAGCCGGATCGATCATTTAGCCTCCAGGCTGGAAGGCAAGGCAGCCGAATGGTACATGACTTTATATGATTCGGGAGCTCCCGAGTTAGACACGCTGCAGAGTTTTGTCTCCACGTTGCGAGCCCAATACAAGGACTCATTAGAAGAAGACCGCACCCGCACCGAACTACAAACACTGCGACAAGGAACGCAACCGATCTGAGACTATGCTGCCAAATTTTGTCAATTAGCAGCCAAATGTCCCCACTGTGAGGAGGGAACCAAGATAGTAATGTTTAAAAGAGGCATGAACCCCAGGCTTCTGGATGGCTCCCTAATGCAAGACGACCCCCCCAACGCTATTAGGTGGATACAATTAGCCTGTGAAGTTGAAAATCACATTCAACAGGTGAGGTTAGTAGAACAGCAACAGGAAATGGGGATGAGAAGGACCCCAGTAATCGCCAAAAGGGGGCGAGTAGGTCCTCCAAGCCGCGGAGCATGAGAAACTTGTTGGCAACAAGGATTGTGCCTCCAATGCGGCCGGAGCGGACACTTTGCTGCCCAGTGTCCCTTTTGCACACCAGCCCCAATCGCCCCTACTCCTTCTCGCCCCATCCCAGCACCAAGGGCGAGCCGTGGGTGAGGCGTGCAGAAATGAAATCAACCGGAGAAGGGCCTGGAAGCAGAGGAAGTGCTAATGGAGTTAGATATGCAACCCACCGAGAGTGAAGAAGAAGCCCCTAGCCCACAGTCAGGAAATGAGATGGATCTGTCATAAAGGGACCCGACCGGCAGATCAAGGGAAGATCCAACCGCAAAGAGGTGAGAGAGAAACGGTCTGTATTATTTCTTCCAGTGATTCTACTAAATCCCAAGAGAGGAACCCATATCCGTATAGAAGCATTAATTGACTCGGGTTGCTCCAGAGACATTATAGCACCAGCACTAGTAAACGGCTTGGGTTTAGAAACCAAAGAATTAGAAACCCCCATCATCTTTGAACAGATGGACGGGTCTAACATGAACACGGTAACTCTTGAAATGGAGCAAGTACCTACTGGCATAGGGGAGCACTGGGAAAGCTGATGCTTTGTAGTCAGCCAAACAGCCAAGTATCCCCTCATCCTAGGCAGCTGGTGGTTATGGGATCATAACCCTTACATAGACTGGGCTAAAGGAGTTGTCATGTTTAACAAAGAATATTGTGAACAACATTGTTGGCAAGTGAAACGGGGAAACGTAAAGCCCCCCCCCCGTGTGGAGGAGGCTCTCCTAACCCAAGAAGAAATCAACCGCATTCCAAAGGAATATAGAAACCTAAAACAAGCCTTCAGCGAAGAAGAAGCCGACAGCCTCCCCCCCCCCCATCGGGCCACGGACTGCACTATCGAATTGATTCCGGGAGAAAGTCTGCCTAAAGGCAAACTATATTCCATGAGTCCCTTGGAAAGGAGGAGCTACGAAAATTTATAGACAAAAATTTGGAAAGAGGTTTCATCCGCCCCGCAAACAGCTCCCATGCGGCGCCAGTGCTTTTCGTCAAGAAGAAGGATGGAGGCCTAAGACTGTGTACAGATTTCAGAGGGATCAATGCTGTATCAGCCACTAATTCCTATCCCATCCCGCTGATCTGAGATCTGCTCAACATCGTGGCTCAAGGTAAGATCTTTTCGAAATTGGACCTAAAAGATGCCTACTTCCATGTTAGAATCAGAGAAGGAGATGAGTGGAAAACTGCGTTCAATACGCCATTAGGGTAGTATGAATACCTTGTTATGCCTTTTGGCTTATCTGGAGCCCCATGATCAATGAAGTATTGCACAAATATTTATATAATGGAGTGGTCGTTTACCTAGACGATGTGTTAATTTATTCAAAAACAAAAGAAGAGCATGTGAAATTGGTGCGGGAGGTGTTGACCACCTTAATGTGCCACAAGCTCCCTATCAAACTCTCTAAATGTGAGTTCCATAAACAGGAACTGGATTACTTGGGATACCGTATATCAGGACAAGGGCTGAAAATGAATCTGGCCAAGATCCAAGCAGTACAAGATTGGCAAATTCCTTCCACTCGTAAACAATTACAATCCTTCCTGGGATTTGCCAACTTCTATAGAGACTTCATAGAAGGATTCGCTCAAATTGCCCTTCCTTTAACCGATCTATTAAAAACCAAAGGAAAGGGGGATCAAGTGAAAAAACCTTCCTCCAAATTGGGGTGGAGCCCAAAATGCCAACTGGCTTTTGACGAGCTTAAAAATAAATTTACGTCCGAGCCTGTCCTGCAACACCCCGATGAAAACCGCCCCTTCATAGTGCAAGTTGACGCCAGCGATACTGTGGTTGGGGGGGTGCTCCTTCAGAAAGGGGAGGATGGAAAAGCCAGACCGTGTGCATATCTGTCCCAAAAGTTTTCGGAGTCGGAACGGAATTGGAATGTGTGGGAGAAGGAAGCATTTGCCGTTAAGATAGCTCTAACAGTATGGTGCCACTGGTTGGAGGGGGTACGGCATCCATTTGAAGGTTGAACTGATCATAAAAACTTGGAAGCCCTTAAAAGCCCCAGACGACTTAACGCCAAACAGCTTCGCTGGGCAGAGTTCTTTTCAAAATTTAATTTCACGCTCAACTTTCTGCCAGGGAAAACCAACTTCTTAGTGGACGCTCTATCACGCCCGTCACTTTCCTTTCTAACACCTTTCCTTTCTAACAATATTGCACTCTTTTGTGAAAAGACACACACATTTTATCTAGAAGCTGGTTATCCAAGTGAAGAGGGGATGAAGAACTGTTGTTCAGACAACTGAACCAATGTTCCCTTTACCCAATCCATAAATGTGTAACTGGATCAAAATATGGAGTGTGGGTATGAATTCTGATGGGAGTATCCACTAGAGTGTGCAAAACAAAACAAGCCAAAAATACACCCAGAATTGACTATTTCACTTCATTAACGCAGTTTCTGGAATGGTGAAACCAATTCAGGAAATGAAGCTATAATGAGTTCCCTCACCAAAAGGTTTGTGTGTTTCATTTCAGTTCTTACTGTATAACAACAAATCAGGCAGGCAGGCAGGCACTGGGCCAACAGATTCTTGTTTTGTTTCTTTAATGGCAAGTCTACCAACCAAGCAGATTCCAAGGGGAGAAACTGAGCCCTTAAAGTTATACCAATTAACTCCATTGGAAGAAAGGAAGATGTGCGTGGTTGATATGAGTGCAATTTTTGTTTGGTACTTCCCAGGCAATGCTATTATCTCCCTGCCAGTTAGGTCATTGAAAGGAAAGGAGCACTAACCTCTTTGCCCACCCATCATTTATTTTCTTCTATTTAAATCCATTGGAGGGGAGGGGAGAAGTTGCTTGGGGGGGGGTACACAGGCAATTACATTGCCTCCCTGCCAATCAGGACTCAGGGGAGCACTGCCACTGACTGATCTCCTCCTGCTTATCAGCTTCAGAAAGCTTCCTTTAATGTAATCTGTTGGAGGGAAGGTGTGTCTTGTTTGCTAATGGGTGGGGAGGAGGTTATGACGTCTGCCTGCCTGCACTTGATTGATGAAGGAGATTGGTGATAAAGAAGACAAGAACACCAAAGAATGCTGATGGAGCTCAAAAGGAAGAATTTATCACCACCTGCCTCACTGTGTAAACGAAACTGCAAAGTACAAGGAAATAAGGCAGCGACATGCAACAGAAGGTTGCAATTTATTGGCATCATTATAAGTTGTTAAAGGATAAAGGGGAGCATAAATGTAGGATTTTTATCTAATTCCTTAGCTTTGCTGAACTGGCTGGGGTGCTCTCCTACTTGGGCACTACCCCACCACAATACCACTGTGATTTGACAACCAGTTTCCTGCCACATTGTGCACCCGGCACTCACCTTCTTTGGGTTCCATTTGTGTTTGCATAATCTACTTGAGGAAAAACATGGTGGGCCAATAGTTTAGAGAGAGGACTGTGTTCGATGCAATTTTGGTGCTGTTAAGTGCAAATACAGCTGCTGCAGAGCCTCATTTCTCCAACCTCCCTTGAAAAGAACAGTGTGGTTCTGCATATTTGCAGCCAACACTTGCCTTGCATGCTTAATGGGACTGAAACTCATGATAACAAACCCAAAATGATTAGATCTGAACTGGCAATGGCCCACCCAGAAAAACCCAGTAACTGAATAGATTTGGTTCAGAAAACTTGGATCCAAAACAAAAACAAAAATTTTCTCAGTGCACACCTCTATTGTCTACTGTTGGGGGGATTCACAGTTGGTTGATTAACCATATCCAATTAGAGCTCATGGCATGACAGCAAATGTTTATTTATTTATTTAAAATATTTATATCATCACTCTTAGCTAGCCATCTCCCAATAGAAATAAAATAGTAAGTGTCCATAATCTCTCCTTTCAACATTAACAATGATAAATATTAAAGACAATAGCATAACACGTAAGATAGCATAATAAAATAATTAAGTGGAACATAACAACAGTGATGAGATTTTAGTTACCCTGTTATCTATTAGAAGTCAAGCTCTGCTTAAAATGTAAGGTTTAATAAATTACTGACTTGTGTTGCTGACAACTTCATCTTCCAGAAGGTGCAGAAGGCAACAACAAGGTCTGCTATCTTGAACCTGATTCTTACCAACAGAGAAGAACCGATTGATGAAGTGAACATACTACTCTGGGTAGTAATGACTGTGTAATTTTGGAATTCAAGATTTTGGGTAAGGGAAAAGCTGAACGTCGTCAGATACATAGGTTCGATTTTAGAAACGTTGATTTTAATAACTTCAAAGTTGTGCTGGGTAGATTCTGATAGAAAAACTCAAAGAGAAGGAAGTTCAAGATGTGTGGGAGTGTGTGTGCTCACAAATATCAACCAAGTTGTGATTTGAGCATAGGAGAATTCAGACAGCATGCAGCCAAACTATCAGGCACTTCATCACTTTGAAGACTCTAAGTTGCATAAATCAAATGGAGGCACAGCAGCTATAAAGAATTGTGTGATAAGGGCTGCATGATATTTGAAAATGTATTGTTAAATCAGTAAACACATAAAATGCATCATGTGAATCACTTCTTAGAGAAATATAAGAACAAATATTTCAAAAGATTTCTTTCTACCACCATGCTTCCAAAGTGAGACTGAAATATCTAAGTTGTTTTAAAATAAGGGTGAGATACCAGGAAGCAGCTGATCATGAGTCATTCTTCACTTTCCCAAAATGAAAAGTAATGTGCAAATAGGAATTCAGAGACCCTGTTAACTTAAATAACCTGAATTCAGTCCAACCAGCATTTTACTATGAACTTGATTTTATTCTATTGATTTCATTAAAGAAAGTGTTCCATTTCTTCACCACTGGAAAAGGGGGTGGGGTGGCTTTTGTTTATTGCTAGGCTTGAAAGCGGAAAGTTCCTCCTGATTTCAGTTTCCACTATGCTGCAACAAGTATCTTAACCTTGGAAACAAATATAATAGGGCTTATACAATTTTAGACACCATTTTAAAAATGATTTAGGAGGCAGGCAAATTTTTTTGCTGATGCAAGGTCAGTGGCTTAGTGTTTTGCATGCAGAAAGTCCCAGATTCAGTTCCTGGCATCTCAGAGTCAATAGCAGATGCTGAAAAAAATGCAGAGGCATCTGACAACCTGGAGAACTGCTGCTATCCAGAATATGCAATGCAGGGTAATATGTAGCAATGGTCTGATGCAGAATAAGACAATTTCATTTGGTATTGTTTATTTTGTTCAGACTAGCAGCATAAGTAGCAAACTGAAATAAAGCTTGATTTGTAAAGGTTGACTTATTAAGGAATTAAAGGTCATAAAGGTCTTTTAACACCTTTGAACCCCACTGTCAGGATTCTTGAGCGTGAAATGGTTCCTTTATCGACTTATCCACTAGGTATATGGATACTCAGTCATTCAATCACAGAAATAACAGAGAAGTGCTACATTGACATCTACAACTGGCAGGCAACATGAAGCCTTTGAGATTGACCAGGGTGATGTATATAAAGGGCTCAACACAACAATATATTTAAACTGTCACCTACTACATTTTGGATGCAAACTCAGGCCTTAACTTTAACCCTGGTTCAAGTTCATGCAACTAGACATACAAATCAACCCTCCTCTCCAGAGATTTGAACTGAGATATGGCTACCCTCACAAAATTCTTAAGTTTTTTTTTTCCTTTAATGCAATCTGGTCCTTTTGATTTCTTTATAATTTATTCTACTGCCTACTTCATAGCCAGATGATCCTTAAGTGCTTCTTCACTAGAATATCTGAAGGTCTTTCTTTAAAAAAAAAACACCTGAGTACATACATGTATATATTTTAATAATGGGAAGCAAAATCAAAGTATGGGGACAGCCAAGCATGTTATCAGTAGAAGCAAGCTGGCAGGAGAAATTGTAAAAGTATTAGACAAGGCAATCAACTCCAATAATCTAAATTTGTCATATGCAAAAGCCTAGTATTTCCACAACACCACAGATCAGTCCAATGTGGATTTTGAGTGGAACGGCTTAGATTTTTGTTGCTGTTATATGTTTGGTCACTCCAGGTGACCAGTTTGCCATGTGACAGCAAACAAGGTTGTCTGCTCTTCTTCATGTTTCTCTGTGATGCAGCTTAGAGTGTCTGGCCCAAGCTCACCTAATGATTTTCATGGTTGAGTGAGAATTTGAACCCCAAGTTTCACCAATAGCATTTTGAAATTCCCATCACCAGCTATACTAAAAGTGACTGTTGTGTATAGCTGTCCTAAGCTCATTCTAATCATAGTAGTATTTTCTTAAATAATTAAATCTGTGAACTACCACATCACAGTGACTATCACCTGCACGGATGCTTCAGCTGATGACACTTTGATTATATAAAGGCTATGAGGATTACATCATATCAAAACTGCTATGTAGAGCACAGTCCTTTTATAGGACAACATTATCTATTGGCCCACTAAGCAAGAGGTACAAAATTCTAGAACATTAGATCCTTCAAACAAATTTCTCAACTGATGTAGGTTCTTATTTCAGACAATCTGTGTTTTGATGGCTCAGGAACATGGACATAACTGCTGTTACATATCAATTTAACCAATGTACCTCCATCCCCAAGAATCTAAAAGTATCCCATGCTCTATTAACAACATTGTCAATGTACTGGCAAAGTTGGTTTATTACCAGTTATTATACTTCCTCAGACCACTCCCTTACTATTCATCTCTGCTTACTGACAATAAAGATAGGGTTTTTTATATATTGGGGGAATTGATCTTGGTGATGTTAAGCCATAGATCAGTTTGTCCCAGCCCAAATTACAATTCAAATATGGCATGAGGAATTATTGGAGGATTCAGGGTTCAGCCAGTCAGGGTAGGGCTGAGAGAGGCTATTACACCTTCCCCTTGCAGGCATTTGGCTGCTACAGCTGATCCGTCCTTCCTCCCAATGAGGCATCAGGGGAATATCTGGTTGCTATTGTAAGACCAAGCAGGAATTTGAGGGGGAAGGGAGTTCATCAGATTGGCCTGGTGGGGCCTTTTTTCACCTGCTCCATGCTGTCTCATGGTGGGAGGGCATCTAAATAGACCTGATTAAAAAAACTGGTCAAGTCCACCAAGTTTGGCTGAAATAAGGTGGGGGTTGCTCTGGACTAGAGATGGGCACAAACCAAAATATGAACCAAAATTAAGCACGAACCAGGCCGGTTCGTGGTTTGAAAACCGCGGTTTGTCAGATCCCATTTCTGATGAACCACCACGAACTTTAGGCTGGTTCGTTTGGTTCATTTTTTGGTTCGTGACTGCGGACAGCCTGGTGCCAATCAATCAGTTTCCTAGGCAATGGGGGATGCACTTCCTGCAGACCTTCTGCTGACCCAGAAGTGACCTTCTTCTGGTCCAGAAGTGACCTTCTGCTGACACAGAAGTGATGATTTTCTGACCCGGATGTGACGTTTTCATGAACCAAATGAACCAGTTCACAAACCAGGGGCAGGTTCATGAAAGTTCGTGGTTTGAGGTTTGTGAAATTTGATGAACCACAAACTGCATGGTTTGGTTTTTTTCCGGGTCATGCTCATCTCTACTCTGGACAGGTAGGGGTAATCGGCAAATATACTGAGGCATCACAGTTATGGGGGCGGGGGTGTCCAGAAGTGGCTGTCACATCGTTTTGCAACTGGGTGATGCTGTGGAGGAGAACCCCAGGGCCTGAGTGGCATCATACAAACCTTGGGCTGGGAGTGAGCTTTGTGCCCACCTGGGGAGGTAGATGAAGCTTGGCACCCCTTGGCACTTAGCTGTGCAGGCTGAGATACATGAGACTGGTGAAAATGCTGTCCAAGTTTCGATCTGCCAGATGGCAGAATGATGCTCAGCATATCCCACCCTCAAAATGGTCTACTCATTTAAATAAACAGTGACATAGATCAGCCATTTCAATAATTAATTGATAAATTTAAGTAATAAACTAGTTGAATTTGAATCCATGCACAGTTGTATTGAGTTTTATATGGCTCATCTCATTATTTGATGGATGTTGGGATAACTGAATACTCGCTACAATTTTGTAAAATGAACCAAGCAGGGTGGCTCACATGGTGGTTTGATAGAAGGACTCAGATTACTATCACTGAGCAATGCTGAAGGGAAGTGGATTGTTGCCTTTATTGCTGAGTGCCACGTCATGGCAATGGAGATTCTAAGTGCCTGTTCATTGCATTTAAAGTCCATGTGACTGCCATAAGAACTTTGTATTGGACATATGTTCCAACACAAATGTGAGAACAATACTGATCACAACCATAGCACATGCATAGAATTGGCTTCTGCCTGATCTCCACATCATTTCATGTCCTAAATCAGCCCTTTTTGCTGTGTTAACTACTATTTACTGTGTTATTAAAAATTGTCTGTGTTTCCAAATGGAGCAAATAGTGGCTCCCCTGTGGCATTTCACAATGTGAAAATGACATAGGAGGGGGAAGGCTGAAGCCCCTTCTTTATACACAGAATTGAGGACAGAATTCCTATTGCATGCCCAATACAAAAGTCCTTGTGTTATCCACAAGTTCTATTATCCATTCAGCACCCATGTGCTTATATGATGCTATGGAAGTGGCCTCAGTGTTTCCACCCTCACCTCCAGATAACCTCTGTTAAAAACATTGAAGTCTTTCCCCTACTTCAGCAACATTCAGTGACAGTAACTATCGTTTCAGTGAAATACTACATGAGCTGTCCTTGGTCCATCAAACAAGAAATTATGTACAATACATTTTATATAAAGGAGGTATTTCTTACAAGAAGCCTATTTTTTTTAATCTACTGGTAACGTCCATTAATGCTGAATGCAAATGTGGACAAAGGCTGCATGATGCTCTCATGATTCAAGTGGTTCATGCAGAATCAGACTGCTTTGATAGCAGTGCACATTTAAAATGAAATGTGTCTCAACTACCCAATTCTGCATGTGAGTTGGTTTCCCTGGAAAAATAATCCACACTCCTAGGATTTACCTATAGCTGTGTATTATCAAAATGGTGTAATTAATAGAAAAGGAGAATCACAAAACTCATTCACTATTCATCATCTTCTAGCTGTAGAAGTGCTACTGGTGACTAGGGAGGCAGGGCTCAGACGAGGCGGCTCGGACAAGGTGGCTCTTGTGCTCTGCAGCCTGGTGTTATCCATTCCGGATGGGGCTAAACTCCCCTTGAAAGAACAGGTCCATAGTCTTGGAGTGCTCTTGGACCCAGGCCTACTGCTGGATAAGCACATGACAGCTGTGGCTAGGAGTGCTTTTACCAGCTTTGACTAGTTAGCCAGCTACAGTCTTTCCTGGGCAGGAAAGATCTGGCCATTTTGGTGCATGCCCTGGTTACATCTGGATTAGATTACTGCAATGCACTCTGTGTAGGGCTGCCCTTGAGAAGTGTTTGGAAACTTTAACTGATGCAGAATGCTGCCGTCAATATATTGACTGGAGTGGGCTGTAGGGGTCGTATCACTCCAGTCTTGGCACATCTACATTGGCTCTCAATTGATTTCCAGGCACAATTTAAGGTGCTGATGATGACCTTTACTTAAAGGACTGCCTAGTTCTTTATGAACCTACCCAACCACTATGGTCATGGAGGCCCTGCTTTGAGTGACCCTGGCTTCTGAAATTAGATGGTTAGCCTGCCTCTAAGCCTTCTAAGTAGTGGTACAAAAACGCTGGAATACATGTTTCTTTACAACAAATAACGTATTTCATCTGGTGTTTATAGCCATTTCCATAATCTATTTTAAAAGCTGTGTAAATATCCACATATGACTATCATTCCAATGATATCCCAGTCTTAATTTGCTAGGGTGATCAATTCCTGCATTCACCTCAAATGATGTTTTATGGAAAGGAGAATTTCTTTGTTTTCTGAAAGAAATTTTTCTAAAACTTCATTTTTTAGATACAGCCATTGATTCCTTTATTTGCTTTTTTGTCTTTTAAAAGATGAATTTCTCTTTGAAGAGAAATCAGTGCACCCTTTTGTTAACTCCAGCCTTTTCAGTTATTTGATGCTATAAACCACAGGGTGGTGCTCTAGTAGGAGGACAGGAAGATTTGGGAAGACATTGCTTGCCTCTAAGCATCTGGATGCCAAAGGGGTAGCAGCATTAAAAACAATCCTGCTTTATGTTCACTTTTCCTTTTTTTTATAGAGGCAATAAATTATTACCTTTATATCCTGCTGATGCCTGTTGGTGCCATGGTTCCTTGTGCTTTTCAGTTTTGTTCCCACAAAGAGGGGTTGTTCTCACATTAATTGCCAAGTGCAGGCAGATAGGCAGGCAGCATGACTGTCTGAATCTCCCACACCCCCTGCCTAAACAGACCTGTGTTTTTTCCATGAGTATTCCTTTTGCTGCGGGCAGGTAGGATTGTTTTTGAAAGGGCAGAGTAGGTGAATGGCTTGTAAGGTAGAGGGAAAACAATCCTAAACAGGTCTACTCATACGCAAGTTCTATGTTATTCAATAGTGCTTACTCCCAGGAAAGTGTCTTTAGAATTGCAGCCTATAACTGAAGTCTTTTAGAGCTTTTATCAAGTTTGTCTGATTCAACAGACCACTTGCACACACACACTCAGCAGCAGCACTTTTTCTCACAGCGACTGACTATACTAGTGCCTTGATGAGGGTGGAAGAGACAGACCAGTGTCTGGGTAGTGCCACAAAACAAGCCAAGATGCACCCCCCCTAAACAGGTCTACTCAGATGTAAGTCCCATGTTATTTAATAATTCTTATTCCCAGGGAAGTGTCTATATAATTGCAGTTTATGACTGAAATCTGCACATTTCCCATTCCAAACGTTTCTAAAGCCAATAGGTAGAGAAGGGTCTTCCATCTAACAGTGTTAATTAATAAGTACGTACTCTCTTCCCTTGGAATCCAGTTGGTGAATGCCTTTATGGAATAGTAACAAAGCCCATTGTGGGAAAAAAACAATGGGCTCTAGAAAGGGGAGGGCGTGCACACGGGCATTCCCTCCTCCTCTGACAATAATCCCAGACAGATGAAAGCAGGGGAGTGGGCATTGCCACTTACTCTACTCTTGATCCCGGCCGGCTGAAGGGCCTTTCCACCTGCTCCATGCCTGATCGGCCAGGTGAAGCGGAGGTGGGCATTGGCGCCTGCTCTGTTCCTGATCCCAGATGGGTGAAGAAGGGATGAGCATTTCCGCCTGTTCTGCCCCTGATTCCGGCAGGTTCAACAGGGGGCAGACATTGCCTTCTACTCTGTGCCTGATCTAGGCCGGGTAAAGGGGGGAAGGCATTGCCTCATGCTCCGCTCCTGATCCTGGCCAGTTGAAAGGGGGCAGGAATTGCCACCTGCTCCACTCCTGATCCTTTCCAGGTGAAGTTGGGGCAGACAATACCTCCTGCTCTGTGCCTGATCCAGGCGTGAGTGAAGGGGGGCAGGCATTTCCTCCTGCTCTGCTCCTGATACCAGCTAGGTGAAGGCGTGGGATAGGCATTGCCACCTGCTCCACTCTTGATACCAGCTAGGTGAAGGGGGGAGCAGGTATTGCCACCTCCTTTGCTCCTGATCCAAGCTGAGTGAAGAGGGGATGGATATTTCCACATGCTCCGCTCCTGATCCCAGCTGGGTGAAGGCAGGAGGTGGGCATTGCCACCTGCTCTGCTCCTGATCCCAGTTGGGTGAAGGCAGGGTCAGGCATTGCCACCTGCTCTGTTTCTGATCCCAGCTGGGTAAGGGCAGGGGGCATGCATTACTGCCTGCTCAGTGTCTTATTCCAGCCTGGGCTTCCCACCGCAGCATGCTCTCTGGAGGTCTAGCTGCCTCATCTGGGCTTCCCTCCACAGCAGCACCCTCTGGTCGTCCACCAGGGTAGGAAGTGAGTTGTCTTGAATATGCTTACCCTTTTGTATAGTGACAAGATACTGCCATGGGGGCCCAGTGCCCACCTGACTGTTGTTGTTGTTGCTGCTGCTGCGAGGTAAAAAATGAAACAAAACACATACTTTTTGATGGGAGTATGTCACTACAATTTGTTTTCCAGGATTTGGTTCACCATTCTTGAAGCTGCTTTAACAAAATGAAACAGGGGTTTCCGGATATGCGTCTGGCTTGTTTGCTTCATTTTACACAGCCTCATAAATCATACATACATTTGGGTTGCATATTCTTTAAACCAGCAGCTATTATCATTATACATAAAGACAGCAGATCTCATATCAGGCAAACATGTTTTTTTAAAAAAACAAAGATGGAACAGGGTATGTAAGTAGTAATAAGGTCTGTAAAAAAATTAATTGACACAAATGGAGTTCAAACTCACATTTTTCCATGTCTGACTGAATATTCTCTAATGATACAGAAGTATGGGATCTGAATGAGAACAGAGGGTACAAATGAGGTTGTTGTGGGTTTTCCGGGCTGTATTGCCGTGGTCTTGGCATTGTAGTTCCTGACGTTTTGCCAGCAGCTGTGGCTGGCATCTTCAGAGGTGTAGCACCAAAAGACAGATCTCTCAGTGACACTGAGAGATCTCTGTCTTTTGGTGCTACACCTCTGTGTAGCAGTGACACTGAGAGATCTCTGTCTTTTGGTGCTACACCTCTGTGTAGCAGTGACACTGAGAGATCTCTGTCTTTTGGTGCTACACCTCTGAAGCTGTGGCTGGCATCTTCAGAGGTGTAGCACCAAAAGACAGAGATCTCTCAGTGACACTGAGAGATCTCTGTCTTTTGGTGCTACACCTCTGTGTAGCAGTGACACTGAGAGATCTCTGTCTTTTGGTGCTACACCTCTGTGTAGCAGTGACACTGAGAGATCTCTGTCTTTTGGTGCTACACCTCTGAAGATGCCAGCCACAGCTGCTGGCGAAACGTCAGGAACTACAATGCCAAGACCACGGCAATACAGCCCAGAAAACCCACAACAACCATCGTTCTCCGGCCGTGAAAGCCTTCGACAATACATGGTACAAATGAGATTCTTTCTATCTGAAAATGTGTTAATGTTATTGTTTTACCAGTTACTGGATTGTGAAGCAAAGTAGCAGCCAGGATGATACATTTATCACAACATTGTCAATACTACAATGAATGAAGACACTGAGAAATCCAAGCTTCCTGGAAGCGTAAATTAAATTATTTTCCCAGTGGTGAAAGGCTGTAAAATCCTTGCTGTAGTTGACTTGATTGGTTTCTTGTTAATGAATATTAACAATTTTGTTTGAACAACACACCACATGGCACCTATGAGAAAAAAACAAAACCCACACAAAACCTCTCCATTTCTCTAAAAAAATTTGTGTGGCAATATTTTGGAATGCATTACCCATCATAGTATGCATGATACCCAGTTTATGTTTATTCCTGATTGGCAGGACCTGATTAGCAGAGAGACAATGCCATTGCCTGGGTAGTGATGGGGGGGAGATGCCTGTTAAACATTGCCATGTTATTTCAGCTGCCACCCCTAGTGGTTTTCCAAATAAGGAAGATACCAAACTTGGGGGGGGGGGAAGAGCATGTTGAGAGAGGCAAGGAGCAAGCAAATCTTACAAACTTACTCCTCCCCTCCTTCGAACAGCAACCTGAACACCCACCGATCCCAATATTTTGGCAAAGTTATTCAGGGCCAAGCAGGATGTTTTTGGATTCTTTCACTCTGGCCACAAAGGGTTCTTTTTTGCCTTTGCCACTTGATTAGGCCCTACTGGGAATGGATGGAACAGTGCAGATTTTTGCTAACTTTAAAGGATTATGATGAGCACCCTGAGACTTGTTATGATGGGAGGAGGCTTCCTGAACCATCCCATCATGACTTACCAGTCAGGGGAGATGGCAATGGGGTCCCCTCAGAGCTGGTGCTTCAGCAGTCAAACCCTAGTGTTTCCCCAATTGAATCCAAATTCGATGTGTGATGCCAGTGGGTGAAGACTTTTTTGTTTTGTTTGGCATACTCTCAATAATTATTATCGGTTCTGTTTTAGTGTTGTGTGTTTGCGGCAAACAGCACCAACCAGAAAGTCAAGAGTGTCTGTTTGCTCAGACTGGCCTTTCCTGTGTTCCTATTGGCTGCAGTGAAAATTGCACTAAAAGTATTATTATACTTTTAGTATAACTTATATGCATTCACTGAATGCAGGATGGTTATTAATATTATTTATTTATTTATGTCATTTATAGTCCGCCTTTCTCACTGAGACTCAAGGTGGATTACACAGTATGAAATTAGCACAATCAGTATCAAGGACATTGTCAAGGACATTTCCATAAACAATGCCATAGGGTAAACAGACACAAGTTTAAATAGACACAGCATTAGGAGGAATCCAGCACAGAGGAAAAGAAACACCGAAACAGAACATAATTCCAGGACTGATATTAGACAACATGAAGCACAGGTAGTACATAGGAATACATATTCAAAGCAACAGATAATATGTAAGGCAACATAGTGGTGAAGTCTATGGTCCCTAACTCATCAGCGAAGCATCTGACCCTATTCCTACAATACAGCCCTCCCATTTGAGTAAAAAGCCTTCTTGAATAATTCTGCTTTGCATCATTTGCAGAAAGCCAGGAGAATGGGGGCTCTCCTAACCTCTTCAGGCAGGTCATTCCACAGGGTAGGGGCCACCACAGA
Source organism: Eublepharis macularius (assembly GCF_028583425.1). Lineage (NCBI taxonomy): Eukaryota > Metazoa > Chordata > Lepidosauria > Squamata > Eublepharidae > Eublepharis > Eublepharis macularius. The sequence continues at coordinate 130,645,722 of NC_072793.1, forward strand.
GAAAGCCCATGTTCGGTCTCCTGTTGATTTCGCCCGTGTGCAGCCTGGCACCTGCAGGAGACCCTGTTCAGATGAGTGAAGCTGCCATGGAGGAACATAGGGAGAGAGGCAGTCCTGTAGGTATGCCGGAACAAAGCTGTGCAGAGCTTTGTATGTAATAACTAATACCTTGAACTGAGCACAGTAACTGAAAGGTAGCCAATAGAGTGACTGGAGGATAGGAGTGATGTTCATGCTCCTGCTCACTCCTGCAGCATTTTGCACTAATTGGAACCTCCTGGTTAACTTAGATGAGAGACCTATGTATAGTGCACTACAATAGTCAAGTCTTGATGTTACCATAACATGGACCCACGGCCAGGTCAGCTGTGTCAATATAAGAAGCCATCTTCCAGGCTAGAGTGAGGTTGTAGAAAGCATTTTTTGCAGCTGCTTTAACTTGTTTTTCTAGTAGTAGCGCTGGATCCAGTATAACTCTTAGGCTCTTAATTGAGTCTGCAAGGGTAAGACAAATTCAGTCAAAAGTGGGGAGTACAATATCCCCACAATGTGGGAAGTACAGCTGCATGGGCCCTCAAGCTAACTTGAGCACCTGGAATTTTGTCCCCTCAGTCCTCCCCCCTTAGCAGCCCTGTCAACTCACAGTCTAGATAGTTTTATTATAGTACTGTCTATCTCCCTGAGGAGTCAGTTACAAAGGAAAGTACATTTATCTTTAAGCAAGAGATAAGGTAGTCACAGTTACATCTTCATTTGCCCTGCATGCACTAAGTAAATAAAGAGTTTGCCACTGTGAGCAAGTCCAAAGGCTGATAAAAGGACGAAGGAGGGAAGAATATAAAAAGTGTTCTGCTGCATTAAGAGGAGTCTGTCAAGATTGGCAGCTTACTTCCAAGAGTGGACAGCCAGATGTTTACAAGACACCCACAGCCCGCTTCAGCAGTTTCCCCCCAACAGCTGCTGTACATAACTGATACGGGACCTATCCTTCTCAAATATATCTAATCACCATCTTTCAAACCCAGTGGCCATCATCACACATTAGGGTGGTAAAATTCCTTAAGTTAAATTCTGTAAGTGAAAGTAAATGCCAAAGTTAATGGCAGCTCCAGGCAGCTGCAGTCACACAATCTCCTGTTTTAACAGCATTCAATAATAAATGTACGTTCTCCAGGCAACAACCTGGCAATCATTATTAAAAGACAGTCAGTTCCTGTATGTTCTCCTTTTCAACTGTATTTCTGATGGTTACTACAAATCTTGCAGTCCAGAAGTACACACGTTAATTCAGAAGTAAACCACACAGAGCTCAAAGAGGCTTGCTTCCAAGTTAGTTGCAGCAAGAGGACCAGCCCTGAGAATCAGAGTTTAATAATGAGGCTTGCTTTCTGCATAGACCTACAGCAATAAATTACCCAACCTGCTTCTAGAATATTTTTTCGTCCTTCTATATGTTATGTGCCATGGTTACTTCCAATTTATGGTGACCCTATGAATTAATGACCTCATTAATAGCCTTGCTCAGATCTTGCAAACTTATGGGCCATGGCTTTCTTTACTTTGTCCTTCTAGTCTACTATAAAGCTTGGACTGGATTATGGTTTGGTTAACCCAAAGCAATCTAGAATGCTCATTTGGATAACAGAATGGAAATGACACAAATAACATACCAACTGCATCTTCAAAACATTAATTTAGTGCTAAAATATGTATGATTTAAGCCTTTGCAATCCAGTATCCTTTCTGACTTGATCCAGCTACAAAATCACAATATGGATGATGCATTTTCTAAGTGACAGACATGACACCAGAAACACTAGATTTATTTCTTTTTTTGGAACAGAGGACAAACTCAGTGGTATTTTTCCCTCCAAAGCACATCCGAAATGGAAGTGCAAAACAAAATCGACTGACAATGAAAGACTCTTAAAAACAGCTCTGTCTTACTCCCCACAAAAAAACTCCTCTAAAGAGGAGAGAGAGAGAAAGAGACTGGTACTTTTCGCACTAGGATTTTAAAGTGTGTTCGTACCTGTTCCACATCCCATGTCTGCAGGGGTTTCACACTGCAAGCTAGTCATGGGATGCGGTGCCGCTCGTTTTCCCCATTACTCTGATTTTTGTTCCTGCGTACATATCACAATGTTAATTTTTAATCATCTGCCAAGTCGGGGCTGACACGATTAATGCCAATGTGAATGTTTTGCAGCACTTCCCCCCCCTCCTTTTCCCTGCGAACTGATTGGTTTGTGTGGAATTAACCACACCTACCAAAATCATCTCTCTAAACTAATTTTCCTCTCTTTTTTTTGGCCATTCTGCAGCCCTCCTGACGACCACCCACTCCCACCCCACTTTTCCCAGTGGTAAGGCAGGACTTCAATTTACACAGCACTGTTTTTTTAAAAAAAATCTGAGCTTATGTAGTAATGTTCCTGTGTTACTACATCTTCTTACACCCCTGGCTCAGCAGAGCGCTCAGAAAGCAGGGGCTTGGCTGTGATGGCCACTCTCATGATCTGCAACCAGGCTGCAGAGCACAAGAGCCACTTTATCCGAGCTGCCTTGTCTGAGCCCCGGCTCACTGCATGCTCAGTGAGCCAGGGCTTGGCTGCAGAGCACAAGAGCTGCCTTGTCTGAGCAGCCTAATCCAAGCCCCGGCTCACTGTGCGCTCAGCTGAGTGCGCAGTGAACTGGGGCTTGGCTGGGACAGCCACTCTCGTGCTCCACAGCCAGGCAGCAGAGTAAAAGAGCTGCCTCATCTGAGCTGCCTTGTCCAAGCCCCGGCTTGCTGCACGCTTAGCTGAGCATGCAGCGAGTTGGGGCTCGGACAAGTTGGCTCTAGTGCTACGCAGTCCGGCTGTAGAGCATGAGAGCGGGCATCCAAGCCAAGCTCCAGCTTGGCGTGTCTCAGTTGAGCCAGGGGTGGGTATGAGTCTGCTCCCCCCACCATGCCTTACCCCTGGGGAGGCAAGTTCTGCCTTACTTTGGGAAGTGTGGGGTGGGGGTGGGTGGTTGAAGGGGCAGCATGGGGGAAGGCTTGTCTGTCAGAAGATGAAGTAACACAGGAATGTTACTACATATGCTCAGAGTTAAAAAGGTGCTGTGCAAATTAAAGTCCTGCCTTACTCCTTTGGAAGAGTGGGGTGGGGGTGGATAGTAGAAGGGTGGGCATGGGGGGCCCTCGTCAGTCAGAAGATGTAGAAACGTTACTATGTATGTTCAAAGTTTTTAAAAATTGTGATGTGCACTGCAATGCTCCAAAAGCCCGAAACTGAACAGAGGCTTTGAGGCAGGTCTGAAAGGAATAACAAGAGGCCAAATCGAAACTTCTGGGAAGTGTGAAAGGATCGGTGCCAAGCCAAAGCCACTGCGACTGCTCAAAATGGGCGCTTTAAACTGTGAGTGCGAAAGGGGTCACAGAGAGAGCACTTTTCATTACAAAGCTGAAACTTTTTTCCCATGAGGTCGACATGGATTTGGACAGATAATTCATAGTAGCGGCAGCTCATAATAGAAACTAAGCCTCTGGATCCTATGGGGAAGTACTTGGATTTGGGAGGATTGTGCTTCCCAAAACAAACTACCGTATTAGAGCTTTTTTACATTGACTTTTTCAATTAAAATTTGCAGTATAACAAATGCTTCATTACATATGAACAGTAAAAAGTATAAATATAACTGGCCTACTGCAGTCAATGGAATCATTCTGAATTATGAACACATCCCATGTATGTTTTTTTAAAAAAAATTCAGTCTGTGCAAAATTAATGTTTTTATGTTGTTCTGGTTTTCCCTCTTGAAGAGGTTTTGTTTAAATGCTCTTAGAGTGAGTTTGTAGAACTGCCATTCTTAAGGACTGCACATTCCCCTCCCAAGTTCTCTTAAAAATAAATCTCCAAAGGGTTGGAGTGAATTATGCATGCATGCATGCACATGAAAGTTGGAGCACCATGCAGTGCCCAACCTGTCACTTCCAATGCTGGTGGGGCTGATTTTGAACAGCTGATAAATTATTTTTCCTGACTTTTTAACCTAAATAGCTTTGTAGCTTTTAAAACATTCCATGACAATTTTGTAGACTGAATGAATACAACCTGGCAAGGGTAGACTTTTGTTGCTAATCCTTGATATGAAGTGTTAAAAGTGTGGCTGTTCCATCTGTGAAATTTTGGAAGGTGTACATATTCACAGAGCCCTGTACCTTCATCATAGGGTTATCTCATCAAATCGGAGAGCGCAACCAAAAAATCCAAAGGAGACTGAGACTTGGAAGGGCATCCAAGAAAAAACTAGAAAAGATCCATAAGGATAAGTGAGACATTTTCCTCAGTTTTGATACCGCTCTGTAATGATTTGCTTGCTTGTTTTATTTTTTCAGCATACTCTCCAAAACTGCAGTTCAGTTCCCTCTAGGATACAGCTACTGTCCAATCAGATTCCACTCACCCATCCAGACTCCTCCTTTCCTCAGAGGCCTGCATTTTAACTAACAGCAACAACTTAAAAAACCTCAGATTACCAAGCAGAAATAAAATCCAAACTATTTAAATACAAAACATTACAATACGGGTGTGTAGCTGGAGACCAAGATCAAGATAATTCATATTATGATCCTCATTACTATGTATGGATGTGCAAGTTGAACAATGAAGAAAGCTGAAATGTGGTGCTGGAGGAGAGTTTTACAGGTACCACAGATGGTCAAAAGGACAAATAAGTGGGTTCTAGATCAAATCAAGCCTGAATTGTTCCTAGAAGTTAAAATGACAAAACTAAGGCTATCACACTTTGATCACATCATGAGAAGACAAGACTCACAAGAAAAGACAATAATGCTAAGAAAAGTGAAGGCAGTAGGAAAAGAGGAAGACCAAAAACAAGATGGCTGTACTCAATAAAGGAAGCCAGGGCCTCCAGTTTGTAAGATCTGAACAAGTCTGTTAAACTTGATAGCACATAGCACACACATAAAGAGCCATGTGGTGGCCATGCATTATAGAACTGCCTCAAAATCTCCCATTAAATAATCTCTGGTAGAAAGCATGGGAAGGACCTTTGTATGAGAAAGAGAGAGCTAGTTGCCAATAGTTTACTTATTTACTTCATTTATATCCTGTGCCTCCACTCAGTCAGGACCACCAAGCTGGCTAAGTATAGTACAAGAAAGCTTTATATGGATGTGAAGTCTATACATTTAAATGGAAACCAAACAATGTAGGTAGAAGAGCATGAAGCAATTAATTCAAGCTCTAGATGACAGGGGGCCATCATTTTCTTAGCAAAAAAAAAATCACTATTTTATGGGAATCTTAAATTAGTTTCACCACCACATATTTTTTCCGGCTGTGTCAAAATGGGAGTATATCATGTTCTAATGGCTAATTATGACATTGCATCTTTTAAGGCAGAAAACATTTGGGGATATTGGGGAAAACATTTTTTTGTCTTTCTTTACAAAAAAATCCTTTGAATTCTCTAGACTGTGTCCATTCTCAATTTGTTAATCTATATTTAATTTTCTTTAAAATCATGGTATGTTGTGGTTGTTTTTTTAAAAACATAAGCACTTTCTGATAGCCTCCAAGCCAGTCTGTGGTGCTGTCTCTGGGGATACGACTGATAGCACGTGAAAAATTGTATGCTTGAAATATTAATGGGGAGACTGAGGCAGTAAACCAGGATAATCAAGGCTAGGTGAAAGTGCCATGCAGATGTGATTTAAAGTGAACATACGTGACCTTGAATATTTTTATTTTCAACTGAGTCTCAGGGAAATGGAATACGGAAGCTAACAGTGCCAGGTACAAAAGGAGTAAGAAATACCTCCAAAATCAAACATGATCAATTTTCCCATCATAGGCCTAATTTGGGAGGAGTGAATTTCACACAATTCAAACAACAGCTATCATTTCAAATGTTTCTCCACCAATTGGTTTGAAGTGTTTTATTTACTGCTTCATAGATCAAGCTATTTTAAGAATACCCCCCTCCAAAAGCCTCCTGCAAGAATCACTGATACTAATTTCAGTTGCGTAGGCTGTCTCAGACATTTTGTAATACAATATGGAACCTATTCTCTATAGGTCAGTATTTGAAATCTAATTCTGTCTCATATCAATGATTACTACTGATCAGAAAATAGAATTCCTTTATTGTAATGTCTCTGCTGTGTAGGCGGTTGCATCTATGGAAACTCTACCTTCATGATTTTGAGACAACTCCAACGGCAACTGGCACTTTCTTCTCTAGTGACTAGGGGACTGGGGAAGAGAAACCTTTAAACAGGAACTTAAGATGTGTTGTAAGCTTGTCATAATGAAAGAGATTAGCAGAAAAATGGATTTCCTTGCCAACATTTTGGTATTTCTGTCAATGCTCCTATTTATTTCAAAACTTAGAAAAAGAAATACTAATATTCATCATTATCTTTTTCTTTTTTTGTGAATGAGATAGCCAAGTCTGTCTGGCATCTCCCAATGCCTACTGGGGAACACCCAGGGTACAATTTCAAAAAGCCTCAGAGGTAGGAGTGAACTTAGGTGTTCCAGCTGACCTAAGTATTTTACAGGATAGTCCAGCCTATTATTTATTTTCTTGGCATTGTGATTAACTTTTTCTTGAGTTAGGTTCTCAGTATTTAATCTTTCACTTGAGTTAGGTTACGAGGAGGGGGCATGTGTGTGTGTGTATGAATATATATATATATATATAACCTGTGGATTCACCATTTTCTTGAATTAGAATCCAACTCTAGCTCAAAAGAGCTAGTGTCATAACTTGTAATACTTGGGAGATGGTAAAGGGTAGGGCAACAAGATAATGGATATCACCACATGTTCTTGGTCTGAGCCTGGCAAAGTAGATTCCTGGGGTCACGGGACCCATATGAATAACAGCCATGCCAGCATGAGGAACAGGGTGATATCACCCTTCATGACTCTTGTGTCAGTGGAGCTATGCTAACAGAAGAAGCCTTCTTCCTTCTGCTCACTACTGCCTAATGACCCACACAGGTCCTGCAACCCTAGGAAACATTTTTTCTAAGGACAGAAGGAATTGCTGAGGAAAGAGAAAGTGGCAAAATCCACTACCATCACCAACTTCCACTGAAGGATCACTGAATCCAGCGCACTCTCATGGAGGGCCAAGGCAAGTATAGGCAGAAATAATGAGTCCTGAACATAATAATTTGGCTGATTATATTTCAAAAGGGGTTATTGCTGGGTTTTAGCAAGTGTTTCCGCTTCAGTCATGAAACAGTTAAACTGTTTGTTACCTACTTAATTAGTAAACTTACTTTGCATGTAACCACTTAGGCCTCGAGCAAGGATTCCCACCATAGATTGGGAGTCTCTAAGAATAATGAGGTAGAATTAGGATTTTCTATTGGACAACTTGTTTAGGGGGGGGATAATTAAGTGATGCTATATACTGAAGTTTTATTGCTCTTTATTCAGTTCTGTTCAGTTCAGTTCTCTCTATACTAGCAAGATGTAGTCTACTTAGCATTTAATATTTTCTTCCAAAGTAACCCTATTTTTATCCTTTTTATAAAGTATTACAGAGCTACACTGGAGTGTGTGTCTATTCTCATTACTTCCAATGCACAATCACTGCATAACTCTGCAAATTTCCAACAGAAGTAATGTGGCCCAGATACGATAATGAGAGTAACTAAAAGTGTTAGCTAAAAGAAAAAAAAATCTATTCCCTTTTTGGCTTTTGTAAGTTTGAAGGTCTCCTCTCGTTTTATACTCACGTCCACTGTGGAGTTTTGGAGCCTGCCTGAGGAATCACCCTGATGACTTTGGGCCAAAGGAAAGAAAGGAAAAAGGCACATCTGAAAAGAAAGGACATTTAATGTGAACTACAAAGAGAAAGTAGGATGTGACCTACCTGACTGTGAGTTATATTACAAGGCCTGTACATTGTATGGATAAAGGAATGGATCTTATTGCACAATCCAAGGCTTTTAAAATTAGAAGGACATGACCTTAAAATGGGATGGCATGCCTACCTCTGGTACCATAAAAAAGATACACATAAATATTTTAAAGATCACATAATAAGAAAATCCCTGATGAATGTCTGGGAGAAAACCCCCCAAATATATACCAAAACACCAAGATGAATATCACCAGTGGAAGCATTCACCCAACCAAATTTACTAAGGTGGGAGAATATCCACACCTATGAACAGCTATTGGGGAGAATGGTAAGCTAAAGTCAACAGAAGAACTAAAAGAACAGAACATAGAGACAGGATGGTGGCTAAAAGCGCAAATAGAATCCAGATTTGCCAAAGACAAAACACAGGGATTCTACATGGAACGATGCCCTTTTATTAAGCTACTGTTAGAAACAGATGGAAACCTGATAGGAAAATTGTATGCCTTCATGAAACAACTGAAGACAGAAGAGGAGGTTTTAAAAGTTTATATGGTAAAGTGGAAACAAAATCTGGGGCATGGCATAGATCTGGAGCAATGGCTACAGTCATGGAGAGTAAACATCAAAATAACAAAATCAACCACCTTTAAAGAAAACCTATATAAAATGTTCTATAGGAGTTATGTGACACCAGAAAAATTAGCAAAGATGTACACTGGAGTACCCAATAAATGCTGGAAGTGCAAAGAAAAAGTGGGCACCTTTTTCCATATATGGTGGCTATGAAAAAAGTGAAGAGATATTAGAAAGGGATACATGAGCTGTTGCAAGAGGTGCTAGAAATAAACATACCCTATGAACCGGAAATGCTCCTATTAACTATAATACCGGAGGAGCTAAATAGGGAAAATATATATTTGATAGTACATATAATAACAGCAGCAAGAATAGTATATGCCAGATACTGGAAAAACACAGATATACCAACAAAAGAAGAATTGATAGAGAAAATCTTAGAAATGGCAGAAATGGACACACTGACAGAATTAATAAAAGAAAAAAATGGACATGATGGAAAACAAAAATGGACCCCGTTCTATAGATAGGTTAAACAGAAGTATAAAATAGAGAGATAATTATATGTTAGCAGAATACAATAAAATGAATGAGCAGAGTAAAGAAGTACTAGAATTAAAGAATGCAGACTTATAGTGATAATAGTGTAGTGAAAATAGTATAATTATGATGGAATTGTAGAGATGAAATGGAATGTATGATTTATAACGTGTATCCAAAGAATGTAAGACTTTTGATTATTTTTGTTATTAGAAAAAGATGGAACTAAAACAAATTAAAAATATTTTTTTTAAAAGAATAACTCTATGTGTTAGCTAAAAGAAAAAAAAATCTATTCCCTTTTTGGCTTTTGTAAGTTTGAAGGTCTCCTCTTGTTTTGCACTCACTTCCATTGTGGAGTTTTGGAGCCTGCCTGAGGAATCACCCTGATGACTTTGGGCCAAAGGAAAGAAAGGAAAAAGGCACATCTGAAAAGAAAGGACATCTAACGTTGTCCACTTCAAAAGAAAGATGAGCACCGGAGATGCCTCCAGTTCAACTACCAACAAACAAGCCGGTGAGATAAAGTCCTTTAAGATTCCTGATCTAAGTCAGAGAAAGTTTACAATCTGGAATAACAGCTTAAAACTTGCCCTCAAAACAAATGAAATGTTTGACATTTTAACTAAAAAAGTCCCTTCTCGTGAAGATCCTGAGTATGAGAGCTTTAAGGAGAAAGATGCTAGAGTGATGTTTATGATTGTCACAAGGTTAAATGAGTCTTATAATGCATTAATTGAGCATTGTTAAATAGCTTAAGAATTATATGAAGCTGTCTGAGAGAGGAATCTTAGCAAAACCAACGCACAAATTAGGAATCTGAGATTACACTTGTGCACTATCAGACTTAAAAATGATGGAGAAATGGAGACATGCTTAAATAAAATGTTGCACATTGTCTCCCTGCTTCAATCGGAAGGCAGTGCAGTTCCCAATTCTGAAGTAATTGCCACCATTATGGGCTGTTCACTCCCATCATACAGAAGTATTATCACAGTCTTGAAAAATATTCCGGATTTGTCCATACCCAGCCTTACCAAGAGTTTATTGGATGCAGCAGGGAGGAAGGGAGAGGAAAGCTTGAGTGAAAGCTTCCAGGTGTGCAAACTGTCAGAAAGAGGAAGAAAAGTTGATGTAATTTGCAATCTGTGTAGAAAGAAAGGTCATTTTGCAAGAGAATGCAGATCAAGAGATAGTTTCCCAAGGGGGAGAAATTTCCCTAGAGAACAACAACGAAGCAGCCATTACAGAGAACCACATGGTCAGGGCTTAGTGAGATCAAGGAGTCGAAATGCAGCCAGGGGAACAAACAGAGAGAGCTTTTCTAGAGCTGATGATAAATGAAATTCTAGACACATTGTTTGTATGATCAGTGATGAATTTGATGGAGATTTGAGGAATCTCCTTGACAGTGGGAGTGGTCACCACTTATGCCCTAAACGAGAGTGCTTTGAAGAATTTGATGATAAACCTAAGATTCAACTCTTCCAAGTTGATGGAAGTGTGCTGCAAGTGGTTGCTACAGGAACTGTGATTCTAAGGCTGATTGACCTTAATGGGCATGTTAACTTCTTAACCCTCAAGGACTACCTTTATGTGCCCCAGGCAACCGAGAAGATTATTTCCTTTGGCAAGATGCTGAATGCAGAACTAAAATTGCAAATGAGCAACACTGGAACCTCAAAAGTTATTTTAAAGGGGCATGATGCTGAAATCCTTATTGTGAAATTGAAAAATTGTTTGTACTTGAGAACAGAAATTGATAAAGTTGCCAGCCTAAGAGAAAAGGATTGCGAGCATAAGAATTGTCTTTTTAATTGGCATATAAGGCTTGGGCACGAATATTTAAACTATTCAGAAGTTATTGGATAACAATGGAATCCCCTTTGATGTTTGTGATGCTAATGAACAAGCCTGTGAAACTTGCTTAAAGAGGAAAGCGACTGCTCCAAGGTGCAAACCGCATGAGAGAATTAAGATTTGTAAATCCCTACAAAAGGTTTACTCAGACATAATTGGTCTGATTCATAGTTCAATGGCTGGACACAAGTATATCTTGACCATTTTTTGGATGACTACAGTCATTTTGCAAATGTATACTTGCTGAAAACCAAAGATCAGACAATAGATAAATTTAAGAGTTTTGTGGCTACAATGAAGAACCAATTCGGGAAAGCCCCTGAAATCCTGTTTACAGATAATGGAACAGAATATTGTAACTGTGAATTTCAGAAATATATTGAGCAGGAAGGAATAAATCATCAAAGAAGTGTGAGATATTGCCCTAATCAAAACGGAACAATATAAATATTTCATAGAACCCTACAGGAAATGGTGAGATGGCTTTTGTTTCAAGCTGGACTTTCAGATTGCTTCAGGGGAGAAGGAGGAATGACTGCAGCCTACCTCTATGAAAGAACGCTGCACAAAGCCATAGGGGAAACCCCCTTTTATAGCTGGTATGGAAGAAACCCAGGATTAAAACATGAAATCATTTGGTGTTAAGGCTTACGCACATATTCCTAAGGAGAGAAGGGGAAAACTGGAACCCTGGGCAGAACTGGGCATTCTTGTGGGATATGCACCAAAAGGATTCAAAATCTTAAACCCCAGAACCTTTGAAGTAAAAGTTTCTAATGTTGTATGCTTTGATGAGAGAAGTGTGTTCACAGGGAACAAACAACCTGACTCAGCAGTGCCACCTAACTGTGAACTTGACACAGACCTTATTTCTGTGATCTGGTTTTGAGGCTGTTTGATGCTGATGCTGATGCCAATCTCCAGGAGGAACCTAAAGGGGCCTCACCTTCAGAAGAGGCAGGGGTCCTGCCACAAGAAGGGGAAACAGGTGAAGCATGGCCAGACAACACAGAGACAGAGATCAAGGTGAGGTGCTCAGCAAGGGAAAACAAAAGTGTGCCACCTCTAAGGTATGAATCCTGTGCAAGAGTGCAAACTGCTGGTGAATCAGCAGACTGGACTGAGATGCTTGAATTGCATGAACATGAAAAGGGGAAATGGATTAATGATGCAAAGGAAGAATTCAACGTGCACACTAAAATCAAAATACTTCTTAGCATAGCAGCTTCCAGAGAATTACATGCTGAACATTTTAACTTTAAACCTGCCTTTATCAAAGGGGACAAGAATGAGAAATTAAGAAAGCTACTTTCACAGCTGAATTTTAAACAAGGTGAAGCTGAACCTTGCCTATTTACAAGGATGATAAATGGACAGTATCAGTACCTGTTTTCCTTTGTGGGTGACCTGATTCTATGTTGTGACAGCAGTGAACAAGGTAAAGAAATTGTTAATCAACTAAATAAGGACATTGAGATAAAGCAGTTGGGTGAACCCAGCAGTTACTTTGCTAACTGAAAGAACCCAGAATGGAAGTTTTCTTCTGAGCCAGAAACACAAGATCATGGAACTCGTGGAATCACTAGGAATGCAAGATACCAGACCAGCAGGAATGCTGTTGGAACAAGGTTACATCAAACACCATGATGGAGTACCACTAAAAGACAATGTCAAATACGGAGAAACAATTGGAAAGCTTCTCTACCTGAGTATAATGTCAAAAACAGATATATGCACAGCGGTTGGGATTCTGAGCAGAAAATAAGCGCACTCAACCAGGCTGACTGGGAAGCAATCAAAAGAGTAACCAGATACTTGATTGGAACAGCAAACCCGATGCTAGAGTTCTCACGCTGTGGCCACCCAATTCTAGTTGGATACATGGACGCCAATTTTGCTGAGGAGATAGACAACTACAAGTCAACCAGTGGATACATTATTCTATGGAAACTACTGAATCAACTGAACAAGCCAGAAACGAACTCTCATCGCCACATCAACCACTGAAGCAGAATATGTGTCTGCAATACAAGCCTGTGATAAGCTTGGATGGATTACCAACCTACTGAAGGACTTTGGAATAGAAGAACCAAAACCCATCACTCTATTTGAGGATAACCTAGCCTGCATTGCTTTAGCAAAGAATGAAAGCATCAAAGGAAAAACCAAACATGTAGTAGTGAAACTTCTAAAACTGAGACAGCTGCAACAGCAAGGATTAATAGACATTAAATACTGCCCTTCTGATGAGATGGTTGCTGACATACTGACCAAGCCACTCACCAAAGCAAAGCTTGAACATCTCCGCAAGAAGATGAACCTTCATTACTTTTACTCCAACACTTGAGAAGGGATTTATTGAGTTTTATAAGTGTTTCTATTTCAGTTATGAAAGAGTTAAACTGTTTGTGTCACCTACTTAATTAGTAAACTTACTTTGCATGTAACCACTTAGGCCTCGAGCAAGGATCCCTACCATAGAATAGGAGTCTCTAAGCATAATGAAGTAGAATTAGGACTTTCTATTGGACAACTTGTTTATTGGGGGGGCAATTAAGTGATGCTATATACTGAAGTTTTATTGATCTTTGTTCAGTTCAGTTCTCTCTATCTATACTAGCAAGATGTAGTCTGTTTAGCATTTATTATTTTCTTCCAAAGTAACCCTATTTTTCTCCTTTTAGTAAAGTATTCTTTCAGAGATACACTGGAGTGTGTGTCTATTCTCATTACTTCCAATGCACGATCACTGCATAACTCTGCAAATTTCCAACAATTATCAAGGTGACATAAGAAATTTCTCAAGATCTAGGGGTGGAGCATGGAGCAGGTATGTTATGCCATACAGCCCACTCTCCTAAGTTTCCATTTTCTCCATGGGAACTGATCTCTGTATTCTTGAGCTGAGTTGTAATTTTGAGCCCCAACCTGGAGGTTTGCAACTCTAGAATTTCTGTTCCTTTTGTTACAGTCCCAAACTCCAATTTCAGTTCAATTCCATGTTATGTTTCCTCAGACTGAGTTCCCTTCCACAGTTGTTTGCATTTTCCAGTGCTGTTTGTCAACATCATACACAGTATGCATAAATCCTGCATAAATTTTGTATAAAAACGTACAACATAACTGCACAATGAACTAGAAAATGAACATGAAAAGCAGAGAACTGAAACCATGCACAAAAATAAATATTAAACAAAATGCAATGGGGAACATTTGTTCATCTCTATTTAGCCACTGTGGGATTTCACTGGTTTTCAGAAATGTAAGAGACTTCATCCTATGAGACTATTCAAATGCCCACAGTATAGGCATTATGTCTTGAGGTGGCTCTACTGAACAGCTCCTAGATCCAGAACCCCAAACCTTCTATATGGAATAATATTGAGAGAACTCTATAGATATTTCTGCTGCCTTTAGAGGATACAGATGCAGAGGAGTTAGCCGTGTTAGTCTGTGGTAGCAAAATCAAAAAGAGTCCAGTAGTACCTTTAAGACTAACCAATTTTATTGTAGCATAAGCTTTCGAGAATCAAGTTCTCTTCGTCAGATGCATGATACAGAGACTGGTCAAATATAGAAGAGGAGGGAGGAGGAGGAGAGAGAAGAGGCAATTAGGGGGGGAGGGTGCAACCAAAACATTCCTTTGCTAGTATATGTAAACATCTCCTTTTGGTGTGTGGATCAGTTGGCTTCAAAGGAGTTTGCCCTGTTAGACAGGGCAAACTCCTTTGAAGCCAACTGATCCACACACCAAAAGGAGATGTTTACATATACTAGCAAAGGAATGTTTTGGTTGCACCGTCCCCCAATTGCCTCTTCTCTCTCCTCCTCTTCTCCTCCCTCCTCTTCTATATTTGACCAGTCTCTGTATCATGCATCTGACGAAGAGAACTTGATTCTCGAAAGCTTATGCTACAATAAAATTGGTTAGTCTTAATGGTGCTACTGGACTCTTTTTGATTTTAGAGGATACAGTAAGTAGTTTTTGTGAGGAAGAGTCCTGGATCCTCTTGCATTGGTTTTATTTTAATGTCATCTTAAATTAAAGTATGAAGCTCCTTTTCATTTCTAAGGATTTATTCCAAGTAACATTTAAACATGAACAGGGCATCCATACAGATGACAATAATCTCAAAAGGAAAGGATTTAACGCTGCAAGTTTTTGTTTCTTTTCTTGCATGCTTTAGGAGAATACCATACATCAGCGGCAAGGCCTATCTCAAGATTCTAGGGATTAGGGTAATATGTGGAACAGATTATCCTGCAGCTGTCTACTAAACCATTCATGTATTTTCTTCTGAAACATCTGTTGTTGACTAAGGTCAATAGCAACATCCTGGAATTCAGCAAATGTATCCTATATATGTTTATCATCTTGAAGAATCTCTCTTACTTACCCTAACATATCACATTACAATTAGGGATGAATTAAAAATGTTTTCTAGTTCATCACTTTTATTTGAAAAATGAATTTTAAATAGGTGTTGTAAAATATATTGACCACTAAATATGTTCAGCTTCCAAAAAAGTCAAGAGGAAAAGAGAAATCTTTTAGAATGTTTGAAATCTATTGTCTGCTGTCTGTTTTTTTCTCTTTTTTTACATTCCTTCAAAGTCTTTGTTTCTTTTGTGACCTCAAAGGCTAAGAGTTGGGCTCAATCTCCTCCTTGTTATAATACATTCCTACACTTCTGGCCCTGTTTTCCCACTACTTCAGGAAGAGGAAAGAGATGAAAGACAAATAAACATATAATTTTAGAAAGCAGATCATACAAATGGTTTTCTGCATTCTACTTTAATAGCAATGATCAATTGCATGAAATCTATTTACTTTATTTAAAATATTTCTGTGCTGTGTCTTCAGAGTCCTTCTCATGGTGCCTTACAATAAAAAGACCCCAGGGCTTGTCTCTCACCTGGTGACAAGGACTGTCACAATATCAATCAGAACTATACAGTGAATTAACTTCTGCCTCCCTGAGGCAGCCCTGAAATAAACTGCTGTTGTATTTCCCATCAACATTCTATTTCCCCCTCTGAAAGCTGATTGGATGCTGGGGTAGTACTCCCATAGGCTCTGGGATAGAGATTGGCATGAAACGGGGGGAAAAAACAAACCCTGAGTTTTGTGGTTCGTGACGTCCACGAAACACAAACCTTCACAAAATTGTACTGTTTCGCGAAATAATTCATTAGGTTCACGATTTGTCAGATCCCAGGGCCCCACAATGCCCCCCCTTCATACGCAGAGATGCCAAACTCATAGGGAGACTTCAGCAGGTGATCCTCCAGCCACCCTCCAAGTAGCTCTCTTCAGGCTCTCTTTGCTGACTTTTCCTTCCTGTCCTCCTGGCCTCCTGCTTTCTACTACTGCTGGAAGAAAAGTCAAGCAGAGCGGATCTGCTTGGGTTTTCCTCTCTTCAGGTTCTCTTTGCTGACTTTTCCTTCCCATCCTCCTGTCCTCCTGCTGTTCTGACATGCCCTACCTCTCTGCCTCCAAGTTCTTGAAGGGAAAGCAGAGCAGAGCGGATCCGCTCAGGATCCACTCCGGGGAGCTTGGGAGTGGGTGGTGGGTGGGAAGGCATGTCAGAGCAGCAGGAGGATGGGAGGTAGAGTCAGGGAAGTGTTCCTGAAGCTGGCAAGCAGCTGGCAAGCAGCAAGCAGTGGCAGAAGGAGCTGCTGAGGCTGCCGCCGCCGTAGCTACTCCACCATCCTGTTCTTAAAAATGGAGAAGGGAACAAAGAGGGGAATGAGTCTCTGACTACAGCTCCCAGGTAAACTTGTACAGACCCACATTGCTCAGCTCTCAGGTTGGCAGGGAGAGCTGCCTATCAAGGTTATTTGGGATAAGATTGGAGTTTCTACGGCAACAAAAGGACTGCAGACATTCCAGGCCTATGTTGCCTAGGGAATCAATGGATCGGCACCAGGCTGTCTGGCATCATGAAGCATTCATGAATCAAATGAATTGGCCCCAAAAGTTGTGGCTTTTGTAAAAAATGTGGCCCCATGAAATGCTTTATTTAAGCCCAAGCCCCACATCCTAGGGCAGAAACTTTCATGTATGGCTAAGGAAAGTAAAAGCTACCCCCCCCCATACACACACACCCCACATACAAAATTGCCAGGTGCCTGACAATGGCAGACATATTCTGGGAAATTTATGCCTCTGCCCACTGATCAACAGCTGATCAGTGGAAGGAGGAAGACTGGTGAAATGGACATAAACTCTCCAGTGAGGTCACTTCGAGTACAACTCAGAAGTGACAGAGCTGCACTAAGGCTGATTCTCTAAAACTCAGCCCAAAATATAATGAGTTTTAGCAAGTCAATGGTGGAACACCATCATTTTGAGGTTGCACCAGAAGTTACGTTACTGCATGGTGCTATGGAGCACACACAAATTGGTCAGTTACCAGAGCCAACCATACCCACCAAAACCCGGGGGGGGGGGGTGGATGGAGAGCCTGGCAATACTACATACATATAGTAGAGCAGTGACACTCAGATGCAAGGAAATATTGAGGGCAGGGCTTTTTTTTTAGTCATATGTATAGCCCTAATTTGTGCTTCTGATACAATCCACCACACCCTTATATAGAAACCTCTTAATTTGAAATAAATACTTCCCAGTTGCTTAATTTTTTAATAATTTTGTACCTTGCGAGTGTGTAGATAAAATATGGTAATAATGAGCAACATCAAACTTTTCCTTCCTCTTACTTTCTTATTGGAAAAATACGCTACCTGGTGAATTAGAAACAAATTATGCCCTGTTATTTTTATGTAGCATAAACACAGTTTAAAAACATTCAACATATTTGACTAGATTGCAATTTCAATTTCTGTTTGTTGTGCACAGCAAATGATAGTGTAGTGAAAAGACAAAAAAATCCCTACACATTTAAGGATATTTCAGCTGTATTCCCTCAGGCTTTATAATGAGAATAAGAATAATGGTGTTATATTTAAGGTTTCTTCTTGCCAAAAATATATCGGCACAGTGTAACATTTCAGCAAATCACCACCTCCACTAAAATTCAAACAAATGCTTTTGAAAATAAGAAAAAAAATGTGAGGAGATAGGACACCATTTCTTGGATTAAACAATACTATCCACACAATCCATCCTGTCGTAAAGACAGGATGTTCTCATGAATGTGATGTAGTACACTGTCAAACAGGGAAAGAGCAAAAAAAAAGATAACTCCTTTTCTCTGCTCATTCACAAATCCTCTGCTTCTTTATCACTGAATATTAGAAGAATCAGCCCTCCCTGTAAAAAAATTTGCCAAGGGAATAGGTTTCAGAATGTTTATTTCCCTTAAGACAAATGGGATTTTTTTTAAAAGATGATCGTTTACATGACTCACTGCAGGAAAATAAAACAGTGTATTAGAAGAAATAATCTTGCAATGCCCCAGCCTCATATATTTAATGCCACATGATAAAACTCTGTTCTAAAGCTTCATCAAAACTAACTTTTCAAATGTGTCCTTAATATCTCAGTTCAAGTTTATGAAAATGATGAAGGTTATGCTTCACAAGAGCATTCATATTCTAAAGCACAAGCAGCTTAAACTGGCTCTTACATGTACATTGTCAGGGCTGGAAATACACTTCAAGAAGATAAGCAGTATCTTTGTTCATGCACAATCTTTAATGCTGTTGCTATTTGTGCTGCTTCACTTGCAACACAATCCTATGCAGAGTTACTCCAGTCTAAGCCCATTGAAGTCAATGGCCTTAGACTGGAGTAACTCTCCATAGGATTGCGCTGTTAGTGTAAGTCAGCATTTCAAACTCAGCCCTATTTTCAACATGCTACTTGAAACGTAACCATTAACATTCAATCTGGATTGAAGGGTAAAAGTTTAGTATGGCATTTTTGGTGGTGGTGGTGGT
The DNA here is from genome assembly GCF_028583425.1 of Eublepharis macularius. Taxonomy (NCBI): domain Eukaryota; kingdom Metazoa; phylum Chordata; class Lepidosauria; order Squamata; family Eublepharidae; genus Eublepharis; species Eublepharis macularius. The sequence goes on from NC_072793.1 coordinate 130,664,496, forward strand.
GGTGATGGTTCTCATGCATTTGGTGGTGATGGTGCAGGTGATGATATTGCTGATTCCTGAACACAAAGAGCAGATGTAAGGACCCACAGATGCATTTATTTATGTTTTGAGGACGGTGCATTGATTTATTTATATCCCACTTTTCTCCTCAGTAGAAAATACAAAGTAGCTTAGAACATTATTTTCCCCTCCTGCATTTTCCCACAACAACCCAGGCTGACAATGTGATTGGCCCAAGGTCACGCAGTAAGTTTCCATGGCAGAAGTGGGGATTCAAACTTGGATCTCCCCAGATCCTAGTCTGACATTCCCCCACGCCACCACTGCTCTTAAATTTGTTCACCTTGTTTACCATGAGGAAGCCCTTTCTTCCCTTCCCCCCCCCACCTCTGTAGCCTGGATCTGGAGAGGGATATCATAGAATCATCCCTACAGCTGTGCTATGCTTGAGAGTCGGGATGCATCCAATTTGATCAGATCTCTTGAGCTACTGATTGGAGCAAATCCCATTCTAAATGACTCCCAACAGACAGTCCTATCAAGTTTAAGTATTAGACTCAATCCTGGCACTTTGAAATGGTGTTCTAAGTGCCAGGATCAAGCCTCAGAATCAAGACGTGTATCTTTCTATATTTTGGGACCTGATTCAGGCCTGGTTAGAAACATTTCAAAGTGCCTTGACTGAATCTCCCCCCCCCACACACACACTGTTCATTCTCTATAGACTCTGAGGAAAATGAGTAAGAGAGAAGGTAAAGGGGCAAGGGGTAGACATTTCTTCCATGCCCAAAGCTCTTCTTTAACAAAGCTTAAATCCCCAGGAGTGGAAATGATGCAAACCCTAAATAGGATTGAAATAGGAAAATCTGGTCATCTTTACTTGGGAGGCACATTTTGACATTCAGCATCAGCAAAACATGAACAATTACTTTACTTCAGAGTTTGGCTAGGGAGTGGGCATTTTTTTTTATTATAATATTTTTTATTTTTCAATATCTAACATACAAAACTACTGCATACATACATAACCTACAAGACAGTAACTACAAAAGACTACAATAGCACAAGGGATGGGAAAGAAGGGAGAACAAAGAGAAAGGGAAGGAGGGGTGGAAAAAAGGGGAAGGTGACCTACAAACACTAAACACTACATTTCAATGCTTTCCCTTCATACTGCCATAGTAAAAAATAGCTTAATAAAATAGTGACGGAGTGGTTGATCATACAAATTACAAATTACAGTTCAAATTAACTTTTTCCCTCTCCTGGGCCTCGGGCGCAATTCCCTCTGCGCAGCTACCGCCGGAGCGCTCATTGCCTCCCCCCTCCCTTCAGGCTTCGAATCCTCTTCTCTTTGCTTGGTGTCTGGTCCAAATTCTGAATTTTTATCCACAAAATCCCTTAGCTGATCTTCCGAATTAATCTTGTAAGCTTTATCTTTATAACTAAACCCGATTCCTTCCGGGAGTAGCCATTTGTACTTTATATCCTGTTCCCTCAAGAGAGCTGCCAACATCTTGTACTTAAATCTTTTCTTCCGCACTAAAAATGGAACGTCCTTCAATATCTTGACTTTATTTCCCAGAAAGTCCAATTCCGCATTGTATGAATTATATAGGATACTGTCCCGGACCCTCCTAGATGAAAACTCGATAACAATCTCGCGAGGCAGCTGCCGCTTCGTTGCATATTTTGAAGATGCCCGACGGACTCCCAAAATGGCGCTTTTCACTTCTTCTTTAGTTGCCCTCGCGGGTGTCGCTAAAAGTTTCGAGGCGAGATCCCATAAATCCTCTTTTTCCTCCTCTTTAACATTCTGGAGACGCAAAATGGTTTGTGTTCGCTCCACTTGCAATCCGATCAGCTGATTTTCCACCAACTTTAATTCCCTGTTCGCTGCTCTCGTAAGTGACGCACTTTCCCGGGCAGACTTCTCTGCCCCCCCCCGCTGCTTCTTTAATGGCTTTCACATCGCTTTCAATTAAGCCCACCCTTTGATCTGTTTCATTCAGCTTGTCAACAAAGGGTTTTATGGCTTCCATAACCGCTCTTTTAACCAGTTCCTCAAGCGTCTCGCCCCTCTGCAAGGCCGCCGTAACTGACTTGCCAAGAGAAGGGCTCTGCTTTTTCGCTGCCATTTTAGGGGGGGGGGAACCGCCAATCTTCCGAGACTCTATGAGGGGGGAAAAATCCGAGTCTTCTAACCTTCAGACCCCACCACTCCTCACATGCGCTTGTAGTAACAGAAGGGATTCGCTTACTTGCAGGCTTTCGCCTAATCCTGCTCCTTGCCGTTTTCCATAGCCCGGCAGCACACTGGGTGCCGCGCTCGTCTGCCGGCCTCCATAGGGACAAACGGGCGATTTACCCCCTGCCTCGATCTGTCAGAGGGCTCTTCCCGCCGCATCCCGGACTCAGACTCCCTGCCTGAGAGTCTGGGGGCTAACCTTTGCAGATCAGCCGCCCGGCCAGGCGGCTCGGCCGCTTCCTCTCGGACCTGCCGAGAGGAGCGTCCGACATGGCTGCGAAAACTAAACCTAATCGGAGTGGGCATTTTTTGATGTGATTCAGAGATGCCCTACCTGTGACTTCGGACACAAGTTCCTGCCATTAAAGCAAGCATAAATTTGTTCAGCCTTCTGTGAACCAGAGCAAGCAAAATGTCTGGATTTCTGCAGATACATTTTAAAAAATGAGAGGCTCCTTTGGAATAAATTAAAAAAATAAAATAGTACTGTGTTTATATACTGCTTTTCTTCAGGACAGATTCTTGCCCAACTCAGAGTAGTGAACAAAGTCAGCGTTATCATTATCCCCACTATACAGCTGGGGCTGAGAAGAGTGGCTTACCCAAGGCTAGACATGGGCACGAACCGCATTACGAACTTCAAAAACCCATGAAATTGGCAATCGTGCGATCGCAATCCGGCAGTTCGTGATTGTCCATGGCAAACGAACCAGCATTCGGAAGAAGCCTGGTTCGGTGTGTTTGGCCGCGGTTCGGGAAGCCAGACAGTCAGGCGCCATCAATCAATTCCCCTGGAAACGGAGCCGAGGGAATGCCTGAACTCTGTCTGCGCTCCTTCTGTCGCCCTGGAAACCCAAATCGAAGCCCAGCTTACCTTGATCGGCAGATCTTCCTTCCAACCATGGAGCTGCAAAGTGGTTACAAGTTGGAAGAAGACACCAGGGGGAGGGAGGGTGGAGGGGGTGTTCTGTGGCCACGGGCACTCCAATCTCATCCCTGCAAACCCTAATAGCTTATAAAAAGCACTGTGCTCCTAGGCTGGCTTTCACTTTCAGTGAGCAGTGGAGTGTGAAAACTGTTGCTTGCTACTTGCTAGCCTTTGGGGAGAGACAGAGAGAGTATAATTAAGCTTGGATTTTTGTGGGAGTTTCCTGGGGGCCTCAGATTGGAGAGGGTATAACTCCAAGATCCCTATTGCAATCTTGACCAAACTTGGGTGCTGGCTGGTGGAGAGCCTGTTACACACTCCCTGTGAATATGGGCTCTTTAAGTGCAACAGGGCCCATTCTGAGCACCATGAACTGCAAACCGGTTCGGTAATGGGAAATGTCTGTTGCGCTTCATGACTTCAGGATCTTCATCGGCACCAAACCATGAACCGCAGATTTGTTAAATTTTTTTGGTTCATGCCCATGTCTTCCCAAGGCCACCTGCTGAGCTCATTGCACTCATAGGAGTCAAACCAGCAGAGTGCTGATTCAGAGCTGAACCACTTAACCACTATGGTGCAGCAAATGATCCCATCTCTTCCATGATCCTGTCCCATTCAATGGAAGAGTTCTTGTTTTTAGGGTAAAAAAACAACCAAACAATGCTAAGTGAAAACTTAAAATTAATGAGTTAAGGGGTTGTTTTCTGCTCAAGGATCTTTTCTATTTACAGAAAGAAAATGGTAACAAGCAAATGGCTGTTCAAGATATTATTTACAGGTGATTATAGCCTTAAAGGACAAAGTTGTGGGATCACTTTGCTGTGCATTCTGTTCCCTCAAAATGGAACCATTTACATTCACAATATGAATGCTCATGATTTTAAAAAGTTTTCTGTACACTTGTTTTTATGACAAATGCAAGCAATGCCGTCAAATGCCTGTAGATATACACCTGCTTAACTGTTATATGCCCTGACCTGAATAGCCCAGGCAAGCCCAATCTCATCAGATCTCAGAAGCTAAGTGGGGTCAGCCTTGGTTAGTAACTGGATGTGAGACCTCCAATGAAGATCAGGGTTGCAGAGGCAGGCAATGGCAAACCACCTATGTTAGTCTCTTGCCATGAAAACCCCACCAGGGCCACCATAAGTCAGCTATGGCTTGATGGCACTCTCCATGACGCCATCTGGTACACAGCTGGCATTAAAATGATATATGATGTAAACATGGTGCAAAAACCAATAAAATGCTATAAAAGAAAGAAAACAAAAATGTGAAAATGTGTCAAATAAATAGAACAAAAATGGTCTTTCTATCCATTCGTAACAATAAAAAGATTTGAAAAAATACACATTCACATAGCCAGTTCCACTACACTTAAAATGTTCTACCTGCCTTCACTCAATTAGGTCAGCAAGTACTTACAGAGTCTTCCTTTATGAGAATTTTTTTTTCTGTTTCATCAGCAGCAGATTAAAAAGGGAACCTAATGCTGAACTTTCTTCTAGGAGCTTGGCATTTTCTCACTCATTTTAGACAAGAACTGGTATAACAACATAACTGTAATAGCAGTTTTATGCTCAGTCTTTCCCCTGATAATCCCTAGCATGGAATTAGTCTTTTTTTATCACTGCTACTCATAGACGCAAACATTTTCAGTGAGTTACCCTCCACAAAGTCAAGGGCTATTTCTTTTCTTCAGCCACTGCCAGTTCAGACTATATAAGACCCAGCACCCCACTTCCCAATTCTGTGCACTGATCACAGCCACTCCAGCAATCAGGCAGGTAAGACATGTTCCCTTTTGTTTTGTGAGACCAAAACATGATGAATGGCATGCAGCTTTCAGCTTCTCTCTGGCATACTTGCATCATGGTAAAAGCTAATCGAAGAAAGCTAATTAAACTGGGTGAGCCGAGAAGCCATCTTTTTCAGGACTCAGTGAATCACCTGGCAACTCAAGAATCAATCAGGGCTAAGCTATTAACTGGCATTTCAGCTGTGTGAAAAACTGGGGAGTTAACACAGAGCTCTCTGAGAACTCTCTCTCCAACTTCCAATCTCTGGGGAACTTAGAGCTAAACCACAGGAGACAAATTACATGGGGATGCTCAAGGGAAGGGAAACGCAGTGTGAGCTGGGAAGCATAGTTTGTATTTCATCTCTCTCTACAGAGCTGGCAAAGAGAGCTCCTCAGAGGGTTTGTTAATTTCACCTCTCTACAGAGCTGGCAAAGCTCTTCAGAGGGTTTGTTAATTTCCTCTTTGCCTCCCCAAAGGCTATGTCAATTATTAACAAACCCTCTGAGGAAGGATCTTTGCTCTGTAACCACATATTTGAGCTAGGCCACAACCTGACAATACTTATAGTCTAGTTCAGCCATTTTCTTCCAAAGATCTAGTTTCAGGTTAGGAATTTCTTTACACAGATCCAATCAGCCATATATGTGAAATTATCATTTTTTTACACCAACACATCAATTTTAATTTATGCTAAAACTTGTAAGACCGTACGAAGAGCCCTGTTGGCTCAGACTAGTGGTCAATCTAGTCCATAAATCAAGCACACATTTACTTGGTCAACATGAAGGTAGTTGAAGTCATCCAATGTCACAACACTATCTGCTTTAGTCACATCCCTTATTTCCTTCAGCCTCAGGGGTTTATTCAGTTTTTAAAATATTCCATGAAGTCTTCAGCATTTCAGCTCCTCCCCTGAATATACACAGGTAATTCATACAAGCATTTTTCCTAGTCCCTGTTAACACTGGACTACACCATGCACGATCATTTTGATCCTTATACTGATCAGGTTCCCAATATTAAAACTGTCTCCTCTCAAAGAAGAACAAGGCCATTATTGTTGCTATTGAGAAGTTGTTGATGGCCAGAGCAAGAGAGAATGTTTCCATGCGTTCATTTTCATAAAAATGAAACCAATCTGCCATTTTCTGAACTGTCAGGAATCGTCTAGCTCATTTGGGAAAAATCAGTCCCTTCAGTTTAATGCAATTTCCACATGCCCAGATCAAAACAGCTGGTTTGTCTGGCAAGACAAGAATGTTTTGTCATCCTTTCTTGATCTAAGCTTGACACAAACATCTGCCCTTTAACAAAATGTTTTCTGCACATTACACTGCTGAAAATGAGGTGTTGATGAAATATCTTCACTCCTGGAGTTGAGATATCATTTACCTAGAGGTATGTGTAGGAGCTGGGAGGCATGCAATGCAGCGTACCAGATGAGAGGCGTCAGAAAGCAAAATCAGAATGTAAGGCAAGAAAGGGGGAGGGGAGTCTGATTCTTTGCTGAGAAGCATGAATACGTAACAGAGAGGCTCATAATCGAACAATAAAAAACTCCAAAAAAACGCTATGGCTAGAGTTGGCTACACTGATTCATTGGCAGCATGAATCTCCTGTGAAGATTTTTAAGCTCCCAGAGAATTTTAATCTTGCTTTATTTAGAGTTGGAGGCTTCATAATCATTTTGTGCTAATCTCAATTTTGTAGCAGCATGTATTTTTTAAAACTTGTAATCATCTTCAGCTCTGTTTTCCCCCCATGCTGAGCTCCTTTTCTTTTCACAAGCACTGTTCCTAAAGCTCCTCCCCTGCAGATGAGCAGAAGGAAGAGATAACTGTTGAGGAAATTCTACCAATTGCACAACAAAAGAAAAATCTTTCCCTGACAATAAGAGTTAGAAAAGAAAGAGTGAAACTTTGTACATTAAAGTAAATCTCCTAAAAGGCAAGCCTAGTAATTATAGCAGTGCAACACAAGAAAGAGTTCCTAAAATGATCAGTAAGTCAAATTCTTAGAGAAAGAAAGAATTAGAAATTTATGACAGCTTAGTTCTCATTCAAGAAGATGCCAGCAAACAGCAGTTATTATTTAGTTCCTAGGGTGCTTTTTTGATTGTTACAGCAATCATCTTGTTCTCAGAAAATGTTAAAAATGTTTTAAATTCATATTCAAATTAACAGGGTCTATGGACAAAGTTACACAGAAATAAAATTCCATGAAGGGAGGTAGGCATGTTACTCTGCTGCAGCCAAAAGAGTCTTGTGAATTGTTAAAGACAAATGTGTTTATAGAGGCACAAACTTTCTTGAGCTAGAGCCCTGTTTGTTAACTTATGAACTTCATCATCTTCATGCGTCTGGTGAAATGGGCTCTCAAAAGATTGGAGCACAATAAATGTGTTAGTCTTTAAATTGTTGTAAGAATCTTTGGTATTACAGAAACCAAAGAACAGGTTCTTTACTACATCCCTAAGAACTACATTTCTCAGCACCTGAAACACTGCATAGGAGCTGTTGTGTTGAGGGTGGGATTACTGGGCTAGCCAAGTACCACCATTGATACCACAACAGCAGCTGTTGCTACAGAGATCAGGTCTTCTGATGGCTGATTTGGGGAGCAGACTGCATGGCATTATGCCCCTCCCATAACAACCCCCCCTCCCCAGGCTCTACCTCAAAAACTCCAGAAATGTCTGAATCTGGAGCTGGCAACCCTACTGTTGCCACTAGCACAGTAATATATGTATGGTGGGAGAATGGGTGGGAAAGTAGAGGAAGAATGAAAAAAAGTAAGCATTCATTAATTCATTATTTTCCCCATTTATACAGTTTTTCAAATCATTTCCCCCCACATCTTTGGCAATTATTGCATTTACGTGACTTATACATTCCAGTTTTCTCATTCCTGCCTACCAGTACCACGTCTCTGGCCTACATGAGTTCCTGCCTGCCAGCACTTCCAGGTTCTTCCTGTCCTGCATTCCTGTTCTCTCATCTTTCCTTTTACCTTATGGGTTCACAAATTGACCCATATTTACCTTAGCAGGAATAATCTGTCAAAAGTCGACTGAACAGCAGCCCCACAAGAAAAGGGAGACAGGAGCTGATGGCATAATGAAGCAGTTACATTCCCTCTTCAGCTCAAAAGGAATCAGATATTTTGAGTGGCAAAGTGGATGTGAATTAAAGGGATGCTCAAGAAGACCTAAATGATGAGTTGTTCTGGATCATGTGTTTTCTGGATTTGTAGAAAGTGTGGCTTCAGCTGCAGGGTTGAGTTTCTCTTTTCTGTAGAAAAGCAAGCAAAGAGTAAAAACTGTATTTAATTTAGTTTACACATTCAGCTGAACAGCTGTTATTTTGCTCCATAACCTTCTCTTCCTTATCCGTTCCCTCAGAACCAATTCGGCCAAAGCAACACAATATCCTTAGCACATCCTTTGCAGCTGCCAAATCCAAGACATTCTTTTACAAACTGTAATGTGAAACTTATTTTTAAAAAACCCAACAGATTCATCTCTCTACAAGTTTAGATAAGCTCTGGTAGGAAGACTGGTATAGCCACTCTATTCCAGAGTTTGTTATGGTCTTGTCTGTTTTCCATAAGGCAGAAGGAAGTGATGACTAGTAAATAGGATGTTCTGCTAAAGAGATTCCAAAAATAATGATAAATAACCAATCCCCTTTCATAGCTGATTTTCATTATACTAGATCTACATAAATAAGAGAGTTAACAAAACAGAAAGATCAGTTACACATTGAGTTCTGAATTATTTCAGAATGTAGTCCCCAAGCTTGCAAAGATAAAACACAGTCCTTAAAAAGGGATGCTCCTCCTGATCTCTGCAAATTGTTGGTAAAAGCTATATCAAACCAACTTGTCACTAATCTTTGTTATATCTGATGTTTTCCAAAAAGATATTGTACCTCTTGTTAGAAAAAAAAAGTGAAGGAACAACTTTGGTAAACTGATACAATTACAAGAGTCTATAGAGAATGAATGGTGGGGGGGATTCAATCAACCTACCTTCCTACTTGCTGGTGAAATTATAGAAAACTTCCTAGTTCTTTCCTTCTTATGGGGGGGGGGGAGGGTGATTGCCCAACCAGTATTTGTCAGTTGAAAATTCTAGTTGTCTGGCAGCCCTAGCTGTATAGAAAATTGTAACAATATGACAAAAGACAAAAATAAAATTTCTGTAGCAAAGCCAAGACAATTTGTGGTATGACATTCAGTTACTTTTATGTACACTGCCACCCAGCTTGGCAGGCCTTCCCCCATACTCACTTCAATAGAAAATTTATTGGGATAGAAAATGCTGACTGTGGTCAGTACACTTGTGCCACAGATAGAGATGGGATCAGTGGAGCTAAACCTCTTTCACCAATCTGTGTCCCAGCAAAGATCATTACCTATTCATAAAGCACTGAAAATCTGTGACTGAGTTAGAATGACAGAACTACAATTGTAGACATCCCTTGAAATATCAACTTCCCCAGCAAACAATCACAGCATACAATCACCAGTTCATTAGAATTTGTTCTACATTTGATATGATTTATTTCAATAAAATATTATTAAAATATATGTCAATTGATGATTAAATAAATTTACTGCTTACTTGGATTAAAAAAATAACAATTAGAATAAAAAAAGAAGACCTTGGAAGCTCCATAATGGAATTTGAACACTGCAACACTGGAATGTTGCATCATACAAATGCAAAAAGTGCCTGGGAAAACAAAAGAAAACTAAACAAACAGTCAGCTTTCTGAATAGGGCAAAGGCAAACCACAAACTTCTTGTAAATACCACATCACAAAAATAAATAAGTGGATTCTTTATTTTGAACAAGAATTCCATTTGTTTTGTTCAATCTGCATGAATTTGTTTTCTGTTTGTTTACTTAAATAACTGGGGATATGGAAACTGATTCAGAAGCTGTCTCCCATTATAAGTGTGCACAAAAAATTGAACAAAAATGCTGGGTTCTCACAGAGATATTTTTAGCTAGAAGTACAGGGAAAAGTCAAATAGGCATTTTGTTCCTGTTATTTAATACTTTGTGCTTTAGGGCTTAGAATGCTCAGAGAACATTAATATAGTTTTATGAACTAGAACTGGTAATTCTAACTGAATTAAAATTTTTAGCATGTCAAATTTTGCTTCCAAGTTTTACTTGATTGTCTTCCTATTATATTTCAACATTCCTAGTAATTTTGGTTCATGTCAGGTCTTGCCAGGTGCTTCCCAAAACACTTCACTGCATCACGGGAGTGAATGAGTTAAAGTTGGTTTTATTAAAGAAGAATACCAGTATCAAGATACTATGACAGGAGCATTGGCTGAAGTGACTCAAGATATCAAAGCAAGGTTAAGGTCAACGTTCCCACCCCACCCCCAGTGCGAAAGAAAGTCCATTAGGATTTTGGCGCGCTGAGCCTGGGTAGAGGGGAGGAGGGAAAGTCTCTTAGAGACTGCTCAGTCTCTTAGGAGTTTGATGCAGTCTCTGTTGAAACTTCAAGGCCACGTTCTCAGGCCTGTCAGGAAATTGTAACCAGAACACCTGCAAGACAAGCAGTTAGCAACCATCCAGCAAAACAGGTTTCCCTCTGCATGTTCTCAGATGTACACTACACACTACAGCAAGAAATCCATAACACATGACAGATATGCTGGAGGCGTACCTGGCAGTTACTCATGTCTAACTGAGTACAAGTCAACACAAGATGTCCAGCACAAAGAATCCACAGGTATATTTCCTCTGTGCAATCCATTCCTCTGCACTCATTGTGAGAATTGGCTGGACGGAGATCCACTGGCCATCCCCAAAAAACTGATGTCAGTACAGGAAATTGGTCTGTTTTTCACAAATGGAGAATTATGGTCATCTCCATCAGCTGACTTGACATTTTGCTTTGGTCTCACTGAAAAGAAAAAAACTTCTTCCTCTTTTGAGGAGCACTGGATAATATACTTTCAGTTACTCTTTTAAGAGCTTCATTCATTCATTCATTCATTGCCTACTGCACTCACTGTCTACACATTTCACACCAGTTTGGGTAAAGCCAAGGGAAGTCTGATTGTTCAGGTTTTACTAACCTGTTTCCGTTTTTCCCAGAAACTTAATAATTGGTATATACTCAGACATATCTGCCAGCAAATAAGAACTCCTGGGAGTTTGCATTCCATTCCAATGCTTCTAAATCATTGTTTATGAGGAATGTGGAGAATGCTTAGAGCAGGGCCCCCCAACCTTTTTGAACCTACAGGCATCTTTGGTTCTGACAATGTGATAGCACAAGGAGTTAGGTTATGTTTACATAATAGTGACTCTTCAACATTTCAGGCAGAATTGCTATTTAACAGGATACCTTTTCTAAATTAACATACTATTTAAAAATATTTTCCTGCATGCACCTTTAGTAACACAGTGAAGATTCTTGTGCTGTGGGGACAGCTGCTGCTGAGGCAACTCAGGCAACTGAGGCAGTCAATTAAAACTCTCCTGGCCAATCAGAAGTCCTGATGGTCAAAAGTCCCACCTGACTCCACCTACTTTCTAAAAACATTTGACAGGCACAAGCAAAGGTATCTGTGGACATCATAGCACCCATGGACACCATTCTGGGGATCCCTGGCTTACAGATAAGCCCAAAAATATGATGCTTTGCTGATTCCTCCATTAGTGATTATTCAACCTTTTCCATTTTAAAACCTGTTTGGAATGGCCATTTGCTCTTGAGCTGAACACCACCTATAGTCACACTGATGATACCTTTGCCATTTAAAATTATCATTATTTTGAGTGCTTTTGCATCTGTGAAGGCTGCACTCAGCATCTGACTAGGTAGCCACTGTTAGTGCATGCTCATCATTTACTAGCTTCCTTGTACACCATGTTCTCTATGCTGTTCATGGTAGGTCCTGTGTCATTTAAAACCAGTTTATTTACAAAGACAGGCACCACTTTGCACCTGTGCAGTCCATGCGTACATCAGTCAGCAGCATTCATCATGTTGCTGCATACTCAGAATGTAATGGCTTGGATTCAATGGAGCAACTCCATGGACAGAACAATTTTCACTCATGGAGTGTGGCTTTCTCATCTCTCCCTCCCACTGCAGCTCAAAATGTCCTCTCTGAATTTCTGTCACTGAGGTATTCCTCAGGAGCGAGGGGGGGGGGCGGTTACCCAAATTGGCAGTCTCTTAATTAGTTGGGGGAAATTAGCTTCAAGGAGACAAAACGAAAAGGGGCAACTGGGATTCTCCACCAAAGTATACAAGTATTTTTCCCTTAAGAGAACTCTTGAAATAAACTAGCCAGATGTTCAACCGGAAAGGTTTTTATTAAATGAAAAATGAAAGGGCAAACATAAAATCACACACATACAATCAAAAACATACAATCACATGAGGCTAACTAAGAGGAAATCAGGGAGGAAAGGGGAGAAAGCAATTTCAGAGAAGGTTATAGATAAGGCCTAAAATGGATTTGAGGGTGTATATACAGGTCCAAGAAAACACACACACACACACACACACACACACACACACACACACACACACACACTGGTGGCTAGGGATTCCAGATATAGGGCAAAATGCTCCCTGGGGCAAGCTGACATTTTCACCCCCCAAAAAACAGGTGGATGAGTTGGGAGAGGCTTAATGCCCCTGTGAGTACTAGATAGGGTTATGTTTTTTATTGTGGAAAAAAAAGTGGAAAAAGTAGCAGATTTGGTGAGTACTAGTGTTGTGTTGCTTAATTCGGGTAAATGGGTGAGGGGAAGTGAGGCTGGCTTGGATAAGATCTCTTGGGAGACCCATTGTCCTAAATTATGTGTCTCTCCGGGGCATGGATGGGGCCATTAGTTAATCAGCCACTCTGCCTCCCTTTCTGAAATATTTTCTCAGGCTCTTACCTGACTGGAATCCATTTTGTTTCATTTCAGGCTAGGCAGTGTCTTGCACTTATGCTATTTGAGGTGATATGTGAGGAAGGGTGTTTATGGTTTATAAACTACCCCTCAGTGACTGGGGGTCTGACTGCTAATGGGGGAAGGGTGGTGAGAAAGTCACATTCTATGTGCGGAAATAGTTCTATCTGACAAAATGCTCTGTTGATCCAAGCCATTGATTCCAACTATAGTTCAAAGCAGGTGGCAGTGCAAAAAATGTGCACAAAGTATTTGCAATCCCATTTAGAATACTGAATGATCACCTTGGCTTTGCGAGACACACAGGAAATTGGGGAAGGTTGGAATACTAAAGAATATCCCTGCAGCTTCCCCATCACCACCACCCCAGCAGGATTGAGAAAACCAAAGAAAGTAATTTTTGTTAAGTCTGTTTGTCTTTACATTCTTTCTCTTGTAAAGATAGACTATATTTTGTTTTCTGTCAGGTGGGATGGGTAGATGTTAGAAGGGGGGAAAGTACAACTGAGAAAAAAAAGTGCAAGAAGGCCCATGCAACAAAACCACTGTAGTACAGTCCAGAACAATTTTGAAATGTTCAGTAAAAAGCTACATTATTTCAAGTGTTTGACCATTCAGCACACAACTTGCAATCAAACTGCAATTTGAGCAGAGGAATCTGTGCAAATAATTAAACTCCACTGAGAGATGTGCACCACCATGAAACCTTCAGCTCATTAGAACAAAACCTCCTATAAGAACACTATCATGTGACCAACTTCCAAATGTGAAGGTCATATTCCAGTTGAATGCAAAGTATGCATGCGTTTTGCATACATTAGGGAAGAGACTGACACTAAAATCCTGTGCTGAACTTTCCTGGTCTAAGTCTATTGAAGTCAATGAATTTAAACTGCAGTACCTTAGTGTAGGCTTACTCTGCAAAGCTCACAAGCCTGATGATTCAGTTTGAATATCCCCATCTCAATTTCTCTTTTCTCTACTGGAAAATATGCAAGTCCATATTTTTATAACATTTCCTATTTACTTAAGATGATTTTAATACATTTTCAATATTATTTTGTTGCATACAAATTAAATAAAACTGGCATGAGCAAAACAAAATAATTGCCATCAATGGGAACAAAAATGAGGCAGACCAATGAATGACAATGACGTATGGAATCAAAATGAAACACAAATGGCTGCATCAGCTCATCCTTGTTTAAATTGCTGACATGACACAGGAATAAGACATGAACTGAAAGAGAGTCCAATAGAATATCACAGGTCTCTGTGGGATACAAGAAACCCAATATCTTATAGTATGAAAACCCAGCAGCCATACCAGTTAAAACAACAACACAGTTCCCACTGGAGTGCCAGCTGGCATGTGCTGAAGAGCTGGCTGGGAACTCCTTCTGGATTCTAAGCGCAAACAAGGGCAACAAACAAAATCTAAATGTCAGGGTAAATGATATTATGAAATTGCATAAGATTGCTGAAGTAGCATCTTGCATTTAATTCATGTCAGGGGAAAAGCTGAAAGCCGAAAGAAATCTAGCTTGGCAGTTTTCTCATACTCACTGTTATTCATCTAAAAAGTGTGGGATGTAATAGTTATTTTTGACCAAGTGTTTTTTGAGACCAATGTTGCCAGAAAGGGAATGTCATATATCAAAATGGCATGTAGATGACATGTTTCAAATTGGTAATGCAGATTTACAATCCAGCCAAGCATGCTGACCTGTCTGGGTGGCTGCCTATCTCTTGACAGGATTTTTCTAGATATCTATAAATGACAGAGGCAGACACCACAATCAGCCAGTAATGGGCTCTGTCTACATCCTCACTGGGCACTTCTTGCTAGGTGACCAGCCAAACTGTAGACAGGAGTTGATCAGAGCTTTCTTCCTTGACATATTTTATTCATGCTATCCATAGCCTGCGTCTGATCCTATCATTTCCTTTAGAATCCATCACTTTTAGATATCTGAACAGTGGGAAGAGGCTGTCCATGCTCTCTTCCCTGTATTGTCCATCTCTTTGGTCTTCCTAAATAAGTGAAAGTTAGTTTGATCAAGTTTTCCTTTTCTAAGAGTTTTAAACTTCAATGCTCAAGTCTCTTGCCAGAAGGGCAGACTACCCAGGCAGGCTCCATCTTATTAAGCATGTTTGTTTAGGAGTCAATCCCACAACATTCAATGGGATTTACTGCCCAATAAATATACACAGGATTTAAGACTGCAAATAAAATGAAAAAAGCTGAGTATTCAAATCCAATAGCCCAGTTTTGTCTTCTGCTACTGGCAGTAGTTCTCCAAGGAGAGAAACACTGTTATTCTTTAACTGAAAGTGTCAAGAGTATAACCCAAGGTCTTGTATGTTCAAAGAATGTATTCCACCACTAAAATTTACTCCCCAAAACAGATATTTATGGATTTTGCATTAACTCAGATCTCTGAATGGTCTTCAAGATCTTTTGCACAGAAAGTACAGCCGTAGTTAATTCTTGAGATTAAAAAAATAATCACAGAAGTTGAAAATTCCAGAAATCAATACAGAGTATTGCCAGTGACAAGAAAAATGAATCTTTGCTTCTCACTGCTTCTCCCCAGTCTGAACTTTCCTTTTGCACCTGTTGATCTAATTTTATCCCTAACCTTTCATTTGGCACATTTTCAAGCAAGGCAACTATGCAACACAGATCCTGCAACATCACAAAATCCACCTACTAACGGCCACTGCTATTTTTAGCTATACCAAAAATCAATATACTACAGTTTGCAGAGAAAGAGGATTTTTCTTGTGTTGCCCTCTATTATAGTGATTCATCATCATGCTATGTTCTTTCATTTTAAAAGCTACCACAAATATTTCTACATAAGCATATTATCCCTGTTAGAGTTTCAAAAGGCAAACATAAGGAAGTTGACTTTCAGCTACCTTAAAATGGTTGAATACAAACTAAGGATACATTGGAATCTCTGCAGGTTCTGGATAAAGCTTGAAATCATTTTTTCTATTGACACTACAAGCATATGGGCACAAAAAACATCTTAACATGTAAGAAGTATCTGCTATGCAAAACATGAGGACGGGGTATGTGATTAGAGATGGGCACAAACAGAAAAAAAATGTACAGGGTGGTCGTTGTTCATTGCCGCCCGCGAACAGGGATTAATGAACATAAACAAACATGACCCTTTCATGAACATGGGAGGGGGTAGAGCCCTAGCCCAGCACTCCCAGAACCCTGACCATATCGGACACTAATAATAATCAGTGTGAGCCCTCAGCTGAGGTGCCCACTGAGCTTGGCCCCAGAGCCTGGCAGTAGCTCTGGAACCTGAGGGGATACATCCCTATCCCACCACACACACAAAAAAATTCAAGCTCCACTGCACTCTCCCTGTCTCTCTCTCAAAATGCTAGCAACTGCTCTCTCCCACTCCACTGAAACTGGAAGCCAGAGCTGGGAGCACGGTGCCTTTTATAACCAGAGGTTCCATAGAGCAAAACAGGAGGTCTGTGGTTGGCAGTCAGAACTGCATAATAGGGCTTGGAGGGATGAGATTGGTGTTCCCATGGCTACAGAAGATCTCCCCTCCCCCCTGGTATTTGCACCCATGTAACCAATTTGGAGTTCCACACTTGGAAGGAAGACCTGCCTATCAAGCTAAGTTGGGCTTAGATTGGGGTTTCCAGGGCAACAGGAGTGCAGACAGAGTTCAGACAGTCCCTGCCTCCGTTGCCAAGGGAACTGATTGAAGGCGCCTGACTGTCTGGTTTCACAAATGGAGGATGAACACAATGAACGGGACTTGAAACAACCACTTGTTCATTTAAAATGGCGCCTCATGAACAGCTTGCTCGTGAACAGCCAATCGGGCTGTTCGTGGCTTTTTTTCATTCATATTGCTGTTCGTGCCCATCTCTATATATGATACAGAACACCAATGGGTTTATCACGGAACATACTTCTACTTCACTAGGACCACTTTGGCCTCAGAGCTGATCAAAAGGGTAATTTTTGTGCTTTGTTTACTTCTCCTCCACTTCAGACTGGACTGACAACTTCCATCTTTCTTGGATGTTCTCCTCAACCATCTCTCCCTCCCTTTTATCAGAAGCTTTTGTAGGAGGATGTTGGGAAGCCACAAGATCTTGTCCTGGATGAATTCTTGTGAGATCCCTGTAATCATGTGTTCCCCAAAGCTTTTGGTTGCACCACACTGCCCTTATGGTTCTGATATCTGCTTCTTCCTCAAGAAGCCTCTCCTCACTTTTAGACACCTTTTTTACAGTAAAAATGCATCATGGCAGTACAGATTTTGGAGGAAAAGGTAGAAGTGCCCCGCATTCCAAGTGCAGATTCAGAAGGATTAGGGCTAACCCTGTCAGAAATGGCCCACTCAAGACACAATGACAGAGGGAGGGAGGAATTTCAGTCCATCTCAAGGCTTTGAGCACTTGAGCAGTCCATCCTCACATTCAAGAGAACCAGGGCCCTAATGCTGGTCTTGTTTGTTGCCTTCCAAAGTTTGTGACCCTTGCATAGTTACCTGCCATTAAAGACTAAATTTCTAACCATTGGCATGCCACATAGCCTACTGTGCACCCTTGTTCAATCCTACAAAGCAATGGGAGGTATTTGGCTTATCTTATTCCATCACAAGCTAGAGCCTTACTTTTTCTCTTCTATTAAATTACTGCCATTGCTGTTCTTTTGCTCTCCTGTAAGTGCAAATCTTTTATTTTCATTGGGGATGGGTCAGTTATTGGCTCTGCTGGACTGCTCTCCCTCTCATTTAACTGAAGTTGGTATCACAGAGGCCCCCAGTGTTGCCCTTTATAATAGAGGTGTGCAGCTGGATGTTACCAATACTACAAAATGTCCAATTTTTCCATTATTGGATTGTGTTGCCAATATTCAACACAGAGAAAAGCTAACTGATAATTTCCGAACTTTGATAATTTTCATCTGATAATTACCAGAAAAATCTGGAATTGGGTTGAGAGGTTTGTTCTCAGTTCTCTGCAGCTTGCAGTGTGAAAGTGTATGTGGAGGGGGGAGCAGGATGGGATCAGGGGAGCTGTCCTTGGCTAGTCCGGCTATCTTTAAAGCAACAGATAGTATTGAAACAGATAGTAGTGAAGTCTATGGTCCTCCCTATCTCTTTAATGATGCATCTGAGACCATCTCCTTACAGTGCAGCCCTCCTATCTGAGTAAGAAAGCCCTCTAGAACAATTAAATTTTGCATAATTTGCAGAAAGCCAGGAGAGCAGGGGCTTTCCTGACATCTTCAGGTAGGCCGTTCCATAAGGTGGTTGAGACCACAGAGAAGGCACATTTATGGGCAGCTGTTGATTTTGCCCATGTGCAGGGTAGCACCTGCAGGAGGCCTTGTTCAGATGAGAGGCAGTCCCGTATGTCTGCTGGATCAAGGCCATAAAGAACTTTGATGTGATAGCCAATACCTAGAACTGAGCCCAGTAACTGAGAGGTAGCCAATGGAGTGACTGGAGAATGAGATTAATATTCATGCTCCTGCTCGCTTTTGAAAGTAACCGAGCTGCAGTGTTCTGTGCCAAGAAGTCTCCAAATTGACTTAGAAGGGAGATCTATGTGTAGTGCATTTCAGTAGACAAGTCTTGATGTTACCACAGCATGGATCCAGATAGTCAGATTGGCCATGTCAAGGTAGAGGGCCATCTTCCAGGCTAAAGTGAGGTTATAGAAAGCATTTTTTGCAGCTGCCCTTTCTGAAATTACAATATGGAGTTAAAATGGTATTTTTTCAAGTGTTCACCCCTACTGTACATCCCAGCCATGCCACAATGCCCTCCCCCACCCACACTGGTGAATCACTTCCAACCTGGCTTTGCAAATATCAGTCTGGGCCCATCAGAATATCATGCTTCCAGGCTGCCCAAGATGGTGCTGCCCCAGATAACTTTAATTAGCATTTCCACATTCATCTATCTTGGTTTAAACTCTTATGTTTTCAAAACCATATCTTTAATTGTTGAAGGAATCGTAACCACATTTGATGCAAAGTGAGTGCCGCTCCTGTATCAAAGCTGGAAATCTTCTACAGTTGCATCAATTTACAGTGTAATCCTAATAAGAGTTAATCCAATCTAAGCCTATTCAAATCAATGGGCCTAGATTGGAGTAACTCTGCTTAGGATTGCACTGTTAGTGTTGTAATCAGTCAAAGCATGAACATGAGCACCTTCTTCTCTTGTGCTGCTTAACCAGCATATGAGAGAGAGTAAAGAGCTTAGGTTTCATAGTAGGGCATACATGAGCAGCTAAATTGACAGCCTCTATCTGACTGCCTTTCAACTAAGAACATC
The DNA here is from genome assembly GCF_028583425.1 of Eublepharis macularius. Classification (NCBI taxonomy): domain Eukaryota; kingdom Metazoa; phylum Chordata; class Lepidosauria; order Squamata; family Eublepharidae; genus Eublepharis; species Eublepharis macularius. The sequence goes on from NC_072793.1 coordinate 130,683,766, forward strand.
TGTTTTAGGAAATTCATGGAATAGCTTCACTGAATGAAATGTTCTAGTATAATTTTGAACAGTAAACTACATAATATACATCGTATCTCAGCAGCCCGTTTTTATAGATGTCTTACACCAAACAAATTGGTTTAGGCAGCCCAATAATATGTTTCTGCCCAACTTGAGTCTTTCATGTCCAAAGACACTCAATTCTTCTCCAACACTTTTCACATCAAATGCAGTTTCAAATGAAATCAAACACACAACACTTTCAATCACGTCTCCTGTGTCTCTCAAAAATTTCCACTGTGTAGAACTCAATAGCATTCCCCTGAACACAGCAGTGATTCCATCTGTCTCAGGTCTGCAGAATATACCTTTGCAATGTGGTTGCAACAAACGCAGCATGGATTTGGGAGGTCGTTTCATTTCCTCCAGTTTACATTATGCATCTCATCTGAGGAATTTTGACAGAAGCAGAAAGGGAAAAAAATTATGTGTGTGTCTGTACTAAGATTGTAATCCTAAACAGTTATGCCATTCTAAGCCCATTGTCTTCAGTGGGGCAGGGGGAGGTGGAATTGAAACATACACAATGCTTACTTTCTTATCAACCCTAAACTTATTTTAAGAATTTAGTGATATAAAACAAATCACTTAAAACTAAGCTAGAATATAAAAATGTACTATTTGCATATTTAAGTAAATTTAAAACAATAAATTAGGATTTATTGCCTTCAGGTACAATCCTAAGCACATCTACTTGGAAGTAAGTCCCATTTTATTCAATGGCACACCATGGCATTGACTATGCCTGCAGAGAAGCATAGCCAGAACAGTGGTCATGTGAGTCTCAGCAAGCCTTGGATGATTCCTCCAGTGTGTTTGCCATATTTTAGAACAATAAGATGGTTCCTTAGCATCAACTGAGCCTTTAGTTGCTCCAGCAGTACATACAGGATTGCTAAACTCAGGTGGTGGTTGGAGATCTCCTGGAATTACAACTGATCTCCAAACCACAGAGATCAGTTCCCCTGGAGAGAATGGCTGCTTTGGAGGGTGGACTCTATGTCATTATACCTTATTGAGGTTCTTCTCCTTAAACTCTCCCCTTTCCAGACTCCAGTCCCCAAATCTCCAGGAATTTCCTAACCTGGAGCTGGCAACCCTAAGTACATGGGGGGATGAGGATTAACAGTTTTTGGCACTGGTTTAATTGCAGAAGAGGATAAAAAAAGCCAGCATAATGTTGGCTAAGTTTGAAGCCAAAGTGGGTTTGCCCAAAATGAAGGTAGCCACAGAAGGCTGTTTGTTAGTCCAAACTCACATTAATTCAGGCTTCTTTAACTGATATAGATCAGTCACTAATTAACTAGTTAACCTAGCACCTACCTTCTATTCCCTTCTCACGTGCAGGCAAACCACACACATGCTCTTGGCCTACGTGATGATGTCACTTCTGGGAAGTGATGTCATCGCACGCATCACAAGCTATCCTGGGAGTGCTCCCATGCTCTGCAGGGGCCTGAATTGGGCCCAGTCTGGGCTGAAATGGACTCACTCATGGGAGCACTGCTGTGCACCACAGTGGCCCAATTTGGGCTAGATTCAGGACACTTCAGCCCAGATCAGGCCACTGTGGAGTGTGGGAGCACTGCTGAATTCTGCAGTGGCCTGATCCGTGCTGATTTGGGGCCAGTTTGGGCCTGATCTGGGCCATTTGGCCAAATAGGGACCATTTCGGGCTTAAATTGCGCTGCTGCAGTGCACAGAGCATGCCATGCGGCCCAGGAACACACCTCCAGAGGTGTGTTTCCCCCTTCCCACCAGCCAGGTAAGTCTAAATTACAAGTAGATGGTAGGACGGAAGTCAGTGAATGAAGTGCCCTACATGAATGTACTATCAAGACAAAACAGACAGTAGTAGAGTGCAATGCTGCTAACACCTTTCACCATCAGGTCCATCTGTAGACAATAAGCCATAACAACTAAATGGAATCTCCATGTTCAGAGGCAATAATTCACCAACTACTCATGATGGGTGGCAGCAACACGAGTCTTATGTCTTGCCTGAATGCTTTTAGGGGGCATGGGGGTGGGGTAAAGACTGCTGGAATGTCACATCCTGTTTCAGAAAAGGAAGTGATGTCATGATGCTCTAAGAAGTTTCAAATCTCAATGGTAAAAATCCTTTCTTCTGTATGACAGTGTTATTTGCATACTTTGAGCTGTCAATGGATCTTTTTACTAGATTAATTCTCCTCTAATGTTCCTGCACATAATGAAAACCAAACAGTAAGATATCTTGGAATTAGTACATAGAATAGTTAGACATGGTTTTTCCTTTTTTGATATATATTTTATAATGATTAGCTTTCTTGTTCTGTGCAAAGCATTAACTAAAGTGAACATTGTCCTTCCATTCTGTATTATTACTTTATTGTGTGAAGGAAGAGTAAAAAAGTGCATCCAAGGATTACATCTATTCTGTGTACTGTTGTAAAGTTAACTGGTAGACTTGTCTATTTCCTTTCTGTGCATGAAACAGCTAGAATCAAATGAAAATGCATCAATAATAAAAATAAAAATATAACAATAACAAATAACAATGCCAATGAGTTGAATCTAACAAGTTTTTCTGGTGGTGAGAAAGGAAGTAGGGGTTCCCTTTGCACCTTCAAAAGCTATACTGGGGCTCATGGAACCTGCATGGTTAAAAGCCATATAGGATGGGGTATATATTGGGGAGGGAAATCGGGCTAGACTAAGGGCCAAGCTACAAGTGACAAATGACACTTGAACGGCAAGTGTATTTCTCCCTGTTCACTTGCCCTCCACTCAATCCACTTGCTAGGCAAGTGTCTTTCGTCATGTGTAGCTTGGCCCTGAGTGAAAAAGCTAGCTAGAACCAAAGTAACAACAATAATGTTACTCTTGCTGTGAAATAAAATAAAAGAAGTGCTACAATTAAAATAAGTGCTACAATTACATTCACCTTAATTACTGCACACTTTAAGTATAAAACTTCTCTTTCCCTCCCTCTTTCCCTTCTTTCTTTTCATTTTGCCACTGTGAGTTTTTTCATTTAATCCATTTTCGTTGCTAGTGTTCCCAATGTATTTGTTTCTGTTTCTGCCATTTCCCATATTAGATGTTGTTGTTGTTGTTTTTTTACTCTAAGGTCTTGATGGAAATATTTCTGAAAATATTGTTAGTAGGGCTGGAAAAAAGATCCATCACACTTTCATCTCAGAGCTGCTGTAACATAGTGGCTAAGTGGTTGGGTTGTGAGTCAGCACTCTGCTAGCTCAACTCTCACTATTGCCATGTGTTCAGCAGGTGGCCTTGGGTAAGCCACTCCTCTCTGCCCCAGCTCTTCAGTTGTATTGTGGGGATAATAATAACTATGAGTAGACACTAATTTGTCTAGAAGGGTGGTATATAAAACACAGAGTGAGGGCCAAGCTACACATGACGAATGACACTTGAACAGCAAGTGTATTTCTCCCTGTTCACTTGCCCTCCACTCAATCCACTTGCGGTTCAAGTGTCATTCGTCATGTGTAGCTTGGCCCTCAGTGGGAAGAACCCATGTCAGAACCTGGGCTTTTTCAAACTGAACCACCATGTCCACAAAATTTAGTAAGAGTGCTAATAAATGTCTTATGAATGTACCTAAAATACTTAACGCATGAAGAAGCCTTAATATTGTAACATCATCAGAGACTCCTTCAAGGTAGCTTTCTAAACTAACTTTTATATAAAAGTGTTTTTTTGCTTCCCCTTTTTCTGCTTTCTCTGATTCTGAGGGCCAAACTACAAGTGACAAATGACACTTGAACAGCAAGTGTATTCCTCCCTGTTCACTTGCCCTCCACTTGCTCTCCACTCGATCCACTTGCCGTTCAAGTGTCATTCGTCACTTGTAGCTTGGCCCTCAGAGGTCCTAGTGATGCTAGTGAATGACTTCTGAATAAACCCAAATAAATGCAGACCTAAATGCTGCTCATGGAGCTTTCTAATTTCCAGTAAGCTTGCTAAAAGGAAAGCTGCTTCATCAACAGCACTGCTCTCTGCTCTCTTGGGCTTCCCAATGAATTGTTTTGTTTTTTTTCTTGTAAGGAAGTACAAACACACAAACCTCTCCTACAGCTGTATCAGCCCTGCAGCATCTTACAACATGCCAAATAAAGAACAGCCCAGTTAGTACTGTACTGTACAGAAGAGCCCCGTGCTAGTGTTTGCTACCTCTCACACAGGGCTTTCTCCTTTTCAATGAAAAGGGAAGACTGTGGATGTGATGGGGGAGGGGAGGACTGCATCTGGATACCAGCAGAATGTTTTTTCTTGACCTTCCATGAAGTAAACAAAGGCAAGCCCATGTGCTTTCTTCAGAATCCACCTGCTTCATTTTTAAAGGAGGAAGCTTGCAGTGCCATCCTAAGCAGGTCTACTCAGAATCCTACTGAAGTTCACTCAGGGCCAAGCTACACATGACGAATGACACTTGAACAGCAAGTGGATTGAGTGGAGGGCAAGTGAACAGGGAGAAATACACTTGCCATTCAAGTGTCATTCGTCATGTGTAGCTTGGCCCTCAGTTGGGCTTACTCCCAGGAAAGAGGTTTTATGACTACACTTTTGGTTCCTGAAAACAGTGCCTATGTTTGCTCAAGATGACTGAATTATCCCTAGAGGCCAAGTAGATTTGGAAATCTAGTTGATCTCTAAGGTGCTCCCAATTCTTGCTCTTCTACTACAGACCACCGTAGCTACCCACCTGAATGATCCCTATTTCTTTTAATGTTATATTCACTTATATTTTGTGAACAGTTTCAGTTCTCTGTATTTTACCCTGGATTTTATTGATTTATATACTGTATGCACGTTGCACAGTTTTTATATGCAGCTTATATGGCATTTATACATAAAATATACATCATACTTAGGAACGAATAACATTGAAAAATGGGTACATTTTACTGGGGGCAGGGAGTGCTGTTAAAACCCACTACCATAAAAATCAAGAATCATTGGTTGATTCACACAATGAGGGGGAAAAGAACGCAAGAAGGATTTTCATGCTGAAACAGCAGGGATGAGAAATTTAAAGATCTGTCATTTTGGCTTCGGGAAGAGAGGAGAGACCTTTGTGGAGGAAATTTTCAGAACATAAACCTTCAGCTATAACAGAAGATAATATTTCTTCCTTCATACTTAAAACTAAGAATGGGAGCTCAATGGAGGACAATTTTTACTCAGTACTGAGGAGCAGAATGTTTATTTGTGCTTGAAGGATCTGACTAGGATCTTGGAGACCCATGTTTGAACCCCCACTCTGCCCTGGAAGGTTGATGGGTAAACTTGGCCACTTATGCACTCTTAGAGCCAAGCTACAAGTGATGAATTACACTTGAATGGCAAGTGAACAGACTCATGTATATTCCTCCCTGTTCACTTGCCATTCACTTGTGCTCCACTTGATCACTATGTGGTCAAGTGAAGCACAAGTGAATGGCAAGTGAACAGGGAGGAATACACGAGAGTCTGTTCACTTGCCATTCAGTGTAATTCGTCACTTGTAGCTTGGCTCTTAGCCTAACCTACCTGAGAAGGATGTTGTGAGGATAAAATGGAAAATATAATGTTGGAAGCTACTTTAGGTTCACATTGGGGAGAAAAGTGGGTTATAAAAAGGTAAGTAAAAGCATATCCATGCATAATCTTGGTTTTTCCAGGAAAAGTAGGGGCTTTAATCTTTGTGTTTGTTGCTTAAGCCAAAAGCCCTATCCTTCCCCTGCATTCCTTCTTGAAAAAGGATGCTTTTCCTTATATTATTCATCAGTCTTGTCCCAGCCACGAGAATCTCTGTCCATCCTGTTTATAGAAGTTAGGTCTATTGCTTTTGTTTAGTTAATTATGTCCTTTGATATCTTGCCCAAGAATGACACAAAGCTATAGTTATTCAGTTCTGCTGGGGCTTGTAATGACATCTTTAGTGGAAGCCTCTTTCTGAGGAGTATAAACTAACTTTCTACAAAAGAAGCATTAATAATCCATCTGATTGTATATGCCACTTTAAACTGGCTCAACATCACAAGCCTTAATGCACAAGAAGCAAGAGGACAGATATTGATGCAAACTCATCTAATCACTTTATTTGCATTCTCAGCTGAAGTCAACACAAATTCATTGAAGCAACTGCAACTAATGGCAGTCATGGGAATCTCAGGTAGAGAACTAATAATCATTGCAGCATTCAAGTTGTAACAGATGCAAGTGATTTTCTCTATCAAGTTTTTTGCAAAAGAAACCCAGAAGACTATAGATGATAGTGGCTGAATCAAGCTCCTGAAAACCCTGAATAACTCTCTTGGACACTGTTAACACACATGTTGATGGCACAGATGTAAGACTCCTTTGCCAACTGCTCTATCAAAATAATTCTGTGATGTTTTCAAATGGATTTAATCAGAATCTTCTACCTCTTATGTTCTAGTCATTGTCTACTCATTCCATTTAAACTTGGTTAATTCAGTCTTGCAGAATCAGTCAAGCCATTAATAGAACAGCCTGCTAAAGAAAGCCTCCTGGAAGCCTCCCAGAGTCCACTGGCATCAGGCCTCTTCAAGGCCAGACCATCTTGAAAGGTCACCCACCCCTGTGGAATGCAGTGAGGTCTGTGAGTTCCTCTCTTGCCAGAAAGTGATGTGACAAGGGAACTATTACTATTTGTCCCACTTCAGATCTTCCTTCTGTATTGGGACCAATTTTGTAATTGGGTCTTACAGCTTGCTTGTTCAGCCCCATCATTGTAATGTGGTGTAATGGCAGACTTAATCTGGGGAATGATTAAAATCTTCTCTCTGCTCTATCATTTAGTGTGTTGGGCCAGTCACGCAGTCTCTCAGCCTAACCTGCCACAGAGTGGTTGTAATGATAAAATGGAGGATGAGAGAACAATGTATGCTGATCTGAGCTTCTAGGAGAAAGAGTTGGTTAAACTGGAATAAGTCGGTAGACAGTGCATGATGTTCTGAGCTTTGCACAAGGAGAGGTCTGTATGGATATGAGAGCCCACAACACAAAAACTGAGGAAGTTTCTAAAATTGGCCAGTTCTGTGAGCTGGACCCTGAAATCAACTAGGCAGTTGGGCAGGTGGTACACTAGCTGAATCCTAAGGCTTCCTTAATCCCCACTATCTGGTATATATACTTGATGAAAATGGTCTGCTAGAATTGTTGCCTAGTGAGCAAGATGGAATCCTGGTAGATTACAACTAGAAGGAGAGAGACATGATGTTGGATCAGGCCTCAATCATGTTGCAGAAGGATGGGCTCTAACTGCCTGCCCTCCTTTACCTGCAGAATGTTTGAGGCCCATCTTTATGTATCTTTTTCTATAATAATAAAACCCTATAGCTACTCCCAATCCCCCTCTCTGACACTCCACCAACACATAGCTAATTTGATTTCTGTAAGCATGGATAAAAATGTTCATGCCCTTGGTTAATCCCAAATTTTGACCTAAGGGTTGATGACTTTAAGCAGCAGTTTAAACAGTGCTGTCTGTAAGTAGATCCTCTTCTGAGAAGCACCTTCTCCACTCCAGTCTGACAGGGTAGGATCAGTTGGGGGTTTGGGCTAAGAATATCCAAAATGTAGGTGGCTGCATGCTGAAGCATTTATGCAATTGCTTCAGTACACATCATCCCATGCTGACCACTTCATCGCAAAGCATTTCCAAGAAAGATGATCAAAGTACACAGTTTCTTAACACAAAACATGGATGCAATTAATATATCAATTCACAAAAAAATAGGATTTATTTTATTCTTAAGGTATCATTTCATTTTATCTGAGCAATCAGAGGAAAAGAAAGCTGCATCAAAGAGATCTTCCGAGCAACAACATTATTTGAAAGAACCTCAAGAGGCACTAAACTAATAAAATTTTGCAAAGCACTTGGAAGTGTTAATTGCTTTTCAGTGAGTATTACAGAATGCTATCACAATAGGCTATTAAATACTGAGGAACCCAATAACGACTCCTTTTCAAGTGCTTGTTGTGGAAACTCTTTCCCAAGTTTGTTTACATAAATATGTTCATCAGCGACGGTTTGTACATTATCGATTTTGATACAGAACATAATAAGCATTAAATCACTCTTAAGGTTTCAAGTAGTCAGAAGTTATTTAACTAAAATCACTGAGAACTTGCTTAATCATGTGGTCATTAATCTATGTAAAGCTTTGAGGATTTACTACAATTGTTGCGTTTTCAGGTTGAAAATCAACTAGGCATCTCTGGAGGAACTATATTTTTCAGTTCCATTTCACTATCCTACCCCAAATCCAGCTGCAAAGTAGAATTTCATCTTTTACCATCAGCATGTAGATTCAATGGATATTTTTTATATTTAATTAAAGACAGAAAATGTACTCACAGATATTTCTCATGGATACATTGAATGATGAGTTTTGTAGTTTTAAGTCTATAGAAAGTTATGGATTCAGCTCTCAGCCATAAGCTGAAGCAGCTGTTTGTGCCAGGTAGAAGAGGGAGAGGGCCAGAAGGACTCTGGGCAATTGTGCCAGGCACTGATTCTCACTCATGCTGCTTTCTGCACTCCTTCCCCTTGCTTGTGCCCAGTTTCTTAGCATGGGGGGCAGGGTCAGCAGACCTGAGCATTGGTGGTTTCACTCCTCATATTTAAAAGAAAGGGGCTGCAAACAGGTAAGTGTTCATTACTTCCAGCCTAATAGCCTTTCTTCAACTGAAATGGTTCTTCTGTTGGAGGAAGACCCACTTAAATCAGAGGAAGGCTCCTTAGGCTGCAGTTCTGTCTTTAATTAGTGGAGTGGTAGATTAAAGGCCATTATGCATTCCTGCCTTGTTAATGATACACAACATATCAAAAATAAAAGTGTCACTGGAATAAAGATAATTTGGCATGAAAAGAATACTACAATAATACAGATCATTTGGCACAAAAGAGTGACAAACAGGTTACCTACTCTAGAAATGGATGCATTTATTCAGAACCCATAAAGTCCAGCACTTAATATGCATAGATAATTGGTCATAATCAAATGTTTCGTAAAATTAACTTGTTATTAAAGTTGGTAGAAACACTACAGCAGATTTTAATACTATTTAGATTCTTATTCAGGTGGCTGGCTCCCTATGGCTCAAAATTGCATTCTTTTCCCTGTGCATCTAATAACACTACCATCCTACTCAACAGAGAGAAATAATTTGTTCAAATCGAATGACAACAAGAGAGACTGTGATACAAAGGTTAAAGAGGTGGCATGTGTTAGACGTGTACTTACAATTGCAATTTCCCAGCTGTCATTCCACGCTCTCCAAGCCTTGCATACATGAGTGGGGCTAGCCTAGGAATAAACAACTGAGCACTGGGGTGTAAGATCCTGCTGAGGATTTTGTCACCAGCCTGCTTCTCCCATGCTGTGGACAGGCTGTCTTCATCTAGTGGAGACTTTGGTAGCAGCCAAGGGCTAAGCCAAAGCTTCACTTCAGAACTTTCTATTCCTCTCATGAAATGTTCTTCCATGTGTGGAATTTCCAGGCTCAGATATTTACTGGATAAGAATAGGATGGTGCTTCTGCTAAAAAAAAAAGTCCATGACTCATTTTCCTTGAAATTTTCAGAATCTCTTTTTGTTATTAAAAACTGCTCAGTACTTTGTAGATGTATTGTTAGTGATATACAGGGCTTTTTTTCTGGGGAAAGAGGTGGTGGAACTCAGTGGGTTGCCCTTGAAGAAAATGGTCATGTGGCTGGTGGCCCTGCCCCATGATCTCCAGACAGAGGGGAGTTTAGATTGCCCTCCGCGCCACTCAGCGGCACAGAGGGCAATCTCAACTCCCCTCTGTCTGGAGATCAGGGGGCGGGGCCACCAGCCATGTGACCATTTTCAAGAGGTTCCCGAACTCCGTTCCCCCACGTTCCCCCTGAAAAAAAGTCCTGGTGATATTTCAGACTGATGCCCAGGAACTACTTTAGTTATCTCAAATAAAATGTTAACTCATGTTGACTGTGTGTGAGGGTGTACAAAATATTACATTACATAACCTCTATCTGTACACAAACACACACACACACACACATGGATTAGATCATATGAATTGTGAGTGCCTTTCTCTAGCAGCCTCTTGTGGCCCTTGAAAAGCAAGTGCTGGTTTTTGAGAGAGCATCAAGAAAATTCCCTGCCTTGCAGTAGTTCAGGAATAAAAAGGAAATTATGAATTCTGGAAAAAATCCCTGTTGTAATGGACTGATTTAGCCATATCTCATTAAATCTTCCAAACCATCCAGTTCTTTGATTTATATCCCACGTTCTGAAAAGCTTGAAGAACATCAGATAAGGTCTAAAGTAAGAGATCTCTCTTTAAAGAACCTGTTGCTCAGAACAAATAATTTTTGTGTGAATCCTTCTTGTTTTACCCTTTCCATCAAGGCACACAGAGACTTCATTTACAGTTTAATCTTTATTCTTTATTCTTTATTGAAATAAACTAACATTTTAATAAGGCAAAATAAAAGGCTTATTAAAATTAAACCATTAATTAGTGAACATATGCATGTAATGGTCAAACCACCTCGTCCTGAGGGCTTGTCTGGGCACCATGACCCCTCCCCTCCCCCGCTTGGTCGACGAGCTGATTTATGCTTACCCGTGGTGTCAAATGGATCCAATTGAATTCCAGAATGCTCTGTGGGATCCGATGCCCCCTAGTGGCTCATTGGATGAGCTGATAGAGGACTGGAATGCCTGTCTCTCTGAAGCTATTGACGAGGTCGCTCTCCATCAACCTCTCTGCCCCCAAACTAGAGTAGCTTCTTGGTATACTGATGAGCTACAACAAATGAAACGGGAGCTGAGACGGCTAGAGTGAGTGTGGTGGTGACTCCGTGATGAAGTGACAAGAACATCTTATAGGACGTTTATGAAGGCCTATGAGATGGCAGTGAAGGCTGCAAGGAGAGACTACTATGCAGCTTCCATTGTGTCTGCTAGTTCTCACCCAGCACAACTTTCCAGAGTGATTCAGTCTTTAACATCCCTCACATATGGTACAAATAAAAATGTAAATTTGGTAATAAGCTGTGAGGCTTTTGGAGACTATTTTGCAGATATGATCTTGTCACTACGCCGGGATCTGTCCACCACAGTTGATGGAGTATGTGTACTGGAGGCCCCTTGGTCATCCTCAGGGTTGATATTAGATCAATTCAGGCCACTCTCACAGGAGGAGGTAGGCAGGGTCCTGCATGCTGTGAAACCTACCACATGCTCACTGGACCCGTGCCCATCATCACTGGTGAAAACTGGCTGTGATGGGATTTGGGCACCATTAGCTGACATCATTAATCTTTCTCTGAGTTCTGGGTTTTTCCCAGACTAATTGAAGGAGGCAATGGTGCAGCCCTTATTAAAGAAACCATCACTGGATCCTGTTAATCCAGCCAATTACCGCCCAGTTTCAAATCTTCCATTCCTGGGTAAGGTAATTGAGAGGGTGGTAGCAGAACAGCTGCAGGTATATCTGGATGATGCCTCTATCCTGGATCCATTCCAGTCTGGCTTCAGGCCTGACCATGGTTCAATGACGGCTCTGGTTGCCCTTACAGATGATCTGCGGTGACACCTGGACTGAGGCGGGTTGGAACTGCTGATACTTTTAAATCTTACAGCAGCGTTTGACATGGTCGATCATAATCTTCTGACCCACCGCCTTGCCAATGTGGAGATTCATGGAACAGCCTGGTAATGGCTGAACTCCTTCCTTCGCAATCGGGGACCTAAGGTGGCACTTGGGGAACAGATGTGCGCTCACCATTCTTTGATTTGCAGCGTCCTTCAGGGGCGATTCTTTCCACGATGCTATTTAACATCTATATGCACCCCCTTGCCCGGTTAGCCCACAGCTTTGGGCTGGGTTGTCACCAGTATGCGGATGACACTCAGCTCTATCTGCTGATGGATGGCCAGTCTGATCTCGTGCTGGATTCCTTGGCCAAGGGTCTTGAGGCTGTGATGGTATGGTTACATCAGAGTCACCTGAAATTGAATCCCCTGAAGATGGAGATTTTGTGTTTGGGTCATGGGGCAATCGAGCTAGAGACCCGGCTCTCAGTTCTCAACGGGGTACAACTGAAACCTTCACCGACGGTTTGGAGCCTGGGTGTGACCTTGGATGCCACACTTTCAATGGAGGCCCAGGTCATGACCATTGCCAGGTCTGCCTTTTTTCATCTTCAATAGGTCAGGCAATTGGTGCCCTATCTTTTGCCCTGGGACCTGGCCGCAGTAATCCATGCAATGGTCTCCTCCAGGCTAGACTACTGCAACTCACTCTACACTGGGCTGCCCTTGAGCCTGACCTGGAATGCAGCGGCACATGCTCTTACTGGGACGCCAATCCGAGTGCACATACATCCTGTGCTGTGCCAGCTGCTCTGGCTCCCAGTGGAGTTCCGGATCCAGTTCAAGGTGTTAACCTTGGTGTTTAAAGCCCTTCATGGACTGAGACCTGCATACCTGTGGGACCGCCTCTTCCAGTACATCCCCTGCAGGGTGTTGTGCTCTGCAGACAAGCAACGCCTGGTGGGCTCTGGCCTGAAGGACATCCATCTGGTCTAAACCAGGGCCAGGACTTTTTCTGCCCTGGCCCCGGCCTGGTGGAACGCTCTCCCGCTGGAGGTCTGGGCCCTGTGGGCCCTGTTACAGTTCCGCAGGGCCTGTAAAATTGAGATGTTCTGCCAGGCCTTTGGCTGAGTACCAGTGGGTGTCCTCCTTCTTCCATCTAAGACAACCACTTTTTCTGGGGCTGCCCTCGGTCATCTGCTATGCCCATATATGGACTCCCAATATTTGTTTAAATAGCCTTCTCCTGGACTATTTTAATGACTTTAAAAAAATTATTATTGATTTTATGGTTTTGTGACTTTTAATGTATTTTTGAATATTGCTAGCCATCCTGAGCCCATCTGTCGGGTGGGTAGGGTATAAATCTAAATGAATAACATTTCGCAAGTGATGCTAAGAATGATTTCAAATCAGATCATACTAATCTACTATGAAATGCATTGCCTTTTCAATAAACACACAAAGATACAAATATTCCTCACCTAAATCATTTTCATGATATTTTCTTTGTTAAAACCCTAACTTATTATCTGGGTAACAATTTTTATAGTGATGAAAATGTGCAATCTATAAAGGCATATCTAAGATCTTTTACATGTGACAATAACATAGTAATATGATTGGTCTCAGATTTAGTTTAGGGGTAGGTTACACAGCAGGGGGAGCACACCAAAGGGCATTCCAGCATTCCACCTCACAAAAATAACACAACTCACTTAACATCAGAGAATCACAAAAACACAATTCCTGTCAAAAACACTTTATTTCTTGAACAGCTTTAGGTTACACAGCAGGGGGGCACACCACAGGGCATGGCAGCAGTATCTTACACAAAAATAACACAACTCACTTCACATTAAAGAATCACCACAAAAATTGCTGTCAAAAGCACTTTATTTCTTTAACTGCTTTAGGTTACACAGTAGGAAGGCACAACAGGGCATGAAAGCAGTGTACTACACAAAAATAACACAACTCACTTCACATCAGAGAATCACCCGAACACAATAGCTGTCAAAAATGGTGAAGTGGGTTGTATTATTTTGTGTAGTACACTGCTATCATGCCCTGTTGTGCCCTCCTACTGTGTAACCTAAAGCAGTTAAAGAAATAAAGTGTTTTTGACAGGAATTGTGCTTTTGTGATTCTCTGATGTTAAGTGAGGGTTGTGTTATTTTTCTGTGTGGGGGACTGCTGGTGTAATGTGTCATAATGCTTTGCCTACTTGTACTTTGAAAGGGAGAAAATATTTTTTAAAAAACTTTATTTTGTGTTGTTCGTGTTTTATTCTTTGTTGTGCAGTTGGTTCCCATCATAGGGAACAATGGGGCTGGCTGGCCAGCCATCTCTTTAGGTGGTGGGGGAATTTGAGGGAGGGTGTCTGTGGTTCAGGTGCTCTTTCACAGGGACAAGCTGGCACTCAGAAGTGTGCCCACCATTGTGGCACCCCTGGGCTGTGCAGAATTGCCCAGGGAAAGAGAGTTTAGAAGTTCCCAGCATAGGGAACAAAGGGAGAGGGCTGGCCTTTGCCAGCCTGTTCCTGGGGTTATGGGTGTGGGGCTGCTGGGGTGGATTTGAGTCTGTGAGGGGCTAATGTGGGGATTTGGGTCTGTGTGTGGCAGCTGGGGGGGAATTGGGTTTGTGTGGGGCTGTAGGGGGTGGACTTTGGGGGCTGAGAGCACCTACTTGGGGAGGCCATGAAATGCCCCCCCAAGTGGGAGCTGGCTGAGCCTTGGTGGGGGGTGGGAGTAGAGGTGGGAGAAGGGCCCCTGAGGGTTGGTGGGCATTTTGCATGCAAAATGCCACCCCTGGCAAGACAAGCCTCCCCCAGCTGTAAGTAGTAGAGAAAAGAGCACCTACTTGGGGAGGCCATGAAATGCCCCCCCCCAAGTGGGAGCAGGCTGTGCCTTGGTGGGGGGTGGGAGGAACGGTGGTAGAAGGGCCCCAGAGGGTTGGGGGGCATTTTGCATGCAAATGCCACCCCTGGCAAGACAAGCCTGCCTCTTCATTTTTTCCCCATAGGAAATAATGAAGAAGATTAGCAGCAGCAAGCTAAAAATACGTTCACGTTTCCTTTTTTAGGCGAGGATAGGGGGACCTGGTTTAGGGGGCCATAACATGGCCCCCCAAAGTCCAATCGGTCTGAAACTTAGGGGGTTGTTAGAGAGGAGTTAGAGGAAGGTCCCCACCAATTTTGGCTTGATTCGGTGGGAAAATGCCTCCCCCAGGTGTCAGGGAAGACGGAGGCATTTTCCCATTGAAAAACCCGAAACAACCCGAAACAATACCAGAACTGCTAAACCCGAAACGGCTTGCCGTTTCGAATTTAGCTGTTGCCAAAACAGATTCTCGTTTCGGGTATACCCGAAATGAGAATCCTGAAACAGGGTGCCTTTGCACACCCCTAATTTAGTTGATTCCTCAGTTTTTCAATCACATGACATTTTACCAAAGCCAAGTGTGATATTATGGTCCAGGTGCATGATGCTGTCTGTAAATCTTTAAAGGTGTCAAAAAGTTAAGTGAGCCGATTATTAGTGATCCATTCTAGCAATTAAAGAATACATTAATCCACCTTTGTCCAGCTACTTTAACAACAACAACAATAACAACAATAATAATATAACATTTGATTTATATACTGCTCTTCAGGACAACTTAATGCCCACTCAGAGCGGTTTACAAGTGTGTTATTATTATCCTCATGACAATCACCCTGTGAGGTGGGTGGGGCTGAGAAAGCTCCAATAAGCTGTGGCAGGCCTAAGCTCACTCAGCTGGCTTTAAGCGGAGGAGTAGGGAATCAAACCTGGCTCTCTAGATTAGAGTCCTGCCGCTCTTAACCACTATAACAAACTAGCTTTTAATTGGTTGTTGAAAGATAAAATGAACAGCTGTGTATTACACAACCTGCTAACAACGACATTAAAGTTCATACAAAGTTTGCTAGAATACTCATTATAATTAGAATACATGACAGCCAGTTTGAGAGCTAGTTTGATGCAGTGTTTAAGAGCACGGGACTCGAATCTGGAGAACCAGGTTTGATTCCCTACTCCTCCATTTGAAGCCAGCTGGGTGACCTTGGGTCAATCACAGCTTCTAGGAGCTCTCTTAGCCCCACCCACCTCACAACGTGATTGTTGTGGGGATAACAATGACATATTTTGTAAACCGCTCTGAGTGGACATTAAGTTGTCCTGAAGGGTGGTATATAAATCGAATGTTGTTGTTGTAGTTATATTGTGATTTCATCCATTCTCCCACTACAACTCTTCTTCATGTATAAGTTGAGAGCTTATTCCATCAATCTTCCTCTGCTACAAGAAGACAGAAAGGCAATTTCACACAATTCATTCCCCGTATTGTAGCCTGCCACGGTGTGTCATTATGATGAGGTCCCACAATGGCTGAGAGCCAAGTATGCAAGGGGTGCAGCAAGATTCATGACAAGCAGAAGATGTGGGCAATGGATACATTGAAAGTAGGTAGGAGTTGGCCCTTTCCACAGGAGTGTGTTGGGGGTGGGGGGGGGGAGGCTGAGCTGGATTAAGAGGAAAGGGATCCATACAACCCAGTGACAGCTGAATCTCTTGTGTTCAGATGCAGCTATGCCACAGTTGGTGCCCTGATCATGGCATAGCCACGCCACTTTTTTTCAAGAAAGGAAGCAACTCAGATGCTTAACTGGTCCATGGCTGTGAGAGCATGGCTGCCAATCATAATCCTACCAGTTGCCTGTGTTCCAAGTGAGGGAAGAACATATTTTCAGACCAATTATACCAAATTTCACACCCCTACTTACATATGCATGTGTGTGCACACATGTACATGTTAAAGGGACTTTTCTCTTCCCTCCATCGATCCCAATTTACCATGGCACATTGGAATAACACATGATAAGAATAATTTGCCTTCAGAAAATCAATAAAAACTGGTCATGTTGAGTTCAATTTGCTGTTCTTTTGGAAATATAGATTGCCAAATGCTGCCACTGAAGTTTCAAGCTTCTTCCCTTCTCATCCCACAAAAGTAAAAAAAAAAATTAATATCAATCAAGCAAATCACCAGATTCTGACATCTTAAAAATGAAAAGCTTAGCAGCCATCCAATTAGTTCAGAAATGCCAACAATGTAAATCTAATTAGCTAATAAATGTGTTAAGATAATGTGTCTAGACTTTCTGCTTTCTCAATATAAAGCAACTAAACAATAATATTTCTCAGCCTGGCTGTCAAGAAGTTCCACATTCTCCTAACCAAATTAACTCAGTAGCAAGTTTCACTGGTTTCTATGGGAATTATGAAACACTGATAATTATCCATTCACCTGGCCACCTGTGTTGGGTCAAACTGCTTCCAGCAAACCAGACTGTTGTTTTCATGAGAGAAAGGTTTGTTCTAAAGCTTATTGGCATCAGTACATTGGAACAGATTAAAGAAATTACTTCTTCATGTAATATATAATTAATAAAATAGAATTCACTGCCAGAAGATATAGTAATAGTTACTGGTTTAGTTAGCTTTTAGTTTGAGGAGGACAGGTCTGTCAACAGAGCTGACAGAATACTTTCTTTTGTCTGTGCTGAATGTACTGCTAAATCAGTTTCATTGAGAAACAATTCTTCTAATTGACCAAAAAGTCATTCCAGCCTGATTGCCTTGAAGCAATTCTTACTCACCACAGGCAATCAAGTGAGTGGATATTTATAAGTCTTGCATACCAATAGCTGGAGCAAAAAGAACAATATGGAAAGGCTTTGTACTCAAGCTTGTGTCCAGGGTACCAAAGATCAGAATCAGAATGGAATGGTACTTACTCATAGGAAGACTCCACCACTCAAACCAGAACCTTGGAAAGTCAAGGTCTTTAAGTCTTGTCATTTTCAAGGCTCCATTGGTGTACCAGGACATGTGGGGCAGTTCTCAATAATCCTCACCTGCTGACTGTAAGTTGATTTTATAATACTACTATGGAACATTTCCTGCCTTCTAGCTTCTGCAATGTCCTGACAGTTTGCCGTAGGTTAGCTCTTGGCTTCCAAGTCACTGAACCCAGCCAATCTTTCTGGAACTGCTGGGCCGTTTGAGTGCTGTTTGATTCCCTTACTTTGAACTTTGGCCATTGATGCTGTCTAAACTGGTCTGTACTCAGGTGACTAGAAACAGAACAGCTTATAGGATTCTGAAAACATCATAGTAGCCACACTTGGAAACAGAAGACTGGACTAGACAGAGGCTTAGTATCATCCATCAGGTCTGCCCCCACCCCGTTTTAGGCTAGCAATATTCTCTGAATAATAATATTATGAGTGGGCAGACAGTCTAATAAAAAATAAATTATAGGACACTAGCTTTTTAATAAAAAAATGAATGCTGATTTACTCTCTAGTAAATGTGCTTAGATATCCTACCACAGGCTACAGTGTAAGAGTAACTAATCATGTCCTCCATGACAATCTTTCTGAAGTTGGTTCATATAACCAACCACAATCGTAATTTTATTTTCATTAATTTGTCCCTTAATATGCAGAGTTTCCCCTGATATTTCTGTAGAGCTACATTTTCCTGCAATTATATCCAGTGGATATTGGAGACAATTGTAGGACTTGACAGTAAATACTGAACACCCTCAGGAACTGTTAAGTGTCCTACACTTTCTAGGAGCCACACAATAATTCTATATTGTGTTCCACAGAAGAGAGTCAACTAGCTTCACAATAGCCCCACTGTACAGGTTTTGTTAACTCTGTTGACCACAAGTTCACAAAGTTACCTATAAGTGTCTAAATATATTTTATTTTAATGGAAAGTTTAATGCTTCTCATTTCCTCAGTGTTGCATACATATATTTAGATCCATTGGAGGCCCTTACCCAGTCTCTAAAAACCACACAGAATTCCTTGTTTCTCTACATAGAAAGGAATAGTTGAGGTGTGATCGTACATCACTGCATTATCCAGTGTGATGTCGTGGTTAGAGAGTCGGACTAGGACAAGGAAAATCCAGGCTTCAATCTCCACTCAAACTAGGTGACCCTGGACCAATTATACACTCTTAACCTCATAGGGATGTTGTGAAAATAAAATGGAGGAGAGGAGAATAATGTAAGCCACTGTAGGTTCACATTGGGGATAAAGGCGGAGTATAAATGAAGTAAATAAATAAAATGTATTTGTTGTTGAAAAGTTCTCAATAGGAAAAGAAGAAGACCAAAAATGACATGGCTGGACTCAGTAAAGGAAGCCAGACCCTCCAGTTTGCAAGATCTGAGCAGGGCTGTTAATGACAGGACATTTTGGAGGTCTTTCATTCATACGGTCACCATATGTCAGAAGTGACCTGACAGCACATAACACACACACAGATGCAATACTGTACATATTTTTCAGAGAACATTTCCAGAATTTCCAGTTTGGTATGAGAGTGGTTAACAGGGAACTGGAGAGGTTTCATTTTTATGTGTTACTCTACCCAGCTCTTCTGTCTACTGATTCTTCTTAATTACTCCCAGTGCTTCTTTCATCCATTAATTTGCTCAGCTTTCTTTGACAAATAATTCTCTCTCACACAATGTTGGAACTTGAGCTTATCCAATGAAAATGTCTGGCAAGTTCTAAACAAACACCAATATTTCTCATATAGCATGCAATTTAATTTACAAAACTCTTTGCCACAAGTTAATGAAGCTGAGACAGGACTAGACAAATTAATGGAATCCCAATATTTGAAGAAGTATAGCACTGGTTCAAAGATATCAGTGATAAATACCAAGCTTTCATTATGAAGATCTGTATTACTTCCCAGGAGTCTGGTCATTGTTCAAAACATAATATTGGGCTGGTTAGAACTTTGGTCTTATTCATGATCATATAATTGTGCAACAACTGCAAATATAAACCAAACTTCAAGTAAAAGAAATGCACAAGAAAAGCTTAAAAATGCTATTGTTTTTCACCATTGTAACAGCCAAGAAAGGCTGATCCAATTCTAAAATGCTTATGCAATTTATTAAAAATAGAAACAAACCACACTATCTTTGACATTGGAACACACTACGATGCAATATGTTTTAAGATGTGTACTAGGTATATATTCATCCTGCACCAACACAAGTGCTCCCTTCTTCCAAGATGCTCTGCTTTAGGCACCTAATCACATCTGAGATTTTTGGGGGGTTAAACAAAATGGTGCTGGTACTTATCATCCAGGTGGGTAGAGCATCCAGTAACTCCCCCAACTGTCAGTGGGCTCCTCCCTACCCCTGGTCCATGTGTTGCCCACCTCCTTCTCAGATATACTGTCTCCAGACTCACTTGAGGAATGAGTTGTGGCCCACGGGGTGGCAAGGGGGCTAGAGGCATGGTGGCTGCCATTTTGGCTCTCCAGGGGCCCGTGTTGCAGCCCCATGGCCAGGAAAATTAAAATCCCAGTCAGCCAATTCTGGACCAGTCAGGGAACTAGCCAAGGGGGGCAGGACTGTGACCAGTACCACCTCAATCCCGGCTGTTTTGGCTACGATTGTGGCCTTTTTGGCCTCAATCAAGGCCTAAATGGCCAAAAAAATTTAAAATCAGGTGGGCGGGGCCACCTGACTTGGGGAACTACCAGAACGATGTTCCGGTGCATTTCCCCTCGAAATTAGCTCTGGTGATTTCACATACAAGTCAAATGTTAAGCAATGGCACATGTTGTGATGTCACTTCCAGGTCAAAGGTTGACCCCCCTCAAACCGCTCCCTTTCCTTTGAGATCACCACTTCATTTCAAAATTCAAATTTAAATGCCCCGTTTTTCATTCAGTTAACATAGACTAGCATAAGTTTAGGCGTGCAACAGATGTATGTGCTCACAAATCTTCAAGTTAGTATCTTTGCACCAATGAAAAAGGGGCTGACAGAGCTCCAACTGTTGACTGGCCCCAGCATCTAGAATTCAAATGTGTACTGTCCTGAAAATGGAGCTTCATCACAGGACCAGCTCTCTCCCTATACCTCAGTGTGTTAGCTTTGCTTATCTGAACAGGGCCTTCTGCATATACCACCCAGCACATGGGCAAAATCAACAGCTGCCCATGTGCACATATTCTCTGTGATGCCCCCCCCCACCTTATAGAATGGCCTGCCTGAAAAGGACAGGAAAGCTCATACTCTCTTGGCTTTCCAAACTGAATTATTCATGATAGCATTTTTATACAAGTTATAGGACTGTGCTGTAAACAAATTATTCAGAGAGAAGCTTTGGAAAGAGATAGGGACTTTAAATTACACTACTGAGTACTGTTTGCTCTTGTAAGTATGCTCGTACTAGATAGTTACACATTATGTCATGTCAGTTTGCTTATGATTTGTTTCAAAATTGTTTTCAGCACTGTATTGTATCTCTTCTTATTTTCAAGTTTCTACAATCCTTACCCTATTGTATTGTTTATCAAATGTCACGGCTGTTGATCATATTGATCTACACTGTGTAATCAACCTTGAATTTCAACAAGAAAGGTGGACTACAAATAACATAAATAAATATCAAGCTGTTGATAGATCTAGCTTCTATGAGGCTTAACTTCATTTTCCAAAAGTTGGACTAAAATTCTCTGTAGCAACAGCAGCATTCTTTTTAATTAGGACCAAAAAGAAAAAAAAGCAATGAACAAACTTTAAAGCTTACAAATCTTATGAAAACTTGCTGTCTACTTTATAGTCCTATCAAGATACTTCTTTGCTATATCACAACTGCTAGGAGTTCTAAAGCACCAACACAGCTATATGTATTTTTAATGTTTATTGTTATGTATTTAAAATATTTACATCCTATCTTGCAGCTTACAAATTGATCATAAAAACTCAAGTTATCACCCTAAACAAATCATAAATTCATTCCCAAAGACTGCAAGCAATGACCTATACTCTCCCGACTGTGAGGCAGATTTTCTCACCAAAATTAATTTTTCCTGCTTGGACTGAGCAGTCCCAAGTAGAGATGGGCATGATCCACATTCCGATCGAAAAAAACCCATGATAATGGCGATCACGCGATCATGACCTGGCAGATCATGATCATCCATGGCGATCCAGAGATCAGGAGGGGCCTGGATCAGGGCGATCGGGCTCAGATTGGGGATCCAGACACTCAGGTGCCAGCAATCTATTCCCCTGGCAACGGAGCCAAGGGAATGCCTGAGCTGTGTTTGCCCTCCTTCTGTTGCCCTGGAAACCTGAATGGAAGCCCAGCTTGCCTTGATCAGCAGGGCTTCCTTCCAACCATGGAGCAGCAAAGCAGTCACCAGTTTGGAGAAGACACTCAGGGGAGAGAGTGGGAAGGGGGTGTTCTGTAGCCATGGGCACTCCAATCTCATCCCTGCAAACCCTGATAGGCAGCTCCGATGGCCAAACACAGACGGCCAAACACAAACACAGATGCCGCCAGCATCACCCACCATTCCTGTATCGCTGGGAACAGCGGGGCGCCCCTCCACTTTTGCCTCCACGATCCACGGATTGGGAACGGGAGATGATCGGTGTGGATCATTTATTTGGGATCGTTCCCGGCCCCGATCCACGATCAGCTGGATTGTTAATTTTTTTTTGGATTGTGCCCATCTCTAGTCCCAAGTAGCATGTTAATATTTGTGGTTTTAAAAGCTTCTTTGTCCCACACCAAGATATACTTTTGACTTTTTAACCCAGCCCAGGAACTTGATAGGGAAAAGCAGGAGCCCTCTTCCTTTTTTTTTGAAATGGCACTAGAAGCTGTATAACATTTAAAAAGAAATAACTTTACTTAACAGGCAGGGACTGAGTAAGTGTAGACAAGAGATGGAAATGCAGAGGTAACATTTTGTTGGTATTACAGAATATACTTTTTGTAACAGGCAAAACAGTATCCTTGAAGCTTATTTTTATACTTTCTTGGTTCTTAACAGTGAGAGGCATTTTACTTAGTAATTTAGGTACAGCAACTATGTTGACAATTTGAGTTTTTCTCAATTGTAACATCTCTGAGGAGATTTAAAAACCAGCAGAGTTACTGAGCCAACAAGATGTTTCTTCTAGGTACTTTCATTGAACCTACCATCACAATGCAGGAACCTGTTAGGCTCATGATATCACAATTCTGCCACAGTGCTCTGAACACATCCTCACTATGGATAAATTCCACCTTCACAAGCACATACTCAAGATTAAGACATTCTATCTTTGTTTAAAAACAGAGATCATGAGTGCATAAGGTAATCCCTTCAAATTCAGTAAAGCAATCCACACACATAACAAAACAATTTATATCATCTGAATCAACAGGTTAAAAACAAGGATGAATAGTTTCCACCAGCTCTGTTCTGACTGAGATTTGGTGTCTGTTTACTGCTCCAACAATATCCCATCAAATTTTGTAGAAACAAGAAAAGAACTCCTGGAAATAAAGAAAGAATGACTCATTTCACTGGTGTCTGTTGAGACTACAGATGGGCATGAACTGAAATATGAACCAAAATGAAGAATGAACAAGGCTGGTTCATGGTTCACAAACCGCGGTCCGTCAGATCCCATTTCTGATGAACTGCCATGAACTTTTAGACTGGTTCATTTGGCTTGTTTTTTGGTTCATGACTGCAGACAGCCTGGTGCCAATCAATCAGTTTCCTAGGCAAAAGGGGATGCCAACAGAAGGTCTGTTGACCTGGAAGTGACCTTCTGCTGGCCCGTAAGTGACCTTCTGCTGGCCCGGATGTGATGATTTTCTGGCCTGGATGTGACGTTTTCACGAACCAAATAAACCGGTTCACAAACCAGGGACAGGCTCGTGAAAGTTTGTGGTTCATGAAATTTAATGAACCACGAACCGCATGGTTTGGGTTTTTTTCTGGTTCGTGCCCATCTCTAGTTGATACTAGTGGGAGGGCCCACAGATATACACACCTCTATAAACCCAAAATAGAGAAATTCCAGGTTTAGTGTAACCCCTGAACAGCAAAACAGTAGTAAAAGAAAAAAAATGAAAAAGAGATATATAATAACTATAGTTTCTGTTCAATTATAAAAAAGGAAGGGTGAATTGGCAACCAGTCTTAAACTGCTACATTATGGCTTGTTAATGAAGTTACACTGAAAAACAAAGTCACGTTAACTGACAATTGTATCAAACAAAAATAAATCCAAACCCCAAATTACATTTATTCTCATGTCCACTGTTATCATGTATATTTCAGGTATTTCCTTCAATCACAGCTTCTCTCAATTACAGTCTATCAATCTATCTCCACTTTCTATCAGCTTTCCTTCTTTTTGGTGAATCTGGATAACTATTCGGCTTTCCCAGCCACAGCAAAGCTGCTTATGCTGGGAGCCGGCTTTGCAGCCCTGCCCAGAGGAAGCTGACAGGCTCCGTTCCTAGGCATCCAGGGCTTTGGTTGGGGGCGGAGCCAAGAGCCATTTGCAAGCGGCTCCGCTTCCCTTGCATCAGTTTCCTCGTGTGCTCAGCCCACCCACCTCACCCTGTTTTAGGGCAGGATTAGCCAGCTGCTGTGTCAGAGCCAGGTAGGATTTTTTTTCCCTCTTTGCCCTGATTGGCTTTGGGAGAAGGGGTTTTTTTCACCTACCTTGCACTAATGGCAGTGTTCTGAGGTATTGTTTGGGTGGTGCTGTTTGATCTGTCATTGGCAGGAGAGTTTTTGGTATAGGGTGCGGGCTGGTGAGCACCCAGTGGCGCTTCCCCATGGGTGGGGAACAGGGTCTGCCATCAGTGTGGTATTCTTCTGGCGGCTACCACTGCACGGGCAGACGCCTGCTGGGGATCCCCAAGTACAAGGCCTTCCTTCATGCTAGACGGCTGGGGCGTTAGGTGCTTGATGGGGGGATCCCTTGCCTGGCTAGCTGGGTTGCAGCCATTCAAGGGATGGCCTACACCCGGGGCTTTGGGGCTCACCCAGGCAGGTCAAGGCAGAGGTCCAGAGCTGATCCCATGGCTTGATCTGCACCGCTTAGTTGGCCCTTGTCTTGTTTATGTTAATGGTCATTTTAATAAATGGCCCTTTAATACCAAGTCTGTGTCTGTCTCTTCATTCCGACTGGGGTTGCAATTTGTTCTTTTCTCCTCTTCTTCTCTCTTAGATTCTTCTTCTCAGTTATCAGTTGAGTTTTTTAGCCTTGCTCTTTTTTCAATTTTCCTCTCTCCCCTTGCTTTATGTTCTATAAGGCATTAAATAAAAACCCTGTTAAAAGTGGCCTTCTTCATACTTAAGAAAACATTTTTGACACACAAAAAGGCTTGTTTTGAAGGGTCTTTCTATTGTTTCTTTGTTTCTATGATGTGTATTCCTGATGTAACTGAATTTCAAGTTCACAGCCATGGATCTTTAAAAAACTTTTGGTGTCTGTGTCCTCTAAAAACAGGTAGGAATGGAAACCCACCCATGGAATAACCATAGCATATTTTCTATTGATGAAGCCATCTCTTGATAACCTGGTTACAAGTCACCCTCCATCTTACTTTTTCCACAGAAAGTGATTGAGCAAAAATATCAAGATTCTCTGGAAGACGCATTTACTCTTGATTAGAGATGGGCACGAACAGCAATACGAATCAAAAAAAGCCACGAACAGCCTGTTCTGATGTTCACGAGCAAGCTGTTTGTGAGGCCCTGTTCCAAATGAACATGTGTTCGTTCCAAGCCCTGTTTGTTGAGTTTGTTGGCCGTTCATAAAGCCAGACAGTCTGGCACCTTCAATCAGTTCCCTTGGCAACGTAGGCAGGAACTGTCTGAACTCTGTCTGAACTCCTTCTGTTGCCCTGGAAACTCCAATCTAAGCCCAATTTACCAAGTGTGGAGCTCCCATATTTTTACATGGGAGCAAAGAGCAGGGGGGAAGGGGGTGTTCTGTAGTCATGGGAACACCAATCTCTTCCCTCCAAACTGTTAGGCAGATCTAACTGCAAATCATAGACCTCCTGTATTTCTCTCTGGGACCTCTGGAAACAGCACAGAGCTCCCAGCTCTGGCTTTCAGTTTCAGCAGAGATTTGTTGCTGGCATTTGACAGAGCGAGAGCGGGAGAGTGCATTGGAGCTTGATTTTTTTCTGGGAGTGGTTGGTAGGGATCTACCCACCCTCTGGTTCCAGGCTGCTGTCAAGCTCTAGGGTTAAGCTATTATTTATTACTGGTACCTTTCCTGGTGCCTGCTCCTATTGTATCGAATGGGAGTTTCCTGGGGATGCTGGCTTTGGTAATGTATAACTTCGATATCCATATTGCAATCTTGACCAAACTTGGATGATGGCTGGAGGAGAGCCTGCTGAACACTCCCTGTGAATATGGGTTCTCTAAGTCCCAAGGGGGCTGTTCCAGCCCCCATGAACATCCAATCATGAACATGTTTGTGAACAGGTCATGTTCGTAAATGTTTGGGAGTCCCTGTTTGTGGGTGGCAACGAACAACAAACATCATGTTTGTTTGTTTTTCCTGTTCGTGGCCATCTCTACTCTTGATCCCTTTCAGCCATGCTTTAGTTCTGATTGTGGAAATGAAATAGCCTTATGTTCCACTAATGAGCAATCTACATTTGCAAATGGATAAACTTTTGGGTTTTTAACTGACTGTCCAAGAGGAGGGAGAATTAAGATTTGGTTCACCTTCATAGCAGTTTGCAGTCATCTCTAGATTGTGTCATTAATAGTATAAAACCAATTCCAGGAATTATCACAAGATTGCATTTTCCTTGCATTTTGGTAGCAGTTTATAATGGCAGGCTCAGATGCACCAGGAAAGAAGTGAAAATCACCATAGTCAAAAGGTGAAAATTGTTTCTATCAGATAAGATTTAGGGCAAGTCACCATAGAACATTAATCACATAAGGGAAACTGAAAATGGATTCTATGTGATACATTCTCTGCCTGTACAATGATATATGGCATCATCATATATCGGCTTCTTGGTAAAAGTTTGCATGGAATAGAAATTGTCTGTGTCAGGCAGAAGAATCATGCAATGGCTTGCACTGCACATCATGTTGACAATCTATCATCTGAAGGCTTCTTCCAGCTTCTTTTGTGTGCTGCAGGTAATCTGTACTGGAGAGAGAGTGTGGTGCAATGATTAAAAGACTAAGATTTGGGATACCCAAGTATGAATCCTCTGTCTGCCATGGAAGCTCACTGGGTGACCTTGTTCTAGTCATTCTATCTCTCAGTCTAATATACCTGTAGAGGAATTGCGGAAGAGAATTGTATTCCAAGGAGATATTGGTGCCATAAGTCCGTCCATCTTGCCTCAAGAGCCATATTTAGCCTATATATGTCTTCTAATGTGTGCCTTACACTACATATGAGTATGCCTTGCTAGCTTGTTCTTTTTTTCTGCCGATACAAGCTTTAACCTCGGGCTGGAATTCTCCCCATCCTAGGCACAGTGCAGAGAGAGGGGCATCCATTAGGTGCCTGGCTCAAGAGTGTGGGGATTAATATCTTGATCATGGGAGGATCAGACAATCAGACCTTGAACGAGTGCCAGGTGCTTGGGCTTATCAATTAAGCCTGAACCACCAAGGGCAGCCTGACACTGAAAGCATTCCTTGGCCTTGCCCCTTTGATTAATTACCTTGCCTCTAAACATCCTTCTGCTGGGGAGGGTCATGTTTCAGGTGGGCATATGAATGCTTTAAACTATATACATCTGAGAGAGAGCCATCTTAGTAGGGACTCAGTACAGACAAGAGTGCCGGTGTCGTGCTGTACAGAATTTGGCCAAGGAGTCTGCCCATCACTGCTTGAGGCTTCCCTAGTGACTGAAGAGGCATTGAGATTGCATCAGGTTGCACCTTTCCTTTGCTTTATGTTATGCTATGCTATATATCCTGTATATTTATCCCCTTGTTCTTGTGTCTTTATGTATATCCTTTGTTTTGATTATTGAACTTGCTTTGTGTAACACAGTTATTTCCCTTCAAAACCAAGTGTTTCCATTGATATCAAATCCAAAGAACCCTCTGCCTCTTAGCAGAACAATACCCCATATGGTCATTTTGAGGATAAAATAGAGGAAGGTAGAATGACATCGTAACTAGTTGCTTTGGCTCTCTTTTAGGAAGAAAAGTGAGGTATAAATATCTAAATAATTATCTTCCACTTTGATATGCAGCACAACTTCCTTTCTTGAATTTTCTTTATTCTAGCAAAGCATTTATTAAACCAACTGCAGGAATAAATATTGAACAATGCTCACAAATGAAGTGAAGGAACAAAAGAATGAAAGAAAAGTGACTTGCAGTGCAATCCTAAACAGACTTACTCTAGTATATGCCTTTTGAAATAACTCTGTTGCTTCACAAAACATTCTAAAATCGTAAGTTGTCTAATGCATTTTATTGTAAAATATTGTGTACAAATCTTTAACATCTCCAGAGCCATTCATCAGTCTTGTTTTGAGTCCAGTGGTAGGTGGTAGTGAGGACAGGGCAACAAACAAGACCCATAGACAATTGTTGGGAAATGGAGACGCCACAACTTTATTGGTTTATGGAGTCTTGGTGCAGCAAAGGGTGCAGATCCAAGCATCGGCCAACCTGCCTGCTGACCAGTGACCTCCCTCATTCCCCCAGCCTGCCTGCTTGGGGGGGTGGGGTCCACAGGATGGCAGGATGTGGTATTCCATATGAATGCAAACCTCCGTGTAGATCGCCCTGCCACAGAGCATGCCTCGAGCTTGGGCTTGCAGTGCATCATTCCCAGGATGCTTAAGGGGATACCCAACTATGGGGGAAATGGGCTCACAGGTCCCCCCAAAATATCAGGGCCCAATGCCAAAACTGCCCCCTTCCAAACAGAGAAGAACACTGAAACCCAGTTTTTCCAAGAATGTAACACTTCCAAGAATACAAAACAGAGACCCGATGCAAGTGAATATTTGGCACTGTGCCCAAAATAACAAAACTGAGTGATGGCAGGTGGGAAGCCAAAACAATGCAGACTGCCAATGACCTGTCCAGCTCCCAGCTTTAAACCTAGCCAGCATACCAGAGAGAAGACTGCACCTTCTCAGTCCAAAGGCAGGGTTCCACTCCCAGGCCCATACAGCCTACTGCTAATTGGCTGGTTGGGGCTTTCAAATTTAAACAAGGTCCTTCAGGGGTTCCTGGGAGCCATGGGGCTCCAGGAAGATGACAGCCATGGAGCTCCAGGAAGATGACAGCCTACCTTGTAGGCCCACAAACCAAGCCTCCAGTAAGTCCAGGCCTGGAGGAATGTTAAAGAAGTGGAGGGGGGAAATAAAAAGTCCTAATTTCTCAAGCCATAATGTTAAGGCCTCTGATCTGCATTTTGTGTGAAATGAATTGCAAAATAAATTAATTAGGTGGTGCTGAGTTGAGCTTGTTTGAGGCTGCACCTCAGCTTTCTGAGAGAAAGAGCAAATGACAATTTCCGTCTGAAAATAAAAATGCAGCAAATAGTTGTGTCTCCAGCACCAAATGGAATACACAGTTCCTGTAAATGGAGAAGACAGGAAATGCTGGGTATTCCTTACATTAACAAAACTGCAGACTGATTTTAATGCTCCACTATGAAGAGAATCAATGGAAGCCAAACTGGGTAATTGGGAAGAAGCAAAATTGGCTGGAAGGCAAGAAAGCCCCACAAGCAAAGTTGCATCTCAGATTACGACAGTCTTTGATGGCTGACAACATGATATGAAGCAAAGTTCTAACTCTAACTCCATTGAAATCATGGGGTTTAGAAAGGTGCGAATCTGTTTGGTATTGCCCTGTAAATTTTGCATTTTCCAAAATGAGCTGAGATTGTAAGTAGTTGTGTTGGAACACAGAAAAATCTTGCCTCTCCCCCACTAAGGGTAATATAATACTTTTCTTTAGGGCCAACTAAAATATCGTAGAACATTGTGCGAGCATTTGAATTTTCTTGGACTCTTCATCAGACTGGGTAACAACTAAATAAAAAGAAGGAAAGAAAAGAAAGATGATAAATCTAGTTAATTAAAATAGCATTAAGTAAGAAGATTATGAAAATTAGGGGGAGGAACAAAACTCATGTAGGAAATAAAGCAGAAAATGGAATCTAAGAATTACTGTTGAAAGAGAGTAGTTTCCTGTTAATATATTTGCCCAGGCAACTTCAGCACTTTTGAGAATGGACAGCCGCTCATCAAAGGTGTTTATTAGGTACAAACCATTTATGTTTTTCAAGGTGGAAGTTTCCTTGGTCTTTTATTCCATAAACAGAGCTTTTTTAAAAAAATGAGGTGCATCTTCAGGAACCTGGAAAGCTTAGCACAGTATTTTCCATAAAGCCAATCTTCTTTTGTTCTCATCACAGGAAGAAGGCTCCTGAGGGTTCTCATTATCACAGAGTACTGTTAAAATCCCATTAAAGATTCCCTCTTGATTTCAATGAGACTGCTAATATAATGGTGGCTGAGCCCTTATCAAGATAAGTCATTTTACTAAGAGATCCTAAGTCAGAATCATCCCCACTGGCTCATCTTTTCTTTGTTCACAACATGTAAGATTGCAAGATTACCATAATAGTATGCTACCCCCTGGAATGTGTATCAACTACATTTTTCAGATTGCTATACAAATCAATAGGAAATTACCAAGTAAAAAATTAAAACTACATAGCCTGAGAGACTATCCTCAAAGTTAAGACTTCTGAAATTCTCTCTGGCATTCCTTGGCCTTCTCTTGAAATGTTCACGTTGTCTTAGGCACAAGTGTTTTGGGGAAAGAACAGTTTGCAAATCATAAATAACCATTCTTGCAGAGTTCAAGGCAATAAAGCCATTCATCTCTTTCTTGATCACAATTCCATATTTAGACACTAATTAGTTCTTATGATGTCTTCCATGGCCTACTCTTGATGTAGGAATCTGATCAAAATATTATCCAGTGGCACAGATGTCCACATATGACTAAAAGATGTCACATACCTAACATCTACGTAACCTGTCTAAGTGCATGTAGACTACCCTAAGTTAGGCTCAATGCAAAAGGGGCCAGGTATTTTAGCTATATGAAACCCCACAGCTTGAAGTAGAACTGTCCAGTTCTGAATGCTTATTCGGAACTAAATTGAATATGGGACAAATGGAGAAATTGTTGGAGGATGAAAATGAGACCATACATACAAGAGGATGGGAAGGGGGTTATTTGAGCTCAAAAGAGTTTAGCCAAAATCCCTGTTTCCCTGAATATTACATCCATGTCTTTTCAGTTTACTGTTCAGATCTTTCTCTCCAAATATACACTTCTTGTTTCAGCATTCTTAACTTGAATTTCTGACATCCATGGCAACCAAGAATTTCTGACCTGGGTTCTCAGCAGAAAATCACCAGTTATAAGAGTATGGATTTTGAACAACAGATAATAAAAATAACTCAAACATCACTCCCTCATATCTCGTAAGGCAAGGGACTATCAAAGACCAATATCATCAGGCATCTAACACACCAGGTGCTACACTCCTCAGCTGAAGCTAGCAACTACTAGGATCCTGGTGAATTTCTACATGCTGATATTATCCTGAAGAGCTTGCCTCTTGTTAGAGGAAAACTATAGAGATTCCTTGTGCATTGGCCCTATTGGAATGAAATGATAAAGTTTGCAAGAGACCCATTAAGGTTCCTGTTTTAATGCTGATACTATGGTTTGGATTCCGCCAGGTTTTCACTCAGTCCTATCAAACATCCCACAGCCCCAATCTCGTGTGACTTTTATCCAAGCAGGTCTTGTGATACCCAGCATAATTAATTCCATTTTCACCTGCTGAAAAACTGGCTGGATCCAACCCTATGTATTATAGAATTTTGATGTGATGTTTCTTCAGGAATTGCTGAGCCCCCATAAGATCTAGAATTAGCTTCACAGTTCCATTTTCCTTTAGCACTGTAAAAGCAATTAAGTAACCTCCCAAGGGGAAAAGAATCATCCCTGAGACTTGAATATCGAAGATGAAGATGGCTTTTAAAAGCACTTGTCTGTCCTAAGCGGGAGGGGGCACTATGAATATGGATAGCACATGGATAATACATTTTCCTTACTGACTGGCTTGGGATGATGATCTTCTGAACTTATATGTCAACCACTAAGTTGTCTGATCTTGTAGTACAAGTTTTGTAGCATTCTAAAGGGTTACTAATGTTTGAATTTAAGTCCATCATTTTTTTGCTATGAGGAAGGCTTCTTTCCTGAATCTACAATGACAACTTCCAGTTGGTCCCACATACTTTGCCGCTAGCAAAAGAAGATATAGCCAAAGATGACTGAAAGCTCTGATCTACTATCCAGTTTCTCAGCCAGAGGCTCATGCATGCATCAACTATTTATACTATAATCTGTCCTCCAAACAGCATGGCTTCAATTAATAAACTATCTTAAAGGAAGCTGTAAGGGATATTTTTTCTATGCACAATAATGACTTCCTTGGGCACCTGTGGTTATACTTCTCTAAGATCTTCTGGCCAAAGGGAAATATGCAATGCAATCCAATGCATACTTACTCAGAAGTAAGTCCCACTGAATTCAAGGAGGAATCTGTGAAGCTGTAGCTAGACGTTGAACTACTGAAACCCAAACAATAATATATGTGCTTTGAAAGGCTTTGACTTTGGGAATGACCCCATTACATGGTTTAGGTTTATGGTGAACTTTATGTCCTATCCCAGATTACAGTCTCTATACTCACCAATACTACCAAATCAATTTAGACATTTCTTAGGGTACAGACCTAACTTAGGGTACAGACATTTCTTAGGGTACTACAGACTTAACTTTCTGTTCCAACTATCACTCAACACACTCCAGAAATTAAGATATTCCTTTTTGTCTGGGGAGGTAGTGAAGGGAAAACCTAACTCTTGGCATATCTAGTCTGACTCATGTGCTCAGTTGATTCAGTGATGTCAAGGACTTTCACTTCTAAATTCTCTGCCAGCTGCATTGGTGAAGAGTAATCTGCCACTGTGAGCTCCTTCATGACATTAATGTCTGCAGCAATTCTTAGAAAGATCAGAGAATCATGCTCCTGTTGAAACTACTTTATCACTCAGCCACGGGGGTCATAGGGAGGCCATAGTTTTCCCACCACATAAAGTGCCTTGCTCCTCCTACTCTTGGACAAGGAGGAGATAATAAGGGCTGAAACAATTTTAGGACAGTTGTTCCATTCACACCTACTAGGAGTGGATGGGTAAAATACTGGCTGGCCTATCCTATAGAGAAGGAAAAGGTTGTGAGAAAAGGTAAGCACTTCTCCCAGCCATGGAGTGAAAGGCCGGTAAACTGAACAAAGCTGTTTGTGGTTAAATGCTATCATCTGTGAGATATTGCACCACACAATAACAGGCCACATGTAGGGCTTTTAGTCTGGACCTAGCAGTTGGCTATGGGTATGTCTTGTATGCTTGACGACTGTTGGACAGGCAGTACAGGTCCACATTAAAAATCATAGGCTTTGCTCTGCGTCCCAGCCCAAGGGGAACATTAGGCAAAGGAGGACTCTATGGTAGGAAAAGAGGGAAAGGAATTAAAGGAGCAAAGACCCCATAATCTTAATCTGATAGTGTCTGTATGTGTGAGTGTGAGAGAGAGAGATAAAAAGGAGGAAAGGTATAAGTGGAAAAAACATTTTAATTAGAAATCTGAACTCTAAAGAGCTGAGCTAGACCCCGTTTCTTGCCTAAAAACAGAGCCATTGAGGTAGAGAAGGTTGTACAACGGGATTCCTAAAAGATCCTCCTATAGGTTGATAGTGCGGTATTCCATATATTAAGACTCCACTATGTAACAGGGGTGTGCATAATGGAAAAATCGAGCTGAAAATACACACAGAAATTGCTGGTTTGGCTCATTAAAGCCACTTCTGAAATGTTGAACTGAATCCGGGAAAATAAATTGTAACAAGTCCCTCCCACCCAAAAGTTTGTGTGTTTTGTTTTGTACCCTCTTGAACAGCTCACGAATCAGATACCAAGGGTGGAAAGACCTTACATTATTAATTAACTCTGTTGACAGGAAGGGAGAATGAGACCAATATGCATGAGTGCATATCCCCACCCCCACCCCATAGCTACCCAGGGAATGGCATTTTCTCCCTCCCTGCCAATCAGGTTCTCACAAGAGGAGACACCTCCCCTCCTATCACCTTTGGAAACATTTGAAAGGGAGATTTCAATTTAAGCTGCAATTCAAAAGCCACTTCTTGGGGAGTAAACACTAATGAATAACATGGGACTTATATCTGAGTAGACCTGTTTAGGATTGCTTCCATAGTCTTTCATGGCTATCTGCTTTTCTAAGTCATATGGCAAAGGGGTACCTACTTCACCCTTTCAAAAACAATTCTGCTTGCCCCCACAGCAAAAGAAAAACTTATGGGGAAAACATAGGTCTGTTTGGGTGGCAGCAGAAGGGGGAATTCAGCCAATCATTCTGCCTGCTTGCCTGCTTGCACTTGGGCAATGGAGAAGTCACCTCATTTTGTAGCAGACTGCTGAGCATCCAAACTAAGGATTTGGATTTGTTCCTCATTGTGGGAACAAACCTACAAAGAATAAGGAAACAGGCAACAGTAGAATGCAAAGTTACTAAGTTATTGGCACTATATAAAAAGAAAAAAGTGAACATGAAGCAGGATAGTTTTTAATGATGCTAACTGCATTGGCTGGAGAGCTCTCTTACTTGGGAGCACCTCACTGCTACTGCCCCATCACCAACCCATGCTTTCTACAGGTCCATTGTCGTATGTGTGTGTGTGTTATTGTGCTTCAGGAAAAACTCAGTGGATCAGTGGTCTAGGAGGGGGACTAACAGTTGATGCCATTTTAGTTATGCGTGAAAACAGTTGCCCCAGAGCCTCATTTTCCCATCCACCCTTGGAAAGAACAGTGAGTGTTCATGCATGTGAGGCCAACGCTCATGCAATGGACCAAAACTCATGAAAATGGAAAAAGAAATGGAACAGTTCCAGGCTAGCACTGGACCACCCAGAACAAACTAGTAACGGAATGGAATTATTCTAGAACCCCCCAGAACCGAAACAGAAATTTTTGGTGCTCACTCCTACTCAGTAATCCTTGGAGAAAATGTCTCTCAAAATCAGGGTTGTTGTCTTCTTAGATATCCTTTAAGAACACATATGGCTAGTGATACTATGCTGACATACCACATTTCTAACTTGGTTCTGCACAGACTGCCTGGCAACAAGTGCTTTCAGTAAACTACTTAGTTTAACTCAAACACAACCAAGATTTACCTTATCTCAAAATGGCTGTGCCTAATAAGCACGAACGCCTGACTTACCGGGCGGGAAGTTTGCTGCCGCGGGGGAGAGGAGGGCCGGCGCGGCCGTTGCTGTGCTGGTCGGACCGGCAGGCAGCGGGCCGGCCAGCAGCCAGTAGGTTTGAATGTCGGGCGGCCAATCAGGGGGCCGCCTGGCCCGCTGCAGGGGGGCGGGGCTTCTGCCGGACCT
The DNA here is from genome assembly GCF_028583425.1 of Eublepharis macularius. NCBI lineage: Eukaryota > Metazoa > Chordata > Lepidosauria > Squamata > Eublepharidae > Eublepharis > Eublepharis macularius. The sequence goes on from NC_072793.1 coordinate 130,718,895, forward strand.
GGGGGAGGTAGTCTTCCCTCAGGTCCGGCAGAGCAGCATAAATACCGGCCACCGACCCCTTGCCTCCGCATTCGGGCTCGGCGGCGACATCCCACCCTCTGCGCCCCCTTTGTCTTGGTTTTCTGCTGCTGTTCGTCACACTGTTGGGCGGGGGGTCATTGGATCAGATCTCTTTTCGGGGATCAGGGCACGCCCTGGTTCCTTGTAAGGGGATCCCCTTATGGGATCTTGGGAGTGAGGACGGAGGTGCATGCCCAGCTCGGGGGCTGTCAGGGCGGACTCACTCCCAGGTGGCAGGGGGGATCATGCAGGGGTGTACACCCAGATGATCTCCTCTCTGAATGCCACTCCTGGAGCCTCCCCCTCAGCACGGGTCTGAGGGGGGGGGGGTCATCGGCTGGCGGGCGGGTCAGCCGATGCTTTGTGGGATCCGATCCTCATGACTGCCAATGCTCCTGTTTGCTGTTTTCTGTCAATAAAGTTTTGGCCATTTTCCTCCACATGATTGTGTCTGGGGCAGTTCTTGCCGCGCCGCTGCCTCCTCGAAACCCTTAGCAATAGGCTGCAAACCAAGAGCCATCAATTCATTGTGTAAAACACAACAGATACTTCTTGAAGATGTGACTTTAAAAATAAATGTTATGAAAGAAATGATTTTTTAAACAACAACATTCGATTTATATACCGCCCTTCAAGACAACTTAACACCCTCTCAGAGCGGTCTACAAAATATGTCATTATTATCTCCACAACAATTACGCTGTGAGGTGGATGGGGCTGAGAGAGCTCTAGAGAGCCCTGTGACTGACCCAAGGTGACCCAGCTGGCTTCAAGTGAAGGAGTCGGGAATCAAACTCAGTTGTCCAGATTAGAGTCCTGCCGCTCTTACCCACTACACCAAACTGGCTCTGGTATTGAGTACAATTCATATAAGTGGTCTATAGCTGGGACAGAGAGATGCATTCTAAACATCTATTTATTTTACTTCATTTATACCCCACCTTTCTCCTCAATGGGGACATGCAGCAGCTTACATCATTCTCCTGTCCTCCACTTTTTCTTCACAACAAACTCTTGTGAGGTAGCTTAGGCTGAGACTTATGATTGGCCCAAGGTCACTCAGTGAGCTTCCATGGCAGAGCAGGAAATTGAACCTGAGTTGTCCATATTCAAATCCATTACACTACCTACTACACCACTATAAATGCATAAGATAAAGGTTTTTAAAAATACTATCCTCCACATCTCACGCTTGGAAAGAAAATGTACAAAACTAATATATTCATGCCAAGCATGGTCATTCATATTGCTAAATTTTTTTAAAAAATGACACTCAACCTTCAGTGAGCAATAAACATTTCTATTTGAACAGATTTTGTATAGAATTATTACGGCCATGATGACATAAATCCCTAATAGCATGCTGTCAGTTTTCAAGTAAAAGTGGCACTTAAGCAAAGAGACAAACCCACAGTAAAGACTAAACATTTAAGCATCTGTTTGGTGACTGAATGTTATTCTGAGTCCAGTAGATAATTTGAAATTTCAGTTCATCACAGTGACTACTGTTCTTTTCAATCAAAAGATCTAATACCACTCTAGTTCTGATATCTCTAATAGCACAATGTTTTTGATATCTTAATTATAATGTCTGCAAGTAGAACTTGTATTGAGTAAGTAGGGAAAAGGATATCTCCAGTTTTTTTAAAAAATCTTGGTTAGCAAGATTGGGTAAAAGTTCTTGCAGTCAACAGTACCTAGGCTAGACTGGCTAACAGCATACAACTCAGTACAAGACAGCTTTATATTAGCATTTGCCAGGATAACTAGGAAGAAGTACCCCAAAGTGTATATGCTGATGAAATTGGCTCTACATACAGAAGTACCACTAGATTTAACAGAAGGTGAAGGGAAGTATGCAGTAGGAAGATGTCAGGATCAAGTAAGAGCTGTATTAGGTAAGAGCTGTATTATCAGTAGGAATGTGCACCTGGGGGAAAAATGGTATTTTCGGCAATTCAAATTTTTGGGAAGGGTATAAATATCAGTATTCAATGTTATTTGGGTCTCCTAGTAACATTCAGGTTAAGGGTTGGCTGGCATTACAGAATTATTCGGATTCCATTATTCCCTATGGAGAGGCATTTTCACAGGAGCAGAAATGGCTGTTTTTCAACCAAATGACACCAAAATTGCAGCAGAGCTAGTGATGCCTGTCCAGTAAAGACACCCCCACCCCTACGTTTCAAGTGAATTGGACCAAACCTATCTCAGAGGCATGTGGTGGGGAAGAAATAGGTTCCAAGAAACTCACTGATGGATTCTGATATTGTAAGTAAAACTAGTCTAGATGTTGTTTGTAAACAATGTCCCTCTCCCCACACTTTTGTAGAAGCCTCTTGGCCACATTTAAACCTAATAAGGCAACACTTCAGCCTTTCCTACCCCTGGAATCCTGAACCACATGGCTACTGGGCATACAGTAAGGGTCACTGGATGTGTGTGGGGAGGGGAGGTAACTGTGAATTTCTTGCATTGTACAGGGGGTTGGGCTAGATAACCCTAGAGATCCCTTCCAACTCTATGATTCTACTACTGAGTGTGCTTAGAATAGAATAGGCTTTCCATTTCCCTGGTACTGGTAGGGATTCCCCCACTGCCAGGCAGCACTTCCATCTGCAACTGGCTGAAAATGAACCAAACAAACTGGCCTAAAGTTCATGGTAGTTCATCAGAAAGGGGCTCTGACGAACCACTGGTTCACGAACCATGAACCAGCCTGGTGTGTGACGAATTTTGGGTCGTATTTTGGTTCATGCCTGCCTCTAATGCATACTATTGACCTGATTTTTAATCAATTAAAATTTCAACAAAGCTTTGTTTATCCTTTTTGTTTGTTTTTGGTCTGGCATCTTTCTTTTGGAATGTGGGCACAATCATTCACCTGGTTTGTACCATTATTTGCTGACCTTTAAACATAATTCATAAAACTGCCCATGAGTACAATAGGAGTAGTTGAAGAGGTTTTAAAATATGTGATATTGAAATGTCTACTGCTAGGCAATAGAAGTTAACATTTTTCATATCAAACTATTTTTTTCCAATGCATACAGTTAATTTGGAGAAGAAAGGCCATGTCTCCTGCTGCTCCAAAGAATTCGGGAGAGATTTTAATAATTCTTAATTTGTTGAGAAACAACTTGAGTGCTTCCGGGTGGGGAAGTGATATCCACCTATATTGGTGATAAGCCAAATAAATAAATAAATATGCCTAAACAAAGTGCTTAACTAGAAAAGAAATCTGTGACAAATTGACAGTTTGTTCACATTTTGTATTATGGTAAATCCCTGTTACATAGGAGGAAACCAAATACAAATACAAATTTTGAACAATCATCTTCCAGATTCTAGTCCAACAACAACAACAATAACAATAACAACAACAACATTCAATATATATACCGCCCTTCAGGACAACTTAATGCCTACTCAGAGCAGTTTACAAAGTATGTTATCATTATCCCCACAACAAAACACCCTGTGAGGTGGGTGGGGCTGAGAGAACTCCAAAGAACTGTGACTAGCCCAAGGTCACCCAGCTGGTTTCAAGTAGAGGAGTGGAGAATCAAACCCGGCTTTCCAGATTAGAGTCCCACGCTCTTAACCACTACAACAAACTGGCTCTCAATACTCTGGCTCTCAATACTCTTGTTACACTACTGTAGCTGACAGGATAAAATGTTTTAAACTTTGTAAGATCACTATATAACCTAATTTCCACTAAGACAATCTGAGTTTCAAAAGGAATTCAACGTCTTTCTCAGGAGCCAGGCCACTGACACAAGTTTCTAACCAGCAAAAATCCTTCACTGTAGTGGACAAAATCAAGGCCACTCATTTATCATTACCAGAATAATTGTGATAGTGTAACTAGCATCCAAATTAAATACTACAGCTAAAGCGTTATCAGCTCCCCTTACCCTCCTGGTGTGGGGGAATCCGGCACTTACCTCCCACCGGGAGACCTAGGATCCCTAACAGTTACAAAGCTATAGATATAATGGAAGAAAACCATGAGAAAGCATATGCAGCACCCAGTATATTAATATACATTTAGAAGGGAGTTAAAAAGAAACATTAAGCCACTGCTAAAGTAGTTCTAGTTACAAACTGTACAACTAACACAGATTAGTCAAACACACACTAAGGTCAGTGACAAAATTGCTTTAGAAATTACTGAAGAATCTGGAATTTTCCTTACTACTGGAATGAGTCCCATTAACCCTTTTATCCAGTGCTACTGCCTGATTATGCCTTCCACTGGCAAACCTTCCTGCAACAGGAGAAAGCACCACCATTAACAGAATGGATCTGTTGGATACAACCCACCCACTGTTCCTCTATTCACTGTTGGCAAAGAGGAAAAAACCATGCAAATGGAGAAAACAAAAATATAGAATATTGTTTTATATTGTGGAGGAAGAAAGAAAAGTTAATTATGAATGGAAGACTTTGGGAGATGATATTTTGTGAAGGTTTCAGTACCACTGATTTAAAATGCAATTAAAAGGGACTTTTTATTAATGAGGAAGCTCATCAGTTACCGTTACAATACGTAAAGGGGGCACTAATATAAATGATTATAGAACACAGCAATTAACAGGAAAAATACATTTTGAAAACCCCATATGCAACTGTACATAAATGATTGTGTCATTAACATTTTATACCCTACTATGCACTATATTTAACCCACGAGAGAAATGAAGTACAGTCCATTAGAATGTACTCAACCAGAAAAGAATCACTCAATATACTGAAAACCATAGAAGCATAAATTATGCCTCTCGTTAGAGAGTTTTACCATGTACACCAAGCTTCTACCCTCCTATTTCATTGAGAGAATTTTCAACTTTTAAATGGAGCAGTTCCCTCTATGGAGATATTTACTTTCAAGGCATCAGCCAAAGGAGCTGTTCATTATGTTTATTATGTCAGCACATTACTGATGGACGGACGGATGGATACATGGATGGATGGATGGATAAATGGATGAGACTGCATCTTTTCCTCCTCCTTTTCTGCCCAACGCAATCTAATATGTTAGGAAAGAGCCAAGGTCAGAGATACTCTCAATGCATATGCATTGTAAGTTCATGTATTGCCTTCTAAGCAAAAACAAATCCAAATCAATGAATTTAGAAGGATGTAATTTTGATTAGGACTGCAGTCCAAGAACAGTAACGAATGGTGGAGATATTTGCCAAACTGTACTTCAGAGTTCTACTGTTCAAAATAAGAGATGTTTTATATGCAGACTCCTTCATATTTTCAGTTTAAGCAGGGTTTTTTTCAGTGGGAATGCGGTGGAATGGAGTTCCAGCACCTCTTAAAAATGGTCACATGGCCAGTGGCCCTGCCCCCTGGCCTCCAGACAGAGGGGAGTTTAGATTGCCCTCTGCGCCACTCGGCAGTATGGAGGGCGATCTAAACTCCCCTCTGTCTGGAGATCAGGGGTGGGGCCACCGGCCATGTGACCATTTTCACCGAGGGCAATTCAAACTTTTTAAAAACTCCCCCCTTGTTCCAGCTGACCCAAAGTGATGTCATTGTGCGGTCTTGAGTTCCACCACCTCTTTTCCCAGAAAAAAAGCCCTGAATTTAAGTATCTTATTTTTAGGACTTTTTCCTCACTCATGGTTTGTTTGAAAAAATATATGGTGTCTACTTTAGTTTTGATGGGGTCTCTTTGATAAAGACTATAACAGGTATAGCACAAGAAGATGAAGTTATCCTTTTCCCAATCTCTTGAAAATTACTGGTATTTAGTGTGAGGCTACAAAAAAGCAGACATGAAAATACCCTTGAGACAGAACTCTGTTTTCCTGCCATGATATATCTTCAGCCATGATATATCAAGAGGACCAACCACACACATTATCTGTCTTGCATGGATGCACACAGTAGGATTTGGGAACATATGCTCTACAAATACACTCTGAGAACCACTTTGTTTTCTACTTTTTGGTAGATTGGCTTGTAAAATGATGTTCTGTTAGTGGCTGAAGTATGCACCAGTAACTACATGTAGAATAAGAATAATACCAGTAATTGTGACTGTACTTCAGGACTCTGATCTACCTAAGTAACAAAGTAGGGAATAAGTGGTAGTCAAACCAAATACTTAATGAGTGACTGTGATTCAGTTTATCCTAACTGCTGGCCTATTAAAATGTAACAGGTTCCCTGCAGCATCCTGTTTTCCAATGGCCAACCAGTTGCCTAGGAGGTCCAACAAACAGGACATAGAGGGCTTCCTAGCATGGGCATACAAAGGCTTTCTGCCATTGATGGAATGACTCTTCACGACTTTGTCTAATACCTTTTTAAAGCCATCTGTGCTTATGGCCATTAATATATCTTTTAGCAATGAATTCCACAATTTATTTTCTTATTGTACAAAGTACTTCTTCCTTTGGTCAGTTCTCAATAAATTGCCTATGAACTTCACAGCATGACCCCCCCCCAAGTTTTAGGATCATGGGAGAGGGGGGGAAGCCCTCTCTGTCCACTTTCTTCATCCCCTTAACAATTATATAAACTTCCATCATGCCTACCTCTGAATTTAAGTAAAGGACAGGGAAACCTAACCTGGGGCTCTGAAAGTGCTGCCAGTACTGAGCAATGAACCAGTTGGATAAATGCAACAGCTGAGAAATTGATAAATGTAGACGACAATACCAGATAGAGCAACCTGCTGAAATGGAATTACTAAGGACTGTTATGGAATATTAGGAGAAAGGATGGATTTTGTCCCCCACTTTTAAAGAAAGAAGTTACAAAGATTTGCAATGTAATCTATGGAATGGTAAGCCAGTCCCATTGAGTAGAACTAATGAATAGGAATTGGAACAGACTTGCTTAGAATGGCTGCAATGACACTGTTTGAAACCATTCAGTTGCTTTGCTTGACAGCAATCCCCTTTGGACTTGGTCAAATATGTTTTGGAATAAAACATACATAGGCATAACGCATATTGCTAGAGCTCCAAGTTTCCTAACAACTGACAGAAGCCACATAGGATTTGGAAGAAAAAGAAGGAAAACTGACTCACCCTTCGTAAATGAACTATAAATTGCATCTAGAAGTTTTCCGTTCCTAGCTATACATTTTTATGTGTTGTATGTGGAATATCTCAACCTATGAATTAACTAAAAAGGTATTAAAGTTACTGAAAATCTGAACCATTCTGTTTGTTTTGCATGCCTATGTCAGTTGTGGGGGTGGTGTGTGTGTGTGTGTGATATATACACACACAGGTCCCAACGCAACTAAAGTTAGTCATGACTAAATCCCATTAAAAACTGCAGTCCAGCAGAATTCTAAGTATGTCTACTCAAAAGTAAGCCTGACTATGGGCAAATACATGTGAATAGCATTGCAGTCTTATTCATGACTGGGACTACCCTGGCTCTTTTATATAAATATATACAATCTTTTTTTTAACTTTTTAACTAGCAATAAATCTTATTAATTTTTAAAAGTAATCAGAGCTGAAATCATCTTTAAGAGTTAAGTATCTGGTAGTTTCATTAATAATCCCAAACTGTCCTTTAGTTTTCCCATCATTAGAATTTTTTTGTAATTTATAAATTCCATGGGCTACTGTATGCAATTCAAAACTCTATTCCCTGTCATAAAGATAGATCTAAACTAACTTGAAGTACTCATAATAAAAGTCATTTTGGGAAGAATTATGAACTCCAAAAAGGACAAATTGAAGTCCTTTGATTCTGGAAGCACCAGTTAAAACTAAAGGAAGACTGATGTTCACTAGTCCCAGCTGCACGTTTTGTGGACTAAGCGTTTAGGCAGATAATCTGGGAAACAACCCAAAACGTCATGTAATTTGGGCACAGATTTCAGGGTGAGGGTAATATACATTTTATCACCTATAGTTTGTGTGCCAAGATAAACTGCATACTAGAGAGAAGGACAACACTGTCACACAGCCAAACACCTCATAGCCACATTTAGATATTCAAACTTACATACTTTATCTACTATGTGGAGAGAAGTCTAACCATGTGCCACCTCCCCAACATGAAGAAGACATGTTGATGTCTGCAGGGCTATCAGAGGTGGGGCCAGACGTTTTTCCCAGAAGTAACATCACACCATCACTGACGACTGCCCTAGACAAGCGGCAACCCTATCTATATTTCATGATTCTACAACACGTAATGAAGAAATATATTAAGAGCAGCATATATTTCACATGAAACTTGATCCTTTAAAGGTATATTCTTCAATTATACTATCATATTAGTCCCCTCATTATATTTTATGCCAGCAGGGCAATAGCATTTGCCACACGGTTCTTGTATCTGTCAATGATGCTATCAGAGACACCTCTGGCACTAGTTCTTCCCACACGGTCTGTAACTTTTCACATTACCTAAATTCAAAGGGCCAGAGCTATAAAGTGGCACTGTTATAGCAGCACCTTGATAATGAAGCTCAAGAGAATGTATCCACCTGGACTGAATTGAGACATAGGCTTCCTGTCTCATTACCAATGCTGATTTCTCCACACCCACTATTCCTCTGCGTACCCCACCCTATTCAATCTCACCTACCATTGTCATTAACTGGCTATTATCATTCAGCTTCTGTAATCACTCCACTCTCTAATATATAAGGACAGATGGACTCACATTCTAGCTGTATCTGAAGAAGTGAGCTGTGGCTCACGAAAGCTCATACCCTACCACAATATTTATTAGTCTTATAAGTGCTACTGTACTCTTTCTCTTTTATACAGCTCCTACCAACATTCCAAAATGATAACCTAAGGATCAAACTAGAGACTGGTGAATATAGTTTCCCTTTTTTAAAAAAAATGGATTAGGGCCGCTCTGCAAAGGGACAGGAGTTAAATGCTTCTCTACACACTTTTTTCCCCCCAGATGATCCACCAGGCTGATATTTAGCCCATAGTGAAAACATATATGGTTTACCCCCAAAGGAGAATTACCAGCTCTGGGAAGTTACTGAATTTGAGAAAATTGCATAGGAAAAGGGTTACTTCCCTCCCAGTTCTGATCTTAATCAGGCTATCATGTGGCTACTATCTTCACTAGGCTTGTCAGGAGTATGCCAGTGGCAGGCAAACTCCCAGCAATTTGCCTCTTTTCCCAGTTGTAAGGCTTTCCCTTGGCTGGGGCGGCTGGTCGCAGGTCCACTGTGGCTTGGCTGCATCCTCATGTCCTTGGGGCCAGTTCTATCAAACAGGGGCCACCTGGCTGACCTTTCTCTGCTCTGTATCACCTCCTTTCTTGCCAAGAGGGTGCCCCTTTATGGCCTCAGATGCGGTGCGAGAAGTGCTGGGAGCCCTCTCCTACCTTAGAGGCCACTGCTTGCAGTCAGGGGTCACCTCTCCAGCCAGGGGTTTCTGCCCTATTTTATCCCCCCTTCCTAAGTGAGATGCCATCCCTTCCTTCCCGGGCCTTCCCCCATGGCTCATCCCAATACCCATGCCCAGGATGGCCAGGCAATCCCTCTTGGCTGATCCTGCTACCTTCTTGGGCCTGTTTCTGGGCTGCCCTGATCAGCCCTGCCTCAGTCTCACTCGTACTGCATTATCCTTCTTCCTGGTCTGCAGACTCCCTCTGTTGCCAGTTTCTATTGGTGGGGTCTGAGGGGCTGCTGCTGTAATGAGGCAGCAGAGGCATACACTGGTTCCAGCCCGCAGCAGGGAGTTGGCCCTGAGCTCTCCCTTGGCCCACAGCTGTTGGGCACTGGCATCTCCTGGGCTCCTGGCCAAGCTCATCTTCCCACAGTCCTGCTGGGCCCAGGGGGGGGGGTGGCCTTCTCTCTGCTGTCTGCTGTCTGCCTTGTCAGCTGGTTTGCTGCCTCTTGTGTCCATCACCATCGTTGGTGGACCTGGGGTCTTCTCCCTCTTCCTTGCTCCTTTGCTGCACCTGCTGCTGTACCAGGTGCAGGGCTCATTTGGAGGGGGAACACGCCGGAACAGTGTTCCGGCAGAGCAAAAAAGTGGTCATGTGGGTTTTGGCCCCGCCCACATGATTCCTTTTCCTCCCTTCTGCCTCCCCTCAAAAGGAAGGTAAGCTGCTTCAATTCATTCTGCTGCTTTATTTTCATTCATGACTTGTGAGAGTGAGTGAGTGAGTGAGTGAGTGGAAGCTGGGCTGCTGGGCCTGGATATACAAAGGAGGGTAAGCTGCTTCAATTCATTCTGCTGCTTTATTTTCATTTGTGGCTAGTGAATGAGTGAGTGCGTCCGTGCAAGTAGGGCTTCTGGGGCTGGTTCTCCAGAGGAGGGTAAGCTGCTTTGAGTTCATTCTGCTTTATTTTCAGGAAATACCTGGAGATTTCTGGGTTAAGGGACTTGAGGGGTGGGTGTTGCCTTCTGACACACTTCTGGTGGTGTCAGGGGGTATGGCAAATGCTAATGAGATAAGCTCATGAGTTATGCTAATGAGTTCCTGCAGTTCTTTTTCTACAAAATGACCCCTGACTGGGTGAATGCTATGAGGGTGGAGACCAGCTGTGGCAGACAGTCTGGGCTGCCCAACAGGGCTGATCCAAGAAACCAGTGATCACTGGCGAGCAGTGGAAGGAGGCAGGCTGCCAGGACATTGCCTGCTGTTGGCAGGCACATGGCTGTGCACAGGCTCCCATGCCCCATGAGGTGATGTTGCTTCCAGAAACAATGGCACTGTGTGAGGGCTGATTTCTTAAAAGTAGTGTTTTCGCTATGGCATAGTGTGTAACCACGAATGATGTCATCATGTGTGGCATAGGAGTAACCTGTAGGCAACCACACCTGCCTCCCCAAACTCCCCCAGAGTTACCAAGAAGGACACAGCAAACTTAATCTCGATTTTAAAAAATTCAATCTATAACATGACCGAGTTACACACATGGTCTTGTAATCATTTTCTGAAATGATTTTAGCAATTCAAAAAGAGTCCAGTAGCACCTTTAAGACTAACCAATTTTATTGTAGCATAAGCTTTCGAGAATCAAGTTCTCTTCATCAGATGCATGATCCGAATTGAATTGCCAAAATGGGCATTATATTGAATTGCCATATGGGCATTAAAGCAGGTGAGCTGGAAAGGCAGGCATTTCAATATTGGCAGTTAAAATGTACATTTTGGAGCATTTGTAATATGGTTATACAAATACAGTATTTTTGTTCTTTTTTATATGCTGCCCACAGACTGTTCATTTTATCAATTTTTATCACCTTTGATTTTTAAGGTTAGTTTTACAACTTACTTTTTCTTTGACAGAATTTTATACTATTTTATACCATTCACACATCATTTATATACAATTCAGGCAAAACTGTCATTAAAATTTCATGAATTAAATGGAACAAACTGGTGGGAAGAAGCTAAACTGCCCCCAAAATAAGGGTTTGAAGACTGCATTCACAAAAAGGGAAAAGGAATTTGAAAGAGGGATTTTGAGTCAAAACAGTGCCTGATGAATGCCCAGCTCATACCTTACACAGCTTTTGTTTGGACTGGATAGAAAAACTGACTTCTCTTGGGCAATGTGTGGAAGGATATGGTACAATATTTCAAGCCCTATATCTAATTTTTCTCTCATCATTCTGCTACATGTGTACACTAGGCTTGTCAAATGCTTTAAAGACTGGAACAAAAGCAGGATTTTCTCATTGCCTGACAGATTACCACAAACAAAAGCAACCCCCAGAATTACAGCTTGCATGCCAACTGTTGTGTTACCCTTTACAGAGAAGGCTAACAAACTTAACTCCAAACAAACAGTCAACAGGAATTGCTGTCACATATAAGCACAGGTAGTAAAGAGGCAGATTGTTCCCTATTTATCTACAGTTATGAAGATGGAACATAGTAGAAGAGAAAATGGCCTCCTCTGATGTTATACCACTCAAAAAAAGGAGTTGTTGCTATAAATAGGTCAGGGAAAAGAAAATGTGTGCTTTTCTCAGCACTGCAGACATGAAAACCTACACAGTTGGCTCTTTCCCACTAAATTGTTGTTTCAGTACAATTAGAGCTTCAGCTAGAACAAGAAATGTCCTAGATATAATGCCTACAGAAATGGTCTTTCCAATGGCAGTCCACATCCTCAAGAGAACAGTAGCAGCAGCTCCTGCCACCACCTATTATCTGAGGCATAGATAATATTGCTCTCTGTCCAGTTCTCCTGTTAGTGTGCTGTCCACACAGTAACCCAGCCTACTGAGCCAAAATTACTTTTCGAGAAATAGTCCCGACTGAAGCAGTTCTGGTCCAACAGTAGCAGGGGCATTTAAACTAAAATATCCAGAAGTATTCTGGATAACCAGAAGTGGCACTAAAGAAAGGGCATCTTGTAGTCACTTAATGGATATTTTGGAATAATGTACATGAGATCATAGGCAGGGTGCCTAATTTCCAGAACATGCTTATGGCAAGCTGAGCAAGACAGTAGTTTGTCCACATTCTCCTTCCCAATCTCTTCTACAACAACAAAGAAACCAAACAACAGGCAAGGGATGTGAAAGTCTGCTCCTGAAAGTTTATTTGGAGATGAGCTAGCAAGGAAGTCTTAGCCTGAGCCAATCAGAGATGGATGGGGTGGTGAGGAAGTGTGCCGTGACAAGAATATCTGTGTGGCCGGCAGTTTCCATGCTCTGAGTGGAGATGTTGTCTTTCCTAAAATGGGTTTACTAGCTTCAGATGGTAACTGATCATCATGAGTAGATCTAGCAATGGGTAAAGATTGGCAAAATGCTAATGTACCAGGTTCTTGGGAAATTAATGGAACATTTTTCAGAGGGATGTTTGGGGAACAAAGAAAAATGTGTTGGATCAACATGGACAGAGGGTGTGTGTTTAACAGAAAAAATATCAATTTGTATTAGAAGCAAGTGGGGAGATCTACAAGGTTTGTATGAATATTTATAGTTATACATCATCCCTCCACCCCCACCCCCCAGTTACAGTCAAGTTCTGTGTTGCGGGGGTAGGGATATCTACCATTTTCTAAATAATTTTTACGAGTACTTCCCCCTACCCCCCAGATCTTCCCCATGCACATCAGGGATTGGACGGCTAGTTTTTTAAAAATCTTCCCCTCTTAACAACTTCCCTTGAAGACTAGTCTTCTAACCCTTCTTCAAAACTAGCACATAAAAATAGAGTCACTCAGCAAAGGATATTAGAGAATAGTATGTGTATGAATGGCTCCTTATTTGATGTTTCTGTTGATCGCATTTGTACATGCCAGGTATATATGCATCAAGGCAACTACTCTACGAGATCGGCTAACTTGAGGGATAGTAACCCAATACAAGGCAGGGAGCTTTATATTTAAATGGGGACTGCAACTCAAGATTAAGTCCAACATCCTAATCACTTAATACCGTTCCTGACTCTCATGCAGAAATAAGGCAATATGCTACATCTTATCCAATTTTAAATGCAGTAGCATCAGCTCTAAATAATCACATATTTATAAGAATGGGCAACCACAGACAAAAACTGTCATTTTTATATAACCATGTATTTAGCATTATAATTAAGAAATGTGATATGCATTACAAGTGTCTATTGTGGCCTTAACAGTTTCACACTTAGGCCTTTGCTACATGACATGATGCAAACTTTAAAAAGCCATTCTGGTCCTCACTGTGGAAAATATAATACCGGCTTTGCAATCTGGTGTGGTGTTTCTAGTTTGTGTTTTCCATTACAATCCATACTTGAATTTTTTGGCATTTTACATTATATTTAATCCCAAACATGTTCCCCTTAATAACACATAAATATGCATTCAGGCATACAGGAAAAATGCATGCAAATATCAACCTCTTCTGGAATGTCAACAGATTGAAATGATTTAAGCATCATCCTTCTAAGATGCTGTTTTTCAAAGTGCAGCATCGTCAGTACTGCCATTCTTACATGGATTTGATTAAAGAAAAAGATGCTTTTAATTACTCAATGACAGTTTTGGGCATCAGTGATCATGCAAATGCTCTTCAGCTTACAGATAATGCCAGCAATCTGCAAAGAGATGGTTGCTGCCGTCTTCATTGAACTAGCTAAGTACATCAGTAACAAACACAAACTTCATCCAGCCTCTTGAGATCATAGAAAAATTGTCCCATGACCTAGTTCAGAGATAGAGAGGTCTAACCCTGCCACAGTAAATCTTGCTGAAGTTTAAAATCTGAAGGCTGCACACAGTTGCATGTATTTGTTTAGACTACTTAAGGGCAATGAAAGTCTTCATGAACTAGGTTATTGGTACTTCTAGCTCAATGGTATTCACTTGAGACGAGTGAGTGGCTTCCACCTCTCCTTGTCTGAATAATCTGAACCCATTATTCACACATTAGAAACAGGCTATACCAAAAATGATCACTTGGACCACTCAGAACTCTGTGGTGCCCCAACGATGTCATTGGGAGCAATATAGTGGGAGCTATCAAGACTCTCTTTTCCATATCTCTGTCCTTCCTTCTAGTTTCTTGCCCCAACTGATGTGGTTTGATACTTGGAAGTGGGGTGCTGGCAGCAAGTAATGAAGAAATCAATGGACAAGAAAGTGGTTGCCAAATCCTTCATTAGGTGGACCTAGAATGCTACAGCCACAATTCTTCCAGTCAACAGGACCCCTGGGAAATGTAAATTCTCAAAGATCCAGTGATTAAAACTGTTGGGTGAGAGATACCATGGTGATAGCTTAAAATACCTATGAGAGAGATCCACAATATCCTACTATATAAAAGGCTAAGCCTATTCAAGACAACTCACTTCCCAGCCTGGTGCACCACCAGAGGGCGCTGCTGTGGAGGGAAACCCAGATAAGGCAGCCAGACCTCCAGAGAGCAAGCCTCAGCAGGAAGCCCAGGCCAGGATCAAGAACAGAGCACGTGGCAATGCTCACCCTCCACCTTCATCCACCTGGGATCAGGAGCAGAGCATGTGGCAATGCCCGCCTTCTGCCTTCTCCAGCTGGATCAGTAGTGGAGCAGGTGGCAATGCTCACCTGTCCTTCACTCAGCTGGGATCAGGAGCAGAGCAGGTGACAATGCCTATCCCCTGCCTTAACCCAGTTGGGATCAGAGGCGAAGCAAGTGGCAATGCCTGCCCATCCCCTCTTCACCCAGCTTGAATCAAGAACAAAACAGGTGGCAATGCCCACTCCTCCCTTCACCCAGCCGAGATTAGGAGCGGAGCAGGTGGCAATGCCCACATGCCACCATCATCCAGGTGGGATCAGGAGCCAAGCAGGTGGCAATGCCCACCCCTGCTTTCAGCCATCTGGGATCAGGCATGGAGCAGGTGGCAATGCCCACCCTTGCCTTCACCCAGCCAGTATCTGTAGCAGAGCAGGTAGTAATGTGCCTGCCCCCCTTTACCTGGCCTGGATTAGCCACGGAACAGGAGGCAATGGCCGCTCTACATTCACTCAGCTGGGATCAGATGTGGAGCAGGAGGCAATGCCCGCCTTCCATTTACTTGGCCGGGATCAGGTGCAGAGCAGGAGGCATTGCCTTTCCCCTGTTCACCCAGCCAGGATCACATGCAGAGGAGGTGGCCATGTCTGCCCACCCTGCCTTTATCCAGCCAGGATCAGTGATGGAGGAGGAGGGAACACCCACCTGCATGCCCTCCCTTTTCTAGAGTCTGTTGTATTTTTTCTCACAATGGGCTTTGTTGCTAGTACTACAATATACAAAGTTTAAAAAGCATAAGAATGTACCATATACTAGCAACCTGACCACGGGCGCAAGGCTATCTTGTCTGCAAAGGCATTGTTTCAAAGCAGTGAGAGTGCTATTCAAAGCAGTGAGAGTGCTGACCTGTTTATTGAAACAGACAGGAAAGTACCACACACACAGCAGACTGCAGCCCACTTGAAGTTCTATATTGACTAACAGTGAGGAATTACATCAGCATGGTTAAATCCATAAAGAAAGAACAATGAGAACGTAGCAAAATATTGGACACGTAGCAGAAAAAAGTCAGAATTGGTATAGGGCAATTAAGTATCCACACCGTAAACCTTTCTATTAGTTTATTACCTTTTTATCGTACCTGTCCTTTAAAAAGGTCAGAACAGCGTACATCATTCTCTCCTCCTTTTCTTATCCTCCCAACAACTCTGTGAGGTAAGTTAGGTTATAAGCGAGTAACAGTGAGCTACTCAGTGACCTTCATGGTTGACTGGGGATTTGAGTCTGCTTTTTTTCCAGTCCTAGTCTGATTCTTTAACCACTACACCACACTGGCTCTCAGAAATAGCACATTAAAAACAAAGTCAAAGGTAATGCTAAGAATATGCATTATATAGGATCTTTACTGAACCTCATATTCACCATCCTATCTATCCTTCCCTTCCCAATTATATACTACATAAGAAGAACTGAGAGGTGAAGGAAGTGGGAGGTTTTGAATGAATCAACAAACTAAACTGTAATAAGTCACCCAGATCAGCTGGCATTCACCCAAGAGTTATTAAAGAAGTCAAGTGAACCTATAGAACAAAAATATGTAACTCATTCAAATCAGCCTCCACACCAGATGAATGGAATGTGGCCAGCCAAAGAGCAATTTTGGAAAAGGGAGGGAGCTGAACAAGGGTTAACCTCTGCCTCTTTGTATACAAAAGTGATCCCATGCCCCTTACCCATAATCATTTCTTCTCACCATCCACAGCTTTTCCATTTCAGCTTTAATCATTCTGGGGTAACAGAACAAGAACTGAGTGCTATTTCCAAGGCATAGATAGACCATTGTCCATTGACGTTTACATATAAAACATACTCATAAAAATGTTTTATTACACATAAAGAAGTTTTCATGGGATAGCAAAACATTTCTTGCATTATTTAGACAGGGATTTATATTCCTTTCCAAATTAGGTCACTGAGCTGTATACTCATGTCTCTGGATTGTCAGCATACATAAAATGAAAGAGCAAAATGAATTCTTTACCGTAACTGGCCCATGTAGATTCCTCAAATTATCAAATAAATACTGAACAGTAGCAACATCATGACATTTTGCTTTTTCCACACATTTCTTAAACCCACTAACAAGTAAGCGGATGACCAGATTTCCACTCCTTCCTCTTCTGTAATGCTGCATAATTCTAGAAAAAGAATTAAGCAACTGAGATAGTCTACCACGAAAAGGAGATGCATATTTATGTCACTGATTTTTAAATTGTACTCCAGAGAACTTTGCAATTACTTTGAAATTAATCAATGATTGTCAGCAAAAAGATCAACAATGTCAGAAAAGTTTTTCTGGACAATAACTTGCCTATGGTTACCAATCTACTCCTATAAAACTGAACTGAATGTCTTTATAAATTGTCTGTTCATGCAAGGTAAAGACAAAACCCAATAGCTCTGTCAGACAGCCCTAGAAAGTGTCCTTGAATTTTCTACAACACACAGGGTTTGATTCAGCCAATTTTTCAACTGGTGAAAAAAGAATTGAAACAAAATGCTATTCTGGGGAGCATGAGATTTTGCATAGACAAAATCCATGAGGGATGGGGGCTATAGTAAGGAGATGGTATAGAGCAGGACTGAGTAGAAAAATGGAGGAGAAGGTGTCATGGTATAGCCCAATCAGATCTCAGAAGCTAAGTAGGGTCAGTTCTTGGATATTTGATCCAAGAACCAAGGAAGACTTTGCAGAGGAAAGCACTGGCAAGCCACCTCTGCTTCTCAGTTGCCTTGCTGGTATCTCCGTAAGTCAGTTGTGAGTTGACAGCACATATACACTCATGAGTAGAAAAAGTCGGCTAGATCCATGCCATACAGTTCTGAAGCAGATACCCTGGTGTTCCTGAGCAGACATGACAATGTGGAAAGGGCACACAAGAGATGTAGAGTTATAAAAAAACATAAATGTTTGTTAAATATAAAATGGCATTTCTAGTTTCCCAAATACACTGTGTTTAAAACATTTGGTCTCACACTGATTTAGTGCCTTTCAAAGCTAATAAAGTTTTACTCTTCAGAACTGAGAAGAAAAAGTTTGCACCAACTAATTCTTAAATGTAGAACTTGAAAGGCATACTGTTCTGTAACAAGCCTATATTTGCTTGCTTCAAAACAACAACTTTCTGTAAAAGATGTTAAACTTTGCTTTATTCCACTTCACTTCAGTATAAGATTTTGATAATGAAGCACAAGATACAATGTCACTATTATTTGTTGCCGCTATTATTATTTGTCTTTCTTCCACAGGCCATGAATGTTTTGTTTCTGAAAACCTCCATAATCTGAAGAACATGAGGAAACCAAGAGGGGTAAATAATAAATATGTAGAACAATTTGATGGATAAAACTTTTGTAAAACTACATACACAGTTTCTATAGCAGACCATTTAATACAGGATTGTTCCTCACCTACCTGAGTCTCTGGAAATTTGCATAAAGGATTCCACACCTTTTTCTCCATAATTTCCTTCAGAAGCCAATGTGGAGACATAATTCCACCCTAAAGCTTTTACTATATCCACCATTGCTTGTGCCTGGAAGGAATCTGGAGGAACCACTCGTGAGAAGAAATCATAACGTCTGTCATCACTTAATTCTGGTGCAGTTGAAGCATAACTGATTTGGGGGATCTGTTGGGAAAAGAACAATTATTTGGAGTTATACATTAATAAACTCAACACACGCACACAACAATTAGCTTGAGCTGTAATACAATTAGCCTACCCAATGCCCATCTGTTACTTTGTATCTCTATTGGTTCCTAAATGAAAGTCAATGAAGCTATCTTTCAAATGACTTTCTATACGTGAATACTAATTGGCCAGTTAAAGTATTATAAGTCCTACCCTAGACCTCTGTAATGAAGGATATATTAACATGCTTGAAGTTAAATGCAAATAAATGATATAAAAGTTTGTCCCAAGACAACAGGGTTGTGGGGTGGTTAGGGTTAATTTTGAAGATAACAGAACAAGATGGTAAAATAACTTGAACCATCATTTTGCTTCATTTGAGGTAAGACCTAGACTTCCCAGCAGCTGATTTCTATCTAGTTACTCAAAGTACAAATCACAACATTGGCTTGGGCAGACTCCATGTTGAGCAGAATTGACATCAATTGTAAAGATGTACTTCAACCCA
This sequence comes from Eublepharis macularius, assembly GCF_028583425.1. Taxonomy (NCBI): domain Eukaryota; kingdom Metazoa; phylum Chordata; class Lepidosauria; order Squamata; family Eublepharidae; genus Eublepharis; species Eublepharis macularius. The sequence continues at coordinate 130,738,070 of NC_072793.1, forward strand.
GGAGACAAATCTTCTGATTTGGCAGTTTTCAAACTTGCCGTAAACCATTTGCTATGTGTGATTTTTACTGAGCAGCTATTAAGTTGTATATAGGCCACTGGTAGTGCATTCCACATATGAATTTGGGGGAAATATCAGTGCTTAAATTTCAGATACCTGAGACAATTGTGATTATCCCTCATGAAGTTAAGGAAAAAGGGCTGGGGCTCAGCGGTAGAGAACTGGAACGGCATACAGAAGACTCCAGATTCAATCCCTAGCTTCTTTTAAAAAGGATCAGTTAGGTGGTGATATAAAAGATCACTACCTCAGACCTTGGAGAGCCACTTCGCCAGAATAATCAGTTCTGATTATGATAGTCCAAGAGCTTAACTCAATGTGAGGGCAGCTTCATGTATATTTGTGTATATGCATGTATATGTACTGTTTAATTTGTAAACCAAAGATAAAAAAATTGGCTTGCTTACAATTTTTTTCCCATTTGAATTTGAATTTCTACTGTTTTTGGTGTTCCAATCCAAATAATTTATGGCACTAAAATGTTAGGACATTCTTCCAATTTGGATTACCACTGGGATGGTGCCATTTGATGCCACTTTCATGTTATATCCTTTATTTCTCTTAAATGTTAACAAGTACCTGCGAGCCCATATGCCCCAATCAAACCAGAGTCTCAGATTGCATGGGTGTACTGATGAAATCTTAGCACAACAATAAAACCCGATATGGCTGTGTGGCCAGCCTAACACCCACCAAACACTAAGACAAATCCCTGGCAAGCTGTATCTCCTATCGCTCAAATACAGAAAAATCTTAACATGCCAAAATATGGTATGTGTTCATTAACCTACTCATTAGAACACACTTGTACAACATAACACTCTTCTCAGGGCCTTGGGGATTTTCAGTGTGGCCTTCAGTCCCATTACTACATTCTACACAAGTTACTGCATTATCTTTTTTAATGTTTTAAAAAATTATTTTATCATAATAAGAAAGGATACAGAAAGAAAAAAGGAGAGGGAAAAAATAATAAGGTCAAGAAGATTTTACAACAGTTTGCTACAAGAATTGTTAGAATACAGAGTGCACAAAAACTTAATCTTTTTCAATGTTTGTCAGTATAACAATGGAGATTACAACCTTTATTAAATCCAAACTCTGTATATTGTCCCTCTGTACTACATATACTTAATGCATATCTCTCTCCCCATTCAATAGTAAAAATTAGTGATCAAAAAGGAAAGACTCCTTATTTCATTATTACTACATTATTTCATCTTATCTCTTCATATAACTGATTAACATAACTTTAGTATAAAAATCATCTCTACTTATCCTCATCTTTTTGATGTGGAAACAACACACAGGCATGTAAAGGGAGCCAGCCTACCTATGTGATGCCATCTGCTATGTGATACTAGCCACTTCTACTGGCAACCCAGAGTATGATGGAATATTTCTATTTGTCAGCATTTGTACCAAAAAACAAAGGATGCGTATTGGATGAAGGCAGTTCCTTTTGTGGGTTTGTGGGAAAAGAGATTTTTAGGGATGAAAGTGTGGGCAAGCAGGATACAAACAGATCTTTTGGCCTAGCAGTTCTGCCTGTGACAAGTTAAAAGGATCAAGAGGAACAAAACTTTGCTAATGCCCTCTTTTAAACAAAATCACTTGTATGAATTGAATTGCATGACAGTTCTCCACTGAATTTTTTAAATGAAAGACATAGACCTATGCTGCTTAACAAGCCTAATCCAGTTAATGTTTCTTGCACAGAAGTCCCTCAGAAACTGATGAGGATACCACAGAAGAACTTGCTGAGTCAAATCCCTGATGTAATCTTAGTTCAGCATAGCTCTAAATAATTCACCAAAAATAAATGTTCAAACTTTCTGCCAAGGTTACAGAAACCGTTCTACATGTTAAGAAAAATCCACCCCTCATTACCTCCGTCTTTCTGCCTTGCATTTTTGCTAAGCGCTGCACTTTTGAGAATTTGTTGCACATTTTAACAGGCCCATGTCAAGCCAGGAAGGCTTTCAAGCTGGGAACAGAAATATTTCAGAGGTTTGATCTTCACTCCTTACAAGCAACTTAGAAATGCTATTTTCATATGCAGAGATTTATGAACAACTTAGTTTCAGAATAAAATTAAATATATTTATTCATGCACATATCCAATAATTGTGAAGTTACAGAAGCAAAACATCAAACTGCTGGAGCATCAGGATTCCTATTTATTTTGCAAATGATATAAATTAACCACCATATAATTTGTGTTTCCCTCTGTTCTAGATATCTTTCTGTTACACAAAAAAATGAGGGGATGTGGGTACCTATAGCAAGAGGAAAAAATGGACGTGTGAAAAATGCTGTTGCCAAAGACAGGATTCTATATTAATACAGATCTGCAGATTGGATGCACACAGATGTGCAAATTAGCTACATAATGCCCTGCTTTTAATATGGGTGCCATGCTTTAAATGTAGACACATTTGTAAAAGAAGCTATGATCTGAGAAATGATTAATGAACCAAGACAACAATGATAACCAATTGAATAATGAAAGATGAACACAAGAAACTGCCTTCTACTTAGTCAGATTATTGATCTCTCAAGGTGAGTTTTATCTACTTTGATTGGCAATTGCTCTCTGGAGTCTCAGGCAAAGGCTTTTCATGTCACTGACTACTCACTCCTTTCAGGAGAGATGTCAGGGATTGATCCTAGGACCTTGTGCGTGCAAAGCAAATGCCTGATCATGGTATCCTGGCCATTCCCAAGCTTATATTAAAATGAAACCAGATGGGTGGTGTTTGTTTGCAGTTGCAAAAGAAAAGAGGTATGCAGCGGCACTTTAAAGACTAGTCTAATTTATTCCAGCATTAGCTTTCAGGATTCAGAGCCTACTTCATGAGATGCATGAAGTGTTCATCCATATGGCAGCTGACCAACTTCAGATCTTTTTGGGAAAATCTAGCAGTCTAGACTAGACATGAGCACGAATGGAAAAAAAACCACCAAACACCCTGTTCGATGTTCAGTGCCATCCACGAACAATGAACATGGATGAACCTGAACTGTTCCCAAACATGTATGTTGTTCGTTGTTCGTGGGGGCCAGAACCACACCCACCCCAACCACCCCATTTAGCCCCCCTCCCCTCAAACACACTTACCTGGCCCTTTAAAGAACCCTTTAAACTATCAGCTGGCAGGTGGAGGAGGGACAGTCGCACAGCCAGGCTGCCCGCCCAGTGTGAGAGAGGTGGGGAGATTCGCCCGATCTCTCTCGCACCCGGGAGAATCTTCCCAATGTCCAATGCCCACCAAATTTGCAGGGGATATAGGCGTCACTGTCCTCTGAAGACTCCCCCAGTTTCAGAGAGATTGCACCACAGGAAAGGCATGATCCATGGCTCTCCCCCTTCAGTCCCCATTGTCCTCTGAAGACCCCCCCCCCGTTTCAGAGAGATTGCACCCCAGGAAAAGCATGATCCATGGCTCTCCCCCTTTAGTCCTCACTCTCCCCCTTTAGTCCCCACAGTCCTCTGAAGACTCCCCTAGTTTCAGAGAGATTGCACCCTGGGAAAGGCATGATCCATGTGTCCCCCCTCCTTTGATGTCATTTTCTCTTCACAGTGGAATAAAGAGAACTGCCTGTTCGAAGGCAGCTACTTTGAGGGTTACAAACTGACCTTCCCAATGTCCAATACCCACCAAATTTGCAGGGGACATAGTCCTCACTTTCCTCTGAAGACCCCCCAAGTTTCAGAGAGATTGCACCCTGGAAAAGGCATGATCCATGGATCCTTCCCTTTGTTGTCATTTTCTGTTCACAGTGGCAAAAATGAGACTCTCTGGTGGAAGCTACTTTGCAGGGTTACAAATTGTCCTTCCCAATGTCTACTACCCACCAAATTTGCATGGGACATAGTCCTCACTGTCCTCTGAAGAACACCCCAGTTTCAGAGAGATTGATCCTGGGAAAGGCATGATCCATGGCTCTCTCCCTTTAGTTCCCACTGTCCTCTGAAGACCCCCCCCAAATTTCAGAGAGATTGCACCCCGAGAAAGGCATGATCCATGTGTCCCCCCTGTCCCCCCCCTGTGTTGCTGTTATTTTCTGTTCACAGTGGCAAAAACGGGACTCTCTGGTGGAAGCTAATTTGAGGGATTACAAACTGACCTTCCCAATGTCCAATACCCACCAAATTTGCAGGTTACATAGTCCTCACTGTCCTCCAAAGACACCCCCCCCCCAAGTTTCAGAGAGATTGCACCCAGGGAAAGGCATGATGCATGGGTATCCTCCTTTGTTGTCATTTTCTCTTCACAGTGGCTAAAACGGGACTCTCTGCTGGAAGAACTTTGAAGGGTTAAAGCCAGAAGGAAAGCCAGAAGGAGTTCAGACAGAGTTCAGTCCCTCCCTCTCCGGTTGCCAAGGGGATTGATTGCAGCAGACTCCAGACTGTCTGACTTGCTGAATGGCTGCTGAAGGCAATGAACAAGGCTTTTAATGACCACCTTTTCATTTAGGATGGGGCCTCCCGAACAGCTTGCTCATGAACAGCAGATTGGGCTGTTCGTGGTTTTTTTCTGTTCGTAATGCTGTTCATGCCCATGTCTACTCTAGACCCTTTCCAGTCTGGATTCAGACCAGGGCATGGGACAGAGACAGCACTAGTAGCATTAGTCGATGATATCCATCTGAATATAGACAAAGGCTATGTTTCCTTATTGCTCCTCCTGGATCTGTCAGCAGTCTTTTACACAGTAGACCATGCCATCCTGTTGAGGCATTTAGAAACAGAAGTGGGCATCAAAGGATATGCCCTGGACTGGTTTAAATCATTTCTCATGGAACAAACTCAAAGGGTTGCCGTCAGAGATCAGCTATCTCCAGAATGGGAACTGACTTGTGGGGTTCTGCAGGGCACAATCTTATCTCCCATGTTATTCAGTCACTATGTAAAATCTTTAGGTGAACTAATTTGCAGCTATGGAGTGGGGTGTCATCAATATGCAGATGGCATCCAACTCTATCTCACTATCCGGGTCCACACACGATGCAGTAGAAATCTTAGATCGCTGCCTGACAGCCGTGGTGAAATAACTGCAAAATAACAAATTGAAATTGAATCTAGACAAGGCTGAAGTGATGCTTGTTGAGAAGGCAGAAATCTTGAAAGACATTGTACTCCTCACTTTCGATGGAGTTTGTCTGACACTCACAGACTCGGTTAAGAGCCTAGGGGTTATACTGGACCCAGTGCTACTACTAGAAATACAAGGCAGCCACAAAAAATGCTTACTACAATCTCACTCTAGCTTGGAAGATGGCTTCTTATCTCGACATGGCCGACCTGGCCACCTGGATCCATGCTATGATAACATCAAAACTTGACTGTCATGCACTATACATTGGTCCCCCATCTAAGTTAACTAGGAGGCTACAATTGGTGCAAAATGCTGCAGCTTGACTGTTATCTGGAGTGAGCAGGAGCATGAGCATCACTCCCATCCTACAGGCATTCCATTGGCTACCTATCAGTTACCATGTTCAATTCAAGGTATTGGTTATTACATACAAAGCTCTTCATGGCCTTGACCCAGCATTCCTACAAGATCGCCTCACTCCTTATGTCCCTCCATGGCAGCTTCACTCATCTGAACAGGGTCTCTTGCAGGTGAATGCACATGGGCAAAATCAACAGCAGCCCACACACGGGCTTTCTCTGTGGTGGCCCCCATCCTATGCAATGGTCTGCCTGAGGAGGTCAGGAGAGCCCCCACTTTCCTGGTTTTCCACAAACGATGCAAAACCGAATTATTCAAAAAGGCTTTTTATTCAGATCGGAGGGAAGTATTATAGGGAGCGGTCTCAAATGCTTTGCTAATGAGTTAGGGACCACAAACTTCATCACTATGTTGCCTTGCATATTATTTGTTGCTCAAATATGTACTCTTATACTACCTGTACTTCATGTTTACCTAATGTCAGTCCTAGAATTGATGATGTTTTGTTTCAGCAATTCTTCAACTCTGTATTGGATCCTTGCTAATGCTACGTCTTTGTAAAATCCTATGACATTATTGTGGAAATGTCCTTAACACTGTATGGAAATGTCCTTAATACTGTATGGAAATGTTCCTGATACTGATTGTATTAATCTCACGCTATGTAATCCGCCTTGAGTCTCAGTGAGAAAGGTGGACTATAAATAAATAAATAAATGAATAAATAAATACAGAAGCCATTGTACATCCATCTAGGCCATGGACAGACATGAAAGTCTTGTTAACTATTAGTTTGTTTAAAACACCCATATCTCCCTCTTGTCTAAAGCTCAAGGTAGCTCCCAACAGCATAGAACGTTAGAAAGAAAGACAAATTTTAAAAAATGAATACTGTGCTATCATCATGATCCTTCACATAGCTGACTTATGTATAGACCACAAACCTGGTGGGGAGGCACTTGAATTGGGGTTCTACAGTTGAGCAACTAAGTGATAGGGAAAGCATAGTGTCATGAGCCAGTTAGCCACCCCCTTCTCCAAGGATGAGGAAATACACAGCACTGAAATATCCCTGCCTAAGTCTCTGGATTCAGAGGTGGATCCAGGCCCTGCACTGGAGGGATCCCCAACTGAGCCACGGGAAATGAGGGTTGCTCATTCTCGCAGCACACAAAAGAAAGGAAGCAGGAGCCGATGCCTCAGTTGCCACCAGCCTTCCCCAAACCAGCTGAATACAGAAGACACCAGGAACGCCTGACTGCTCAGGAGAGAGGAAGAAGTGCCCGTCTGTGTGTGCAATGCAACAGTGGTTGGTGCTAGCTTCAGAAGCAGAGCCACTACAGGAGCAGGAATGCCCAACCAAGCCAGGAAGAAGTAACACAAGTGCCTCAGGGATGAGTCAGCTAATTAGGCAGACATAAGGAACATGCAGAGCAGGCCTTGTTGTGGAAGCAGCCTTGCCTGCTACCCTCTTGGTGAGCTGGTTTGCTCAGTGAAAAGAGGCTTACCTTGTTTATTGCCTTGCATTTTGTCCTGCTAACCTGTGCTTGCTTTTCAGGTAGAATCTTGCCCCTGCCTCCTGAACTCCAGACTTTCCTGTCCCCCCGCTTTTTGGATGGAAGCCCCAGTTTCCTGACTCTGTACTGGTTTGTTGATTTTGCTCTTGTTTATTTGTGGCCCAATTACTACTATACTATGTTACTTTGTACTAGGGTTTCCAGCTCTGGATTGGGAAATTCCAGTAAATTTGTGTGGGGGGGTGGAGCCTGGAGAGGGTGGGGCTTGGGGACAGGCAGAACCTCAGCTATAATTCTGTAGAGTTCACCCTCCAAAACAGCCATTTTCTCCCGGAGAACTGATTTCTGTGGCCTTGAGATCAGTTGCAATTCCTGAAGATCCCCAGCCACCAACTGGAGGTTGGCAACCTTATTTTGTACAGCATTTATTTCAGAAATCATATAAACATTGAACAATGTTCACAATTTATTCAGGACTTTTTTTAACAGTGCCAGAATGGCATCTAATATTCCTTGCAAACAACTGCAGAAAACTTTGAGAGGTATGTCGAAGTCCTCTTTCCATTTTTATTCCCTGAAGGAATTGTTGCCATTCCCAGGCATACTGTCACCACCTCAGATGTACAAAAAGAACATCTGCTCAAGTCAGGAGGAAAAAAAAAGATCCACTCAGTATGCTGCTTTTTGTTCAGTTAGATAAAAAGTTCAATTCTAGTGCAATCAGGTCACAGATAAATAATAGGCTGAGAGGTTTTTTCAAGAGGGAGCTACAATTCTATAAATAAAGCAGCAAAGATGTTTTAGTCATGTATAAAATCAAAAACAATCGGCTCTGGGTTGTAAATCAAGCTAGGGTCTAGCCTTATAATCTCCTCTGTCCTTGGGTTCCTTTTCAGGCGTGCACATCATTTTGCTCACTTCAGTCAGGGAAATTCTTAACTATATGGAGGCACTGTTTGTGGAGGAGGGAATCTGGTGAGGGATTTCACCTGGAATCTATGATATACCATAGAGTTTGCCCTCTGAAGGTACCATTTCCTCCAGAGGATTTTATCTCTGTAGTCTGGAGAACCGTTGTAATTCTGGGAGAACTCCAAGACCCACTTGGAGGTTGGCAACTCTAGGGGTGCAACAGGTAGGCATTCTGGACCAAATGTGCACAGTTACTCCAGTCTAAGCTCATTGAAATCAATGGGCTTAGACTGGAGTAACTTTGCATAGCATTGCACTGTAAATATATCAGTATTAGAATGCTCTTTCTGCATCCTAAAACTAGTGTTCCTTTGTGTTGGATCCTGCAGCGATCCTCCCTAAGGCATCACACTCTGGTGCCATAAGAATGGCACAGATGTCAACAAATTCAGCATTATCATGAGTTATCATGGATTTGCTATAGGATTAAAACAGAAAGAGAAGCCCGGATGACAAGAAGATGAAATTCATTTAAGCACAAAAAATATCTTGGCTCATTCATACATTTAACTATTGAATTTGAAGTCATGAACCATAAATCCATTATATAAGCACCTTAGGATTAGTCTATAATAGTACCCCAGCATGAGTAGTCATTCTTAAAACTGCATGATATTACCTCAGCAGTATGTAACAACTAGCAACAAAGCCTGTTGCATGAAAAATGCAATGGGCTCTAGCAAATGGTTGGAAGGGGTGCATTGTGCCAGGCCTCCCTGCCACCACTGTGGCCTCTAGAGGGACGTGCTGCCTCACCTGACCTTCCCACCACCATGGCCTCCGGAGGGATGCACTATCATGCCTGGCCTTCCCACCACTACAGCCTCTGGAGGCCATGTTGCCGACAACTCAGTCTTTATTCTGGTGCACCTCTGCAGGTGCACCAGGATAAGAACTGAGTTGTTACCAATATGACTTGGCTTTTATATGGTAGGATAATATAGATACTCAGGACGTGTCTAGGGCTGAAGGGGCTTGGAGAGCCAAACCATACCCTGCCATGAGATGCTCCTGCTGCCCCCTAATTCTGTGCTGGGTCTGACTATCTCTAGATAGACCAGTCACCCCAGTGTAAAACCTTTGGAGTTACGCATTGGGCTGCACTAACAGAACCTCACATCAGTATAAGGATGGACTTTGATGGACTGCAATGGCCTGACTTGCTATAAAACAGCATCATGTGTTCAATTTGTACTGGAAATGTAGGGAATTTCCTATTACTTTCATATTGATGAATAAAATTTGAGTTCAGTAGCACTTTAAAGACTAACAAACCTTTCCAGGGTACAGGCTTACCTGAGTCAAAGCTCATTTCATCCAAGAGGCACATTTCATACCAGGGCTCCAAGATCACACTCCCAAAATCTTGTTGGTCTCCAAGGTGCCACTGGATTTGAATCCTGCCCCTACTGCACAGCAACACAGCTACTCACCGGAAACATTTCATATCGTTATTTCACCACTTAACTTTTCATTTATTTGCCAATATACTCTATATTCATGGTTTGTGGGAACTTTATACATGCTCCTTCGCAGCTTGGTTGTGCCTTGCTGCCATGCAAGTATATGGTTGGGCTGCTGCCCCTGTGCTTGCCCTGCCAGCCTGCACATCCGCTGAGCACCAGGTGAGCCTTTGGCTGGCAAGACTGGTTGCACGGTGCCTCACCTCTTTAGTGGCTGGAGTGCCTCGGGAGTGCAGTTCCACCTCTAGTTCCTCACACACCTAGGTGAGGCACCTTTGAAAAGCTAAGCTGCGGCCCTGGTGCTGCACTGCAGCGTGGCAGCCGAGGGCATGGAAGAACTCCCCCAGTCCTTGCAGCCTCTTCGCTGGTGCTGGCAACACCCGTTGGCCTCTAGCAGAAGCCAGTGAGAAGGCTGCTGTGCCTTGGGCTCTCACTCACCTTCCTGCAACTCTGATAAGGTTGCCAGCTCCAGCTTGAGGAATTCCTGGAGATTTGAGGATTGAATCTGGGAAGAGTGTGATTTGGGAAGGCAAGGGACCTCAGTGGGTATAATGCCACAGAGTCCACCCTCCAAAACAGTTCCCCAGGGGAACTGATCTCTGTCATCTGGAGATCAGTTGCAATTCCAGAACTCCAGGCTCCACCTGGAGATTGGAAACCTCACAAACAGGCCAATTTATTTGGGGGGGGGGTGGTATTGATCTTTGTTTTCTGGAAATAACAGTTGTAAATCTGGAAAATCTACAGGCCCCACCCAGAGATTGGCAACCCTACCCACCTCACTTCAGCATTGTCTGCAGAAGAGCTCTGTGCATCCCGGGAGCTTGCATGATCCCTCACTGACCCTGAATAGTTGAAAGCAAAGGTTGCATCTTCACTTCTGACTTCCTAAGTGACTCATCTGCAGGGCAGTTGCAAATGTTTGAGGGGGGGGCAGGCTGGAGCAGAAGCGAGTTCTGTAACTTTTATTGTGAATTTTGTCTGTGATTTTCCTTCCTCAGCTCAAGTGAGATCTGCCTAGCAATGGCTGACACAATTGGCACTCTTTTCTCCCATTGGTTGACTATCCCCGGCAAAGTCCATCCCAGCTCTGTCCTGTTTGTGCTCTTGCAGCGCTAGAGTCCAGTTCTTCCCTGATGGGGCTGACCTCGGGTTGCCACTGCCTTCCTCCCAGGGGGCTGAGTGGCAGCGACTGGCCTGAACTGGGAGGGCTCAGTGCAGCCTCCAGCAGGAGGAGCAGTGAGCTGCATGGGGCAGGGCTGACTCCAGCTCCCAAGGGAGTTCTGCCTCGCTGATCTCAACAAAAGGCTCCTTCTAGCCATTCTCCTGCCACCTCTGCCTGCAGCAGTGCCATGGAGTCTCCAGAGGCACGTTGTCCAACTCACTTTTTATCCCTGTGAGTGCGCCTGCACAGGGATAAACTGGTGAGTCATCTCGAATACACTTAGACTTTTATGTAGTAAGATTCTTACCAATAACTGTCCTAAGTTGGAATCTGATCAGAGATATTTATAACCAAGATGTGTCTATCTTTCCTCCTTTCTCTCTTTATAGAGATGCAGTGGGTTATGTACACTGTTAGATATAGATGTACTAAGTAGGCTTGCTAGACCTACTGATCATTGCAGTATGAGAAAGTATGTGGGGGAACTGGATCCAAATCCAGAAATTACAGTACTACTGAGTAATGTTCTAGGAATCCCCCAAGTATCTATGGCAAAGGCTATAGAGATCAGAGGAGATTCGTAGAGTTTTGTCCATAATTTCTGGGTTCAGACGCAACCTCACCCTCCCCAATCACCATTTTCCCCCATTGTGACAATCAGCATCAGTAGGCAAATTAATTTATTAATGGGCAAATGTTTGCTGAGGGTAGACAGAAAGCAACCTAGTACCCTAGTACTAAGCTAGACTTTGTCATTTCTTTTATATAAAGGGATACTATCTTTGTCTGCTACTTTTGCTTGATTCACAGGTTCCAGCAGTGGTGTGAGCCCTTCCTAATAATGCCACCACAATATGTGCCATGCTCATTTCCTATTTGGATTACTGATAAGTTCTGTGCTGGGGTATCTTGGAAGAATCTTCATCTAGTCAAGAATGTAGCATCACTATTCTGGCAACCCTAGTGAGAAATGAGGGAAGGGTTTAGGAAAACAGAAAAAAATATAAATGATGGCCCCAGGTTGTTAGTTTGAGACTACTGCTTTAGTGATAAAGTGCATGACATCCATTACATCCAGTGTTCTTTAAAACAACTCAGTTGTTCTCTGTGTGCATGTACTTTTTATTAAATTGTTTTTATACATTTTGAAATGTTTTAAATGTTTTAATGTATGCCACCTTGGGGGTTCCATTTGGGTAGAAAGTCAACAAACAAATGTTTAAAAATAAATAAATAAATAAAAATAAAAACTCTTTAAGAAGTTGGCAGGCTGAGTCAGAACAAACAGTGGTTTGCCAAAAAACAACAAAAAAAACTACCTAGTGTCAGTGCTAGGATGGCAATCCCTGGCAGTTAGATCCCCAAGCCCCTCACACCAAGCACGCAGGTGCATTGGTTGAAGAAACTTTATTCAGAGATCTATTCAGTTCAGGTGTGCACTTGGAGGTAGAAGTTGGCAGAAGTGATTATTCAAATAGGACTACTGATTATAGGGACGTTCTCCCACCCTCTGGCCCATTTGCATTCAGGCATGAAAACCCAAAAAGTTACATGGGAACAGAGTAGTTTAGTCTAGACAAAGTACAGAGTGGAATCATTCCCTCCTGTGAAAAAAATACATTTCAGTACACAGCTCCGGTCCAAGGACACTCAGAACTGAAAGCACATATTTCTTAGAGATAACAAAGAGGCCACTGGCTCCTCTGGAAATTAGTATTAGCAGTCTAGACACCCTCAGGTGATTTATATAAAATGCATAAGATACAGTATTTAACTTTGGCATTATATCAGTATGAATTTAAGATGTAGTGTAAGATGCAGAACACAATAATGGGATGGATGCTTATATCACTCTCAGTATAAGATGCAGAACACAACAATGGCATGGATGCTTGCATATGTGACACCTAGTTAGCTAACACCTGAAGCAAGACAGAAACATGAAGAAATCATACTATTAAATACCCTGCCCTAAATCAAAATGTTGGTAAAACTGGATCAACTGTGTCATACCAAGCATCTTAAGTTAGTTATAGAACATTTTTATCCTGACCCTCATTCAAGGAGTTTATGGCAGCATGCATAGTTCTCCCATCTCCCATCTCCTTTTCACAAAATGAACTAGACTGAGAGAGAGAGAGCTGAGATTAAGGTTGCCAGTCAGGACCTGGCAAACTGTGGAAAGCCACGGAGGGGGGAATGATAAGTAGCTGTCTGTGACAGTATGATGTCACTACTGGGAAAACCTGGATGTGACATCATGCCTCTATAGGAATCATCAAAAACTCTATGGTAAAACCAGACTTTCCAGCAATTCCTAGAAGGATCCATGTTTTACTCAGAAGTGACATCATGCTGTCAGACCATTGGCCATTAAAAAAAAAATCTCCTGCTGTTACTCTGAGCAGTAGCAGGAAATGGAAGCCAGGACAGAAAATCCTCTGCCACCCGCATGAGTATGATAACCCTGGCTGAAAGCTTTAGCTGGGATCATACAGAGCTGATGTAGGCTTTAAACAATATTACTAAAAAATCATAGAGAATGCATTAATTCTATATATGTGGTGGCATATGTGTTTTCATGGGAGACAGTTTGGGTTATTAGTAGAGATGAGCACGAACAGAAAAAACAAACAAACATGATGTTCATTGTTCATTGCCATCCACAATAAGGGACTCACGAACACTTACGAGCATGTCCTGTTCACAAACATGTTCATGGTTGGATGTTCGTGGGGTCCAGCACACTCTCCTCCAGTCATCATCCAAATTTGGTCAAGATCCCTACTGCACCACTCCCAGAAACCTTACCTGAGCAGGCACCAGGAAAGGTACCAATAATAAATAATAACTTGGCCCAGAGCCTGGCAGCAGCCCTGGAACATGAAGGGGTAGATCCCTATCCCACCACACACAAAGAAAATTCAAGCTCCAATACACTCTCTTTATCAAAATTCCAACAGCAGCTGTCTCTCCCTCTCCAAAGCCAGAGCTGGACGCCCCCTCCACCCTGGTCTTTGCTCCCTAGTAACAAATTTGGAGCTCCACACTTGAAAGGAAGACCTGCCTATCAAGCTAAATTGGGCTAAGATTGGGGTTTCCAGGGCAACCTCAGGAGTTCAGACAGAGTTCAGATAATCCCTGCCTACGTTGCCAAGGGAATTGATTGCAGGTGCCAGACTGTCTGGCTTGACGAACAGCAATGAACGAGGCTTGCAATGACCACCTGTTCATTTACAGTGCGGCCTCACGAACAGCTTGTTCTTGAACAACAGATTGGGCTGTTTGTGGCTTTTTTTTGTTCGTATTGCTGTTCGTGCCCATCTCTAGTTATTAGGGAGCAAGTTAGAATATTATTCTGAAACTTGAGAAGAAATCTAGAGATCATTACACAAGAACAATGGTTTTCAATGGGCCTGTGGGAAAATGGAAGTTTTAGTGGAAGTGCTCCATGGCAGAGACTATCTAGTATGCAAGGAATTCATTCATAGGATCCAAGCCACTGTCACCACCCTGTCTCAAAAGACTTTGAGGGTAACCTCTCTATTTGAAAGGTAGATCTATGTACCACATCATTCATATGGGAAGAGTACCCATCAGGAAATGGGTCAACTATGTAAAATAATAATGATTACATGTATGGGGGAGAGGAATAACATATTTTGACTATTATAAAGCCAAAGTCTGCTGTGCTGCAGGTTTCCACAGCAACTAAGACAAATCCATGGCAGTTTGCTTGGCAATGCTGATTAGCTAGCATCCCAAGCTAACTGTTACAACCCACAAAGGAATCAAATTATATGCACTTCTGATGTAAAAGTGGTTTTATGAAGACAGAGGAGTCTGTACAGAGGGAAAGAGACACATTTTATTTTCCTAATTTGTAAGTCAGAGCAGCCAGGCCCTAACCTTTTAGTATAAAAGCACCTAAATTTATTTGTTTTAAGAAATATCATTTCCAAAATTGACAGTTTTTATGCCAAGCGTACTATACATGAAATTAGAATAAATCCCCACAATCAAAGGGAAATTCACTGCTCAGTGATTACTTTCAGTCTTCATTTTTACATTACTCTTCATCATCACCACCTATCCACTATCTTTTGTACAGAACTCTGTTCTTTAAGTCTATTGGAAAAACTCTTTTTATGTGTATGTAAGTTTCTTTTGAAAGCCAGGGTCTGCTGAACATGACTGAGTGTCAGAGCATATAACTGGAGCAATGACATCCCTGTATTGGAGGTATAAGAAAAATGGAAGAAAGCAGTTTTTTAAGTAGTTTGCTGAAAGAACAAAGCAGACTCTACATCCAGATATAACCAGTGAAATGTTTGTTTGATGAAGAATTTATAGCCTTCTAAATACACAGGGGGGAAATACTCAATAAATCTTTCTTCTAAACACACAGAAAAAGTTTAAAGAACAGTAAAATGCAATGGAATAAAATACATTTGCTGCTGTATACGCTATGAATGAGGCTGGCACACCAGACAACGAACACACATTATAGACTACAACTGTTGGAGCATTGGCAGGGCACAGATTCACAGCATTGAACAGCCCTCCTGCTGCTCAATGGCACACCTTCCGCAGCTTGACTTCTGGGCACTGCGGGATGCCAGGAGATGTAGCACCCATCAAGATGTGACCTGGCAGTCCCTGCCACCCAAGGTGAAGCCTGCAATAGCTCAGACCTGGCACATGCCCTTCAGCTTTCCCCAGATCCCTTAAAGGACCCCAAAAAGGGAGGGGGGTGAGCTGCCCAGCTGGCACAATTCATCCCAGTGGATCCAGCCTAATGCCTTGAAACCACCAAGTTGTGACAAGCATCCCCAGCAGCAGCTGGCACCTAGGGAGGGACACCGTGCTGCAGTTTCCTTCGCTTCCTGGGAATGGCAGCGAGGACCACACTGGCTGCCAGCATGGATGCAAGCCTTTCTGATTCTCTTCCCCACTCTGCCCCCATCAGCATCCGTCATGCATGCAGAGAAGTTGCCCTTGCCTCTCAGTTGCAATGTATCCCACAGATGTGTCAGTGAGCCCCCTTACAGAGCCTTTGTGATCATCTATTGTACCTCTTCTCTTAAAGTTAAACTACAAGAGACAAATTACACAAGGACTGTCACTTGAAGAGAGTAGCAATGTTATCTGCGAAGCTGAGTGTTAAAAGAGATCGAAAGCCTCTGTCAATTTCCCCTCTCTACAGAGCTAGCAAGGATCGCTCCTTAGAGGGTTTGTTTATTTCTTCTTCGCCTCCTAGAAGGGGAGGTGAAACTGACAGAGGCTTCAGGAAGTGGAAATTAGCAAACCCTCTGAGGAGTGATCTTTACTGGCATTTTAAAATAATGCTCCCCCAAAAGAGCAAAGACAGTTGCGGGAAGCCAGCCTCTTCTGTTTGCTTAATCATCACAGCTTCCCTAGTGGCTGCTGGCAAAACTACACCAAAATAAAAAGCAAATGTTTTGACTGAATGCATGATTTATCCAGCTTCCAGGGCTCCCAAGAGCTGATCAGGCCCTGGGAATTTTGTCCCCTTTGTCCTTGTCTCTCAGCAGCCCTGAACACCCCTACTGCCAACCAAACAGAAAAACAATTCTGTACAAACACCTCTGACTATTATATGACTGACTCAAACCACAATTAAGAAATTTCTGGTACAATTAGAGAACCAAACCTTGCAGCAGCCTCCTAATCATTAGCTAGTCTGACAAAACCTGCCAAAGAAGTTGTTAAAAGCAATCTACCAATTTTTGTTTAAGTAGAAACAGCTGCAGGCAGCTGCCAGTTTAAGCAGGTGAATGGCATGGGGGAGATGCTGTTTTACTTTTCCCTTGCTTGCTATTTGTCTGAGCAAACCCACGCTCCAACTTGCTCTCCCACCAATGGTAGTAGGAAGATACCAGCCCACCATATCTTTTCCTCCATTGGAACAAAAACAAGTCAGGAAGAGAAAGATGCTGATCAGACAAATAGCAGGAAGGAACAGGGTTTAACACTCTTGTTGCCCTGCAGCTCTGTTGTTTCTGTTTGGAGATACAAACCACTTTTACTCTATTCATGGGTCTCCTGCATACTCTTTTGTCACGTGGAAGCCATCCAGTGCATATTGAGTGCAATACAGCATGCAATCACCTTCTTTAAATTTCCCAGAGGCTAGCAGCTGATGGTGGAATTAAAATGAGTCTCTCTGATAGAGACGCAGTCCCATCATCATTAAGAATATTGCTATTAGTACTTGTCCTCGGCTCTTTGCCAGTAACCGAGTGCCATCCGACTGGGGGTTGGCACGAAGAAATTGAAATTGTCAAGATTTTCTATTCCTTGGCTCAATCAACAACCAAAAGGAAGACCATAGCCAAAAAATCAGAAGAAGACTGGGGCAAGCAGCCACAAGGAAACTGGGAAAGAACCTCAAGGATAAGGATGTCTCTCTGGGGACTAAAACCAAGATAATTCCCCAGTATGGATCTGAAAGTTGGACAGTGAAGAACGCTGACAAAAAGAAAATTGATTCATTTGAAATGAGATGCTGGAGGAAGTTTTGCACATGAACAACCAAAAATAATAATTAAAAAATCACAGAATATGGCCCTCCCAGCCAGCAGCTTCCACTGATAAGGCTGGGGGCCACTCTTTGGCTCCCTGGAAGGAGAAGGAGACAGAGCATGTCCATGGTGTCTGGGTCTCAGACCGGAGGGGTGGAGAAAGGAGTCTTATGAGGCAACTCCGCCCAGCCGGCTGGCAGTTTCTCTGCATGCTCGGCCTGAGCAGAGCTCATCTCAAGCTCTCGCAGCCAAGCTCCTCTGAGGCTGTTTTCCGAAGGCCCTCATGGTTATGCAGCGCTAGCTGCCTTTGAGAAGCGGTGATATTCCCCTGCTTGCTACCTTCAAACTCCAGGAGGAGAGCCAGGGCCCAGCGCCAGGCTCAGTGGTTTGGCAGAGGCTTTTTTCTTACTTACATTTGGGACCTGTTGTCTATTAGTCAGGAGGGCTGAAACAGGGTGAGGCCCAGCCCTTGCAGGCCTCGGGCCTTCCTAGGCACCTCTCCTCCCCCCCCCATTTTACTTTATTGGGAGGGAGTACTTCAGGCAGCAGCAATAGGCTTTGCTGTAGGCCACAGGGGCGAGATGTAGCCATCTGAGGGCTGGATTCATACTTTATTACTACTGGCCTAGCAGGGTGGATGCTGGTAGCCCCCCCTCCGCCCATCTAGGCTTTTCCCTCCCCTGCTGTTACACTTACTTGGGAGGGAATATTACCTACAACAATAGCTCGGCCTAAGGCCTTCAGGTAGCAGGGGCCATTTTGTGGGAGGGCTTGGCAGTTTATTCAGTTGAGTATGGCCATTTTGAGAGTGGCACCCGAGGGCTTGCTTAGCCTCCTGGCAGTAGCAGCCATGTTGTGAAGGCATCTACAATATGCACAGCTCTGGGGATGTCCATTTTGAGTGTGGCATTTGTGTGGCTTGATTTACTTCCTGCTTACTGGCAGTAACAGCCATTTTAGTGGGGCTTTTGCAGCTTGCCTATGCTATGGTGGCCATTTTGAGAGTGACACCTTTGCTTAGCTTTCTGGCAATGGTAGCCATGTTGTGAAGGCATCTGCAATATGCTTAGCACCAGGGATGGCCATTTTGAATGTGGGCTTTGTGTGGGCGGATTTGCATCCTGCTTACTGGCAGTAGCAGCCATTTTAGTGGGACTTTTGCAGCTTATCCTGTGCTAGGGTGGCCGTTTTGTGAGTGGCACCCAGTGGTCTGCTTAGCTTCCTGGCAATGGTGGCCATATTGTGAAGGCATCTGCAATATGCACAGCACCAGTGGTGGTCATTTTGAGTGTGGGCTGTCTGTGGCCTGATTTGCCTCCTGCTTACTGGCAGTAGTGGCCATTTTTGTGGGGTTTTTTGCAAGTTATCCTGTGCTGGAAGTGACCATGTTGAGTGTGTCTCACGGTGGCCTGCTTAGCCTCCTTGCACTGGCGCCCATTTTATAGAGGCCTCTGCAGCCTTACACAGTGTTTGGGATGCCATTTTGGGGGTGCTGTGTTCCTATTGGGCTTTGAAGTTCTAAAAGCAGTCATTTTACAGTACATTACTTTACTTTACTGTACGTTTCCATCATGCCATCCAGAAAAGGGTAGTAGCCATGCTAAGGGCAAGCAATCAGTGAATAGCCCTCCTGCAAAATGGCCCTGCAGACTCTGCCTTTGAGGATGATGAAGCGGCCAAGGAGAGGAGGGAAATACTGCTATCAGTGTGTCTCAGTCAGGAGGGTTGAAGCAGGGTTAGGCCCAGCCCCTGCAGGCCTCCAGTCTATCTAGGCTCCCTCGCTGTTTTCACTTTATTTGGAGAGGGTACTTACAGCAGCAGCAGTACTTACAGCACCAGCACTTACAGCAGTGAAGGCCTGGCTGAAGCTCGGGTGGAGGGGGCTTGCAGTCATCTGAAGGGTGGTTTGCTGCACACATTATTTCTACTGGCTTAGCAAGGATCTACAGTCCCAGGGTGGTGGCTGGTTAAACCCCTCCCCCTTTCCCTGCCCAATTTGCAGCCTTTGTGGGCCTAAAGAGCTGTTTTTGTTTTTTAGGTTTTCTCACTCAGGCCACCTAATGGCATGCTGTGTTGTTGCATCTGTGAAATAGGCAAAGCTGTCATGCAGGGCACCGAAGTCTAAGATGTGATCTGATCTTTCTACCAGATTAGCACGATTGATGGTCAGTAGCAGATCTGGCCTTGGCTGCTGTAATCCAGTCATGTTGAAGTGACAGTGGATGTTACTGACAAGGTAGGTAAGTCCACTGGCCTCTAGTGCCTGGCTGTGGGGGCCCCAAGGGGTCAGGCGACAGTCTCTCGACTGGCATGTTTAGGATCCTGGGTTGTATCACCTTGGGTCTTGCCTTTGGGTTTCGCAGTTTGGCCACTGGGTTGTTACTTGACTCAGTCCTAAAGGGACAGTCATACAGGGAGCAGCATGTTGGGGGTTAACTTTCCTCTTCAGGAAGCGGAGGAGAAGGATGAGGTGGTCCTGAGGAGGGGACAAGTAAATGAGACTTAAGAAAGTTTACTGCACCTGGGCCAGTCGGCTGTTAGCCGGCCTTTCTTTATGGGAGCTCCAGCAACTGGCAGAGCACCGAGCCTTATCTCCAGGGTGTTGGCACCTAGAAGTGTCCTTGGAGTTTCCACTGCCTTGGGGTCCAATGGCTTCTGGGTTTAGTTCAGGGTCACTGGTGGGCTGAGCAGTGGAGTTTCTGCTACCTTGGGGCCCAATGGCTTCTAGGTTTAATGTGGGGGCACTGGTGGGCTGAGCAGTGGCCCATTTACCAGTCAGTACAGGAGTCTTACTGTAAACGGTATATGATAGTTTGGGAATAGGGAGCAGGGCAGTGAGTACCCTAGGTGCTTCTCCACTGATGGGGAAGAGGGGTCTGCCAGGAGCAGATGGTACTGCTTGTGACGGCTGCCATGCTGCGTGGGCAGACTGCCTTGAGGAACCCCATGTGCAAGTCCTTCCCTCACTGCTGTACGGCTGAGGCTTAGTAGCTTGAGCTGGGGGGATCCATTTTGCCGGCTGGCTGGGTCTTAGCCATCCATAGGATGGCTCGCACCTGGGGCTTCAGGGCTCGCCCAGACAGGTCAAGGCGGAGGTCCAGGGGTGACCCCGTGGCTTGACCTGTACCGCTAGTTGGCCCTTGCCGTATTAATGGTTGATGTTATGTTTAATAAAGTGGCCCTTTAGTTCCAAGCCTTGTGTCTGTCTCATTATTCCGACTAGGGTGGCAATCACAGAATCACATCGTTGTCAGGGGCCATACAGACCTTCTAGTCCAACCCCTGCCCAATGCAGGATGAGCCTAAAGCAGGGGTGGCCAAACTGCGGCTTGGGAGCCACATCTGGCACTTCTAGATATATTGTGCAGCTCCTGGAGGTCTCTGAGTATCGCCATGGCCACACATTTTATTTTAGTCTAGTTTATTTCCCTTCCTTCCTTTCCTCCTTTCTTTCCCTCCCTTTTTCTTCCTTTTCATTCCATGTCTTTCATATTTTCAATAAAAATGTCGGGGTTGCCAAGTCTGACTCAGAAAATATCTGGGGACTTTGGAGGTGAAGCCTAGCAAAGATATGATGTCACTTTTGTGATGTCACTTCCAAGTCAAAGGTCAGGTGATGGCTCTTCCCAAGCTCCATCCTTTCTGTTGATGTCACTTTCAAGACACCCACCCAAACTCACCTCCTCATCTGAAGTCACTTCGATGCATCATGTTTTGTGGCTCTCAGACATCTGACATTTATTCTATGCGGCTCTTACATTAAGCAAGTTTGGCCACCCCTGGCATAAAGCATCCCTGACAAATATTCATCTAGCCTCTTCTTGAAAACTGCCACTGAAGTGAAGCTCACCACCACCCTAGGCAGCTGATTCCACCTTTGACCTACTCTGATCGTGAAAAACTTTTTCCTAATATCCAGCTGGTACCTTTCTGCATGTAATTTAAGCCCGTTGCTTCGAGTCCTATCCTCTGCTGCCAACTGGCACATCTCCTTGCCCTCCTCCAAATGTCAGCCTTTAAAATATTTAAAGAGAGCAATCATGTTCCCCTCAATGTCCTCTTCTCCAAACTAAACATTCCCTAGGCCCTCAGCCTTTCCACGTAGAGCTCAGTCTCCAGACCCCTGATCATTCTTGTCACTCTGTTCTGCACCCTCTCAATTTTGTCCACATCCTTTTTGAAGTGAGGTCTCCAGAACTGCACACAGTACTCCAGGTGAAGCCTGACCAAGGCAGTATAGAGAGGGAAACAGAGAGGGATTATGACCTCCTGCGATTTCGATGCAATGGCCTTTTTGATAAAACCCAAGACTGAATTTGCCTTTTTTGCCACTGCATCACACTGACTGCTCATATTTAGTTTACAGTCCACTCTTACTCAGTTCACATACACTACTACCTAGAACTGTATTCCTCCATCCGGTATTTGTGCTTCACATTTTTGTGGCCCAGATGTAATACTGTGCACTTATCTATGTTGACTTGCATCCTATTCACAACCACCCACTTCTCCAGAGTATTCAGATCTTGTTGAATTTTAACCCTATCTTCTTGGTATCATCAGAAATTTAATGAGTAGCCCATTTACCTCTTCATCCAGACTATTGATAAAAATATTGAAAATTACCAGGCCCCAAACCAAGCCCACTGGACACCCCCCTCCAATCTGATGTGATACCATTGACCACCACTCTCTGGGTGTGGTCCTCTAACCAGTTCCCTGTCCACTGAACTGTCCCGTCCACAGTCTTCCAGTTTACCCATTAGAATGTCAGAAGGAAACCAGGTTGGTCTGACAAGATCTGTTGGGGACAAAACCATGTTGACTTCCCTGGATCACTAAGTGGTCCTTCAGATGCTTATAGATTGATCCCTTTAAAATCTGCTCTAATATCTTCCCAGCAACAGAAATCAGACTGACCGGTCTGTAGTTTCTTGGGTCATCCTCCTTCACTTTCTTAAAGACTGGGATAACATTCACTCTTCTCCAATCTTGTGGCACATCCCCAGTCCTCCAGGAGGCCTTGAAGATGATGGACAGAGTCTTTACAAGTTCTCTAGAAAGTTCTTTGAGCACCCTTGGGTGCACACCATCTGGCCCAGGGGATTTGTATTCGTCCAGTGCAGTCAGGTGCCTCTCTACAACCTCTCTGTCAGTGTCAACTAGAATCACAGAACCATAGAATCATAGAGTTGGAAGGGGCCATACAGACCATCTAGTCCAACCCCCTGCCCAGTGCAGGATCAGCCTAAAGCATCTCTGACAAATATTCATCCAGCCTCTTCTTGAAAACTGCCAGTGAGGGGGAGCTCACCACCTCCCTAGGCAGCTGATTCCACTTTTGAACTACTCTGACTGTGAAAAAGTTTTCCCTAATATCCAGCCGGTACCTTTGTGCATGTAATTTAAGCCCATTGCTTTGGGTCCTACCCTCTGCTGCCAACTGGAACAGCTCCTTGCCCTCCTCCAGATGACAGCCTTTCAAATATTTAAAGAGAGCAATCATGTCCTCCCTCAACCTCCTCTTCTCCAAACTAAACATTCCCAAGGCCCTCAGCCTTACCTCATAGGGCTCAGTCTCCAGACCCCTGATCATCCTCGTTGCTCTCCTCTGCACCCTCTCGATTTTGACCACATCCTTTTTGAAGTGAGGCCTCAAGAACTGCACACAATACTCCAGGTGTGGCCTGACCAAGGCAGTATAGAGAGGGGCTATGACCTCCTGCGATTTTGACGCTATGGCCCCTTTGATACAACCCAAGATTGAATTAGCCTTTTTTGCCACTGCATCACACTGACTGCTCATATTTAGTTTACAGTCCACTCTTACCCCAAGATCCCTTTCACATATACTACTACCCAGAAGTGTATCCCCCATCCAGTATTTGTGCTTCCCATTTTTGTGGCCCAGATGTAATACTGTGCACTTATCTTTGTTGAATTGCATCCTATTCACAGCTGCCCACTTCTCCAGAGTATTCAGGTCTTGTTGAATTTTAATTCTATCTTCTTGGGTGTTTGCTTATCCTCCCAATTTGGTATCATCAGCAAATTTAATGAGCAGCCCTTCCACTCCTTCATCCAGATCATTGATAAAAATATTGAAAAGTACCGGGCCCAAAACCGAGCCCTGCGGCACCCCACTGGACACCTCCCTCCAATCTGATGAAACACCGTTGACCACCACTCTTTGAGTGTGGTCCTCTAACCAGTTCCCTATCCACCAAACTGTCCTATAGTCCACTCCACAGTCTTCCAGTTTTCCCATCAGAATGTCACGGGGGACCTTATCAAAAGCTTTACTGAAATCCAGATAAATCGCGTCAACAGAGTTCCCCCAATCCAGTAAGCTGGTCACTCTATCAAAGAAGGAACCCAGGTTGGTCTGGCAAGATCTGTTAGGAACTAGATCTGTTAGGAACTAGACTTCCAGGTGTCCTGTCATGTCTACCACAATCTCTAGATGGGCTTGAGTTCTTCCGGGAGAAAACAGAGGCAAAAATGTCATTAAGCTGTCTGCTTTTTCTCTGTCCTCCATCAGAGTTTCTCCTTCCACTCCCCACAGCGATCCAATTGCCTCTTTTACCTTGACTTTGCTTCTCACATATCTGTAGAAGTTTTTCTTATTGTAGTGAGCCCCCCTGGCCAGACCCAGCTCATACAGAGCTTTGGCTTCTCTGATGGCTGATCTGCAGTACCTAGTAACCCTCATATATCCTCTGTAGAGGTCTGTCCTTTTATCCATTTCCTTTTTCTCCCTTTGCTTATTCTGGAGCTTTCTGTTCATCAACATCAGTTTCTTGGAGCCCTTACCATGTTTCCATCTTGCTGGAATAGTGAGGGCTTGAGCTTGCAAAAGCTCATGTTTGAGAAGAGCACACCCTTCACTCGCTCCTTTCCCTTCCAGCACACTCCCCCACAGAATGACTCTCATCAAGCTACTGAGTTCATCGAAGTTGGCCCTACGAAAATCTAACCTACAAGTCTAGCTACGAACTTCCTTGGCCCCCCCACAGCAACTGGAATTCAAGGAGCACATAGTCACTTCCCCCTAATGTCCCCACCACCTTCACCCCATCTACCAGTTTTCCCCTGTTGGTTAATATTAAGTTTAGTGTGGCCATGCCCCTTGTCACTTCCTCCACCATTTGAAAAAGGAAGTTATCAGCCAGGCAAGTCAGGAAGTTGTGTGATTCTTTTAGCTTTGCTGAGCTAGTCTCCCAGCACATATTGGGGAAGTTGAAGTCACCCATAATTATAAGGTTCTGTTGTCTGGATACTCTACCAATCTGCTCATGGAGGGCAGCATCCATTTCCTCTCCCTGGTCAGGCGATCTGTAGCAGACTCCAACAACAATACCCTTTGTCCTTCCTCTCCTTATTTCCACCGATATACTTTCCACTGGGCTGTCAACCACATTCTCCAGAACTTGCTGACAATCAAGCCCTCTCTTCACATACAATGCCACTCTGCCTCCTCTCCTACCCATCCGTTTTTTCTTGAATAACTCATACCCATCTACTACCACATTCCAGTCATGAGAATCATCCCACCAAGTCTCAGTAATTCCTACTATATTGTAGCCCTCTGTTTGCAAGAGAAGCTCAAGCTCTTCCTTCTTATTACCCATACTTTGGGTATTGGTATATAGGCACTTATAGCCTTGTACCTTTGTTTGATCTGTCCTACCCAGGTGGGCCCCCGCTGTTATCACTTCTTCATTGAAATCCCCATGTTGATCCTCTTCCCCTTGTGGCATCAGGTTAAAGCTCTCCTGATGAAGCTCTCCAGGTTCTTTCCAAATATTTTCTTCCCTGACCTTGAGAGGTGAAGCCCGTTATGTACTAGAAGGCCTTCTCTCAGAAAACTTATCCCATGGTCCCAGAACCCAAAGCGCTCCTGCCAGCACCACCACCTCAGCCAACGATTCACCTTGAGTATGGTCTGCTCCCTTTGCATTCCTTTTCCTTTGACAGGAAGGATAGAAGAGAATACCGCCTGTGCCCCCACTGTCTCCAGCTGCCTTCCAAGAGCTTCATAGTCCTCTTTAATTCTTGTGATGGTATTCACAGCCGTGTCATTCATTCCCACATGAACCAGCACAAACGGGTACTGATCAGTCAGTCTGATCAGTTTTGGCAGTCTGTAATATCCTGAATTCTAGCTCCCAGCAAGCAACACATCTCTTGGAGCAGGGGATCTGGCCTGGACACATGACGTTCCATACCCCTGAGTAGAGAGTCCCCAATGACCACCACCTTCCATTTTCTTCCACTTCTGTGTGGCCCCATGCCCTCTTCACTCCCTCCTCCAGGTTTTTGTGGTTCTCCTTCCACTCTCATCTTCGTCACCATCTCAGCCATCTCAAAATGATTCTTCAGCTCCAGTGGACCAGAGTGTCACCCTGGCCCACGTCTTCTGGTTTGTTCTAGATCAAATCAAGCCTGAATTCTTCCAAGAAGCTAAAATGACAAACTGAGACTATTGTACTTTGGACACATGATGAGAAGACAAAGCTCTCTGGAAAAGTCAATAATGACAGGAAAGTTGAAGGCAGTAGGAAAAGAGGAAGACCCAAAATGAGATGGCTTGACTCAATAAAGGAAGCCATATCCTCCACTTTGCAGGATCTAAGCAAGTCTGTTAATAAGACAAGACATTTGGGACGTCTTTCACTCATTAGGTCGCCATAAATCAGAAGCGACTTGACACAATACACTCATATAATAGTTCAGCCTGGCACTGATCATGTCTCTGCTGACCACTAGAACTACCCAGTTTCTTCTTTTCCTTCCACAGCTTTAGATGCATTTCTGTAATCAGAGCCTCCCAGTATTAAAATTCATTTTACATTAGCACTGAAGCCAGAACAAAATTTCTATGAAAGTCAATATATGTTCTGAATCTTAAATTAAACTTGAAGGAAAAACTAAAGATCACACAAAGTAAAAGTCCAGCAAATGTTGCATCCAGATGAAAAGGTACAAACCATTTCATCGAGTGAAAGTGAAGTTCAAATTCAAAAGCCCACTTTTTAAATACCTTCCAACATTTGATGAAAACAGAGCTGTTTACATCATTTGTATTTTTTTACCAGGGACGAGCTGCCAATTCTGTTGACATTCCAAATTGCTGAGGATTCTACTCTCCTGTAGTCATTTACTCTGCCTTAACCTGGCCTGTATTTACCAGATATCAAAAAGGTAATTGCTCCTTTGGTTAAAGACACACTAAAAAAAAAATAATTGTGCTGTAATCTTTTGTCACCTCAAAGAGGAAAATAGGTACAAAATAGAAATGCTGATTTACAAAGGACAGAAACCAGTAAATCAGGACCATCCCTGGTAACTGGAACAGGTGAAGACTGCCTTGGGCAATCATTTGACAATCTGAAAGGCACTGAACCAGCAGAACTACAGCTTGAAACCGCTAAATGTTTCCATATTCTATGGAAGCTAACAGAGAAGGCACCTGATTGCTAGGGATTCTGTAGAGTGACGGAGGCCACCACTAAAAATGCTATTGCTCTTACTAGACCAAATGAATCTCTGAAATGAAGAAGTCTTCAACAACAAGCTGTGTTCATGGCTGTTATGAAAAACTGGCTTAGTGCAGTGTTTCCCAACCTGTGAATTGGGACCCAAAAGTGGGTTGCAGACCTGCAATCCCTAATGGCGATCCCTGCCCTTTGCACCCTTCTCTTTCTCTCCTTTTCTTCCTTCCCAGCTTCTCACATTCTCGCCTCGCCCACCCCCATTGTAATACTAGTAAGGGGGGGAAAGTAACTTTACAATAGTAACTAGAAGGGGGGAGGCTAGAGAGTATGTGGGAGGTGTTCAGAGCCTGTGAAAGCAAGAGGAGGAGAGAAAGAGATGTGTGTGAGCACAAGCTCTGTCTTGAAGCCACTCCTTCAGTAACCCAAGCTCTTGAAAAGCCCCCTGCAGTGCTTCACTGCCCTCCACCTGCTGTGGGAGGAGTAGTGCATTGAGCCACTTGCCACCCACTTCTTTGCAAACATCTGCCATCTTCCTCCATCTCCTCAATTTGGTACCTCCCCACACCTTCTCAGTCTCTTGGACCAGCCCTAGATGGGTCACCATATGAAGTAAATTTGGACTTGCGGGTCTCCATAGCAATAAGATTGAGAACCACTGGTTTAGTGCGACATCTGACAGCTGCTGGAGCGTAACGTTATAATACCTGAGGTTCCGAAGGAAATTTCAAAACTCAGTGAAAAACCTTCACTTCACTGGGAAATTGTACTTTGCTAATCATATTTTAAAACACGAGTTTAAATTTAAAGTTTATTTTTTTAAAATTTTTGACAGAAACCAAGAGTTTTTGAACCCTCAAAAATAGTTTACATCTACAAATCCTGCACTTCATATTCTGAGCACAGTCCAATGCAGAATTAAGTCTATTGATTACAATGGATTTAGGTTCCCTGAACTCTGTCTTGGATTGTGGGGCCTGTGTCTTCCATGAAATATTGAGGATAACCATAAACAGTCAGTATATAACCAGTTTGCTATGGCATCCTTGTTACTGGCTGACGAGTTTAATCATTACAATAATCCCATTCTGATGATATTTTCTACTGCTTTGGCCCACTCTTTTTACTCCTTCACTAGTTCGGCTGCTTCTACTATGTAAATAGCTGTGGGCATTAATAGTAATATAAATGCAATGCTTAATGCTATATTACTTCAAATTACTAAATAAACTTTGCTGTTTGTCTCTCCTGCTATCCAGGCAGAATTTTAATAGTATGAGACTAACCTGAAACTTCTTTCCAAAGACAGTTGTTAGAGAACTTATTTATCAAATAAAAAGGCAATTTCCTGAAGGATCATATGCGATTAAGATAATGCATGAGTGTACCTGTTGAGATATTAATGAGCTCCCACTGGGGTATTATTAAGTTCACAGTTTGCTGTAATTTTACTTTCAACCTCCTATTAAGTTTTATTGATATGGGTTCCAGACCAGGGGGAGGGGGCAGATTCACAACCTATTGAACTAAAGTTATATGAAACATTGATGTTGGCTTTTACTGTCACTAATATCCATTTTTGTACCAAGTATGAAGATTTAGGAATAATTTGCACTACAGATAATCAGATTCCACAAGTTTCATACCATTTGGGGTTCAATCTTTCTTTATGGGATTTAGTCAGAATATCAGTTGAAGTTTAGAAGCAGAATCCCAGGAATAGAATGGGTCCTTCCTCCCTTCCTTTTTATGTCTAAGTGTCAGCAAAACCACAGACCCTGGGAGCAAATACCTAAATACTGTGAGGGTACATTTGTGCAATCTGTCAATGTAATGGCCTGAGAAAATGAGCTCCCATGGGAGAACATTTGCAAATGTCTGTATTAAATAGAATCTCTTGGACTTAAAGTGTAAAGAGCCACCCCATTCTTTTGAACAATTCAAAAAATTACAAATCTGGCCCTATAGTAGAGCTGCCAATCTTCTAGCTGTTTCTTTAATGTCAGTTTGATCGTCAGTAATTACCAGGTGATGTTATGTAGCTCCATGGCATGAAAAGCATCACCTGCTCTTTTTGTATATCAGACTTCTATTAAAGGGACAGGACATTCCCCCTCCCCGCTCCCTGGCCAGTTGGCAAGCTTACCCTATAGGTCTATGACTGAAGGAAGAAAAGGAGGCCATTCTTTCTGTAAATGCCATGGTTTACCTGGTGGTGCTTAAACCTCAGAGAAGTCCTGGCAGCACATTAGCTAAAGTCAGTAAACTGCATGCTCTCATAGCATTTATAAAAATGGGTGGAGGTGTGTGCTTTAAAAAAAAAAACTTTGTCAGACTGCACATTGAAAGACCCATGGAATGGGAGGCAATCCACTGAACCAGGGAGCGAAAGCCCATATTCAGTTGCCATATCTGATCTAATCAGATTTTTTGCAATCATTCCCAATTTGCACTCAGTCACTAAACAATTCCGGGTGATTGATGGATGATTAACAGCTTTGCATTGGTTTAGATTTTCAGTTGTACTAATGCTGAAATTTCCCTCTGTCAGGACTTAATAATCTGTTCCCACAGCGGTTCTTTGTTCACAATTTACTTCACTAATTACATAACAAAGAGCTCTGGCATTCTGTGAGCGGTGCATAATCATTTTTCAGTCTTGAATTAAAATTATGCGAAGACTAGGGTTTCCCTCCCCCCCCATTTGCTAGGATAAATACTGTCCCCTCAGGTTCTTACTCAGTCTATTCTCTCTGTCTCTCTCCCTCACACATACAAATATATAAAGAGGGTATGATGAAATAGGGGTTGCAAACCAATGACATTGCTTATATTCAACAACAGCATAATGTAATGGTGTTGAGCTATTTGTCATGAGGGCCTGCTCTGACATAATAGTAAGGACCCACAGACCAAAGAACTGAGTTCCTCAAATTAATTACTCAATAGAAGAGTGTCTTCCTGTAAGCAGCTATCCATTGCAGCATTCCTAACAAGATTATTTATAATTTTTTTTATTAAACCAGCACCCACCCCCTGTAACTTTCCTGCTGTCAATTTATATGGAGCCACCATCCTTGGGAATGTGAGGATGAGGAAAACATTTCTGAAATTAGAAATATTTGAGAGGGGAGATGATCCCCCGCAATGCAGATCCCCCCCCCATCCTCAGTCTCTGCCAAATGGTTTAAGTTCCCTTCCCTCCACTGTCACCACACACACCTCCAGTACAGATATGGGTGTTAGCAGGGGAGGAAAGGAAGCATTCCTCCCAATCTTAAAATTACTGATCTCCATTGTTATACTAGCTATAATTAATACACTTTCCCACTCCTCCAATTTTATGCAGTTGCTTTTGAATCCAGATGAGGTCTATAAACTGAAAATAGCTCATTTGTGAGTTTAAGGGCCAGGCAACAGAGTTCCATGCTCCAAGCAAATGAGGGAGGTTCTTTTTATGAAGGACCTGAGATGGGAGAATCATAGAATCATGGGGTTGGAAGTGACCTCTAGGGTCATCTAATCAAACCCCCTGCATAATGCAGGATATTCACTACTACCCCCTCCCCCTGACTGCCCCAGTGACCCCCCACTCCATGCCCGGAAGATGGCAAAACACCTCCAGGATCCCTAGCCAAACTGGCCTGTGGAAAATTCCTACCTGATCCCAAGGTGGTGATTGGCATTAAGGGCAATAAGAACTAACCATCTAGCCTCTGCTTAAAAATCTCCAAAGAAGGCGAGCCCAACACCTCCTGAGGAAGCCTGTTCCACTGAGGGACCACTCTAACTGTCAGGAAGTTCTTCCTAATGTTTAGCTGAAAACTCTTTTGATTTAATTTCAAGTAGACGTGGGCACAAACAGAAAAAAAAAAAACAAGTGGTGCAGTAGGGATCAAGATCCCTACTGCACCACTCCCAGAAAACCTAGGGAAATGTACCAATAATAAATAATAGGTTGGCCCCAGAGCCAGGCAGCAGCCCTGGAACTTGAAGGGGTAGATCCCTACCACACTACTCCCAGAAACCCTACCTGAGCAGGCAGCAGGAAAGGTACCAATAATAAATAATAGCTTGGCCCCAGAGCCTGGCAGCAGCCCTGGAACCTGAAGGGGTAGATCCCTATCCCACCATACACAAAGAAGAGTGGACCGTGGAAAACAACTCCATGCCATCCTCTGTATTGCAGACCTTCAAGTACTTGAAGATGGTTATCATATCACCTCTCAGGGCCAAGCTACAAGTGACAAATGACACTTGAACGGCAAGTGGATTGAGTGGAGGGCAAATGAACAGGGAGAAATACACTTGCCGTTCAAGTGTCATTCGTCACTTGTAGCTTGGCCCTCAGTCGTCTCCTCTCCAGGCTAAACATTCCGAGCTCTTTCCACCTTTCCTTATAGGACTTCATCTCCAGACCCCTCACCATCTTCGTTGCCCTCCTCTGGACACGTTCCAGCTTGTCTATATCCTTCTTAAATTGTGGTGCCCAAAACTGAACACAATACTCTAGGCGAGATCTAAGCAGAGCAGAATAAAGTGATACCATTAGTTTGCATGATCTGGACACTATGCTTCTGTTGATACAGCCCAAAACTGCATTTGCCTTTTTAGCTACCATATCACACTGCTGATTCATGTTAATTGTATGGTTTATTAAGACCCCTAGATCCTTTTTGTACATAGTACTGCCAAGAAAATTCTCCTCCATCCTATAATTATGCATTTGATTTTTCCTTCCTAAATGCAGAACTTTACATTTATCTCTGTTGAAATTCATTTTATTTGTTTTAGCCCAGTTCTTCAGTCTGTCAAGATCATCCTGTATCCTTACTCTGTCTTCGACCGTATTTCCCAATTTAGTATCATCTGCAAATTTAATAATTATTCCCTCTATTCCTTCATCCAAATCATTTATAAAAATGTTGAATAGAACAGGTCCCAGGACTGATCCCTGAGGCACTCCACTTGTCTCTCCAAGAGGATGAGGAACTATTAACAAGCACTCTTTGGTTGCAATCTGTCAACCAGTTACAGATCCACCTAATAGTAATAGGATCCAAACCACATTTTACCAACTTGTAGACAAGGATATTATGTGGAATCTTATCAAAAGTCTTACTGAAATCAAGGTAAACTATGTCTATAGCATTCTCCTGATCCAGCAAGATAGTAACTTTTTCAAAAAAAGAGATAAGATTAGTCTGACATGGCTTGTTCTTGAGAAACCGATGCTGGCTTTTAGTAATCACAGCCATCTTTTCTAAATGCTGAAGAACTGGCTGTTTGGTGATTTGTTCTAAGACTTTTCCAGTTATAGATGTCAAGCTGACGGGTCGGTAGTTACCTGCATCCTCCTTTTTCCCCTTCTTGAAGATGGGGACAACATTTGCCCTTCTCCAATCTTCTGGCACCTTGCCCGATCTCCAAGAATTCTCAAAAATAATGGACAGAGGCTCAGAAATTACATCTGCAAGTTCTTTTAGTACCTTTTGGTACAATTCATCTGGCCCATCATTTAGAGAAACTAGGTGTTTACATACTTCCTCTACGCTGACCCTAGGCTGTAACTCCCTTCCCCCATCATGTGTTCTGTTATTTCAGGATAGCTATTTGCTTGTAACAAATGATTAGTTTGGGCATCTGAAGCTGTCACAGAGAGAGGGGAGAAGGAAGAATCAGAAAACTCATTGTAATTATAATAGATTGTTAAAAATACTCTAGAAGGAAATGGATATCTCCCTCTTTCTGGAAACTTTTCAAAGGAAAGAAACATTCCAAGAAAAAAAATAAAAAGGAATAAGAAAGCAATGGGAAGTATTGTACCCAACCCTATGCAAATTTATTCTGAAGTTAGTTCCACACACTTCAATAAAAAGATGCCCATAATTGCAGAAAGAGGCAGAAAGGATTTGGAATCATAGGGCAGCTCTCCACAATGGGGCCAAGGGAAAACCCTTAGCTTCCTCCAATGGCACCATCCACTCCCCAAAGGGGTTGCCTGAAGGGCAGAGTGTAAATTGTTATCATTATTATATTATTATTTTCAGTTTTTCCCTCCTTGTTTTCATTGATAAGCACATTTCTAGCAATAACTCTTTCCACTTATTCAAATGGGATAAAATTTTCAGAGATTGTTCTGTGTGTCAGATTTCAGACAGAGGAGGAAAATCTTCCTCATTTTATAGGGCATTAAAATCTTTGGGCACAGCAGAGTGACTGGCAAGCAGACAGCCAGGTAGACTGAGAACAAAAATATATAAATAATAAGACACCATTGGGCACCGTGGTTAGCAGGAATGTTACCAGCCCATATCTGTACCTGACACGCTGGGATGGAATGAAGATGCAGTTCGCACAGCTACCAACTCTGAGATACTGTTGTATGAGTTTTTCATCCTTTCCCTTACAGAACAATTTTATGCTTTGTGTAGCTGCTGGTGGAGGGGAGGGATCAGTTTCAGAGTTGGGCAGAGGGGTCTTTCACCTCTTCTTCTTGTGCCACTTCCCAGTAGAAAAGTCAAGTTTCTTTACCTCTGTGTAGAAAGTATTCTTAAAGTTTCTCTCATTTTGCATTTTTGGCTCTAGAAGCACACACATACATTACTGAGAGAAAACAGCAGATGTTGATAGATGTCTCATGGGGAAGGAAAGTACAGCATTTGCCTCTCTCCCCCAGTCTGTAATGTTTTTGAAGGTACAGGAAATGCAAGTAAAATGTTTATCAAAGCATGCCCCAGTAGCAACATTGCCTAACCTATCCTGGAGGTAGAACAAATATAACATTTGTCTCTCTCTCTTCTGGTCCACAGCACTGCTTATATGTCAACTTTTATAGGCTAAACATTCACCTTTGTGCCTAAGAGGCACAGTATCAGAGAACATAATATGGTAAATATACAAGATCCACTGTTTATATAGAATTAAAGATTTCCCCAAGCCAGAGAGGCAGCACTATCACCTGTTTAAACACTTTGGAAAGACAGCTCTATTTGTGCTATCATTGCTGGCAAGATTGGTGTAGCTGCTGATTGGAAAACAGCCCGGTCAGCATCTCCTTACTCTCTTTTCACTGTCTGATCTTCATGAACTCTAAGCAAGACATCGAAGCACCAGAATTCCCCCCCCCTCCCCAAATATCAGATATATCATTAGTTTATTTTAAAGAGTGGCTAAAGTAGGCTAAAGTTTTGATTAGCTAATATCCTTATTGAACACAGTGGTGATCTGTGTTGGCCAGTATACAGTTCAAAATTATTTCAAAAGAAATGACTTAATATTGACAACACTGCAGTTTCTGAACAAA
The DNA here is from genome assembly GCF_028583425.1 of Eublepharis macularius. NCBI lineage: Eukaryota > Metazoa > Chordata > Lepidosauria > Squamata > Eublepharidae > Eublepharis > Eublepharis macularius. The sequence goes on from NC_072793.1 coordinate 130,772,054, forward strand.
ACAATTCTATTTTAAGGTAGCCTCTTATAGAGTGGATTTTTTTTTTCAAAAGCATTAAGCTGTTTACAGTTCACATATTCTCCCCCTTACTTTCTCTGCCCATGTTTGCCAATTACTAAAGCTATTTGTGTTCAAACAAGAACCTGTTTGCTCACATCACAGCCTCTCTTCTGTGTTACCTTGCAGTGAATTTGTAATGGTATATTAACAGTCCTGCATATTTGCTAGGATGGGAAACATCGACAGATTTTGTAAGGGACAAGTACACAAATATAAACATGAACAAACAAAATGAAAAGCTAAGCTGCAGAGTGGTAGGAATCATAAATATCCTTGGCAGCAAAAGATGCTAAGAACATAAGCCGACTAAATTACTTGGTACTAAGATTGCATTTCTGACCAGCAAAACAAAACCTGTTCCTTTAAGTACACCAATCATCATCTTTCGAAGGGAGGTCAGTAGGTGACTGAGCCATTTTTGTTCCTGGCCACAGGCATTTTTCATCACACATCCTCTGATTCCTGACTAAAGAGCAACATTGAAAACAAACACCACCACTGCATGTCACCTCACCAACTGTAAGGTTGTCAGAAACCCAAAGTGTAAAGCCCTTTAAAGCATTTTAAAGTCTCAATGCCCAGACAATCCACTATCTCCAGGCTATGGTATATGTCAGAATTGCTCATGTTTGAAAGATAATTATTGAAAAATCCCACAAAAGTAATTGTGTGTGTGTGTGTGTGTGTGTGTGTATGTGTGTGTGTGTGTGTGTGTGTGTGTGTAAGCACACACACAGGGGGGGCACAATTAAAAACAGGAAGGAGAATTAGTGAGTGTCTGTGAGGAAACACCAAACAAAACAGAAAAGTCTTCACCCACTGGCGGAAGACAATGATAAGGAGGACGGACATATGACCTTGAGAAGGGACCTTCACAGTTTTGGTCCCATGACCGACAAGAACCTTTCTCGGGTTGCTATCCATCCAGCTTCAGATGGTGGGAGCACTTGAACTAAGACCAACAAAGGTCACCATAGTAGTTGGGTAGATTCATGTAGGAGTAAGTGTCTTTAATGTATGCTGGCCACAAATCATATATAAAGGTTGACAGATGAGTTCCGGAATAATACCAGACTCCAGGGAGAGAGGGAACGGTACCAACCTTCCCCCCCCTCATTTGCACAGTGTGTGTACACCTCCAACATGATGACGCTGCTCCTGGAAGTGACATCATTGCATCAACACCACTTCCAGGCATCAGGGCTAGCTGGCCATTCCTGGGTGGCACTGTGTGCAGCCACAGGAGGCTGGGCAGCTGGGCCGGGTGATGGAGCTGCCTCTAGAAGCAGGGGGAAGGGGAGGGGCCAGGTGTCCAGTATTTGGAGAACATTTCCTCTGAACCTTCCCTCCAAAATACGGGGCTACCTGGGTGAAAATCGGACTTCTAGCAACCCTAATCATATAGGATTTTAAACGTCAATGCTTGAACTTTGAGTTGGGCCCAGAAGTGAATTGGGAGCCAGTGTAGCGACTCAAAACTGGAGTGACATTGCAAGGCTTAACTAGAACCAAGAACTACAGCAGCAATTAGATCTAACTCTAAAGCCCTTCTCAAAATCAGTCTCTGTCTGTCTGTCTGTCTGTCTGTCTAGACAGATAGCAAGATAAGAATCTGTAGCCTCCAAAGGCCAAATTCACTTCATAATTATTCATAGTGTGGGAAACTGGTGATGAGATAAAGAGCAGTCAGGTCTTCTCTATTTGCATATTCCTATATTCTGGGTGTTGCTGTCCTGGATAGGAGCCCTGTACATTCCCCAGGCTTCTCCTTGCCAAGCATTTACTGATGCTTAATGGAAGTGTACCACAACGTTTCTCCCTAGCTGCAAGATCTTTGAGCCAAGGATGATAGCATGATCCAAGAAATTCCTGCCCCAGTTCCATGAATACATTGTAGCCCCAAGGTTCTGGTTTGAGGAACTGCCCATCCTTCAATGGATGCCTCATTGTGCTAAGCTTTATACTTAGAACCCATTTTTCCTCACACCGATATTGCCATCAGATGAAATTGATACTGAATTTCTAAGAGCTGAACAAGTCCACTGCTATGATCTTCAGAATGGAATAGGTGGGGCTAGAAAAGGTGCAGCCAACTGGGACAGAAAAGCAAACCAAAAAAAAATCTTATCCCTGCCCCCCAAAAGAGACCAGCTTGTGCTCCTTTTAAAATGTTGTGAGGGAGGGTCCATGCCATGTCAAAGGTGGTTCAACGAGGCAAGAGGCAGCATGATGACACTTTAGATAAGTCTTCAGTTGCCTGCCCCTCAAGTCATGTGCCTGCTCACATGCATGCAATGACACCTACAAACTCCTCTCCACAGGCCATCAGCAAACCCCACCCCCCACCCTGTACTTGGGGCGGGCGGGATGGAGTGGAATTGTCTTAAGAGGAAGTGGACAGTTTTAGCAGCTTGACTGAAAATGTCACCAACTGAATATTCAGTGATAGTGGTAAGGATATGAAGAAGAGCTGCATCTTAACATGGGAATTGATTCACATGGGAGTCCTTTAGGAGCAACATGAGTGCACAGAAAGGCTTTTACAAAGGGATCATTCACACGTTGTTTGGTCTTAGGGGAAGATTTAGAGTAGGCTTTGAGTTTGTCTCCTGCCTCCCTTTTCACCATAGGTACGCGTTAGGAAATGACTATTGGAGATCCCTTGTTTAATGACCAGAGAATGACTTGGACCCTGTTAAATAAATAGGTGAACAAAATCTGAAGTGCTGGATGCACCTGGTTAACACTGATGTAATTGAATATATTACTTGTGCTGTTGCATATTTATCATTTAATTCTTGTATTTTGCTTTTTGTTTTATTGTGAGTTGGCTTAAAGGATATTTTTATTCAAAAAGAAGAAAACAAATATACAGCTACTTCTAAATCTTAAAGTTTTCCATCAGTACATACTGCAAAATTGATATTTCAACTGGACTTCTTAGTTTAATTACAGCGGTTTTTTATTTATGGTTTTACGATACTAAAATATTTATATGCTACCTTAGCCTTCATCTAAGTAGGCTCAAGGTGGCTTATGCATATCACACAGTTAATAGAAACACAAGATCAGCTAAAATAAAACAATGAAACACTCAAAAAAAAAACAGGACTGAGAGGTGACAATAACACCAGCCACTTGGATGGTTACAGATGCCTCTGAATCACAGAGATCTTAAATATAAGTATCAGAGCACAATTTAAACATGGATTTGGCATAGTATCACTTTGACTAGTTCAACATCCTAGCCAACTCCTCAAAATATCACAGTTGGGGCTTGTTTTCAGTGGTTCTACCTTGTTTTCAGTGGTTATCAACATCTGAGGTACACTGAGAAACAACATTTTTATAAGATAAGCTGGCAATTACTCAAATAGAAACTCATGACATTTGTGACAAGAAAACAACAATAGCTTAAATGATAATTCCACAATGAAGGTCTTATGGAGTGGTGACTAGAGAAGGGCACGAACAGGAAAAATACCTGAAACACGATGTTTGTTGTTCATTGCCATCCACAAACAGGAAATCACGAACAACCACGAACATGACCCTGTTCACGAACATGTTTGTGGTTGGCTGTGTGTGGCTGGGAGGGGGGAGACTTGGAAGGGAAGAAAGTTCCCTGCACCATTTGCAAACAGCGTGGGGAACCTCCTTCCCTTCAAGGTCTCCATCCTTCCAGCCGGCTGGAGGGAGGGAGGGAAGACTCTGAATAGAAGAAGGTTCCCCATGCCCCAGACTCTGAAGGGAAGAAGGTTACAAATGGCATGGGGAACCTTCTTCCCTTCAAAGTCTCCCTCCTTCCAGCTGGCTGGAGGGAGGGGAGACTCTGAAGGGAAGAAGATTCCCCATGTCATTTGCAAATGGTGTGGGGAACCTCCTTCCCTTTAAAGTCTCCCTCCTTCCAGCCGGATGGAGGGAGGTGGGGAGACTTTGTCAGGAAACCCCTGACAAGTGGCTGAGTCAAGGGTGAAGTGCCCCTCTCCCTGCTGCTGTGCAGCAGCAGGGAGAAGGGCATTTCACTCTGGCAGGCTACACTCAGCCGCTTGTCAGGAGTTTCTCTGACAAGCAGCTGAGTGGGGGATTTAAATGTCCCTCTTCATGCACTGTGCAGCAGCAGGGAGAGGGAAATTTAAACCCTGGCAGTTTGCAATCAGCCCTTGTCAGGATTTTCCCTGACAAGTGGCTGAGTTGGGGGGGGGAGTGCCCCTGGGCTTAGATTGGTGTTTCCAGGGCAACAGGAGTTCAGACTGAGTTCAGAAAGTCCATACCTACTGTTGCCAAGGGAATTGATTGAAAGGTGCCAGACTGTCAGGCTTGATGAACAGTTGATGAACACCACGAACCGGGTTTGGAACGAACACAGGGACTTCACAAACAGCTTGCTCGCAAGCAGCTGATCGGGCTGTTCATGGCTTTTTTTTGTTCGTATTGCTGTTCGTGCCTACCTCTATTGGTGACTAGTATTAGAAATAGAGGCTGGATTATCATTGTCATTGTCATCATTGTTTATTATTATTATTATTTTAAATACTCATATGCATCATATTCATGAGCTAACTTTTTACCTTTCAAAATCACTTCGCCAGCAGCTCCACTGTCCCAAATCACCCCATTACATGACCTGAGCTATAACTTGTAGTTAGGGCTGCCAAGTAGAGGTATGCAATAAAAAAAGTTTGTTTCAGTTGTGAATCTGGGGTTTCCAAACAAACTTCATACTTGTATTTGTTCGGTGGGGGAGGGGGCTGGTTTGAATCTAATCCATTTGTTTTTTTTCCCCATTATCATGTGTTTTGGCCTGTTGCGCACACAAGGTGGATGTTGGCTGCACATGCACACATGCACAGTGTTCTTTTAATGGAAGTTGGGAGAAAGGAGGCTCTGGGCAATCAGTTTTTGCATGTAGCAGCACCAAAACCACACAGAACACTGTCCTCCTTCCAAACTATCAACCCACTAAGTTCGATCACACAGTCAGCAATGGGGTTCAGTGTCTACAGACCTGGAAGAATGCTTGGGGAAAGGTATCAAGGTGAGTGTTGGGCAGCTGTGTACACACAGAGTGTTCTTTTCAGGGAGGGTTTTGAAAATAAGGCTCTACTCACGCTTAAACAAAATCTCATTGTCACCAACCATTAGTCTCCCCTCCCAGTCCCCAAACCCATTGATTTAACTAGTTTCTCCTCAAGCACAAAACACATGGATAACAATAGCATACTCTCACTTCCCATTCTACATCCTCCCCACATGCAAATACTGTCAAGTCCAAGATTACTTGCATTACTTGTGTACTGGAGGAGGAGGAGAGGCTGGTGTTGTGACTCATAGTGGCAACCATTTGGAAGGTCAGTGCTTTAGCCCTTCTAAGCACACTCCTTCCTAGTATCACTTCTGACCGTGGATAAGGACTGTGAGCCTCTCTACACAAGACATCTTACATGGGGATGCTCAGGTGACTTACTTTCTTTGGGGTCTTATATTCAAGTGTACTCTGTCTCCCTAATGTTGTATGTGTATTCAGAATGGGTGAACAATTGTAAGATATTTCATTTAATCCTACTAGTGTACGATGTCTTGTGTAGAGAGACTTTGTGTGTGGAAGGGATACAGCAAGATGCACTGGGGGCTCAAAAGTCTGATAAGGCCTAATGTTTGTTAGCCCTGGCATTGGCAGTGGTTCTATAGTTCACCCAATTCTTTCCCTTTCTCTTAAATGTCTTTCATAGTGTTATGTTACCCTGAATCATCCACTTACTGCAATGACAGCCTTTATGATCTGTTCCCTTCTGACCAATTAGCTGGATGTGGCCTTTGAATGCCGCCATAAAACCTGGTATAATAAAACCACTACTCTTGTTTGAGAAACTGATATCAAGCCCTCCTCTCCTCTCTCCTCATATTTTATCAAGATAGAGTACATACCTCAACAGAGTAATATATACATTAGTGATCTCAGCATTCCTGTGTCCGGACTATCTTAGGCAGCTAATTCTGAAATGCTGGCTCCCTACTCCTAAGGCCATTCTGCCACCAAGCTACTCCCTCTGTCTTCTGGCACTAACCATCCCAAACCTGCCATATATAAGCTCTAGCCTACATCCACGGATCACTGCCTTTCAGCATCAACCCACTGGAACCTGTGGGCAAGTTAAGTAAAGATATGCTCTGGGCTAAACAAATCAGGAAGGATCACAGTCTGCAAGTTATGATTCAAAATGTGGACTTAATCAGATGAGTGCAGCATTAATATGATTTCGCCAAAATTGAAAAGTTAAAATCATATTGGCTTGATTGGAATTAGACTTCTGGAGAGAGATAGGACCCACTCTTTCTCTGCCTTTGGCCTCAAGTTAAGCATTTATTTTTAAACGATGTACAAGGTACAAAGGCATTGTTCTACTTTACTGTCCTCTTTCAACAGCTTAGCTGTATCTTTCAAACAAATCCAAATCAAGCTGGAGAGGCATTTAAATGAGGAACTAGGGTGGTGTAACTAGATCAGTAAATAAGGCAGGATTCAAAAGGGCAATATGCACAAATAAATCGCTTCTGCACCCATCCTCAGTACAGCCTTTTAAGTAAAAGAATATGTTCATATGGCATGTGCTTCCTTAAAAAGAGTTTCTATGCCTTCAAATGAATTTAAAACAATGCATAGTAGAGTAAATACAAAAATATGAACTAACAAGCTGAAAATCTACTAAACTTAACATATCAGAACTTAACAAAAAGGAATGGTGATCTGTTCGTGCAAAAGAGGAAGCTCTCAGACTCAGCACAAGCTGGGTTGCTACCAAGGGCAAGGCTGAGGTGGAGGCGAGGTCCAATGATGGAAGAGGAGGAGTGGCAGGAAGCCTCTTCTGAGAGTAACAACGTGGTTTGTGCCATTCCAGAGGCACCCCAGAGGAGCAGGATGCTTTCCCGCCCACCCATCGCTCTTTCTGGGCAACCCATGGGCCTGTCACAACTTTATGGGTTTGGCAATTTTGAGGCATTTGGCTGGATCCTTAAGGGATGGGCAGGGCATTCGGGCGGCTCACCCCCAGCATTGCTGATGGTGGCACATCACTTGCCATCCCACGGAGCCAGAATTGGGCTGGGATGTTATGCATTGAACAGCAAGGGGCCTTTCGATGCCAAAAGATCCGCTGCTCATATGCCTGGCCAATGCTGCAATCTGGTTGTAATTAATAAAGTTGTGGCCATTCCAACCAAACGGAGGTGTCTGTGTATCATTTGCCGGAACCCAGCCGGAATATAGCACATACATGCTATTTTTTTTTTGCTTTTTAAATGAACCCCATTAGTTAGCTACTTAACAGAGCAATCCTATGCAGAGCTACAGCATTCTAAGCCTATTGATGTCACTAGGTTTAGATGTAACTCCATTCAGGACTGCACCGTTAATCAGATTTTTTTTAAAAAAAAATCTTGTGAGCACTGAAAGGAGGAAAAGAGGCATGAAGAAAAAAACACATCCATCGTTTAAAAAAAAAGCTACAGAAATTCTCCATGTGAATTGTAAGATGGATGAAATCGGCAGAGGTAGTTCACAGAAAAATCACACAATAACATAGAGAAAACAGAGGAAGTGTATTACTGGGACTTCAGAGATCAGCAAATATATTGTTCCATAATCTTTTCTGGTTCTAGTCACTCTCAAACCCATTTTATGGGTTCAAACTCCAATCCACTCATTTGTTAGTCTTTGAGGAACTGCAGGACTTTGTTTTTGCTGCAATAAGACTGCTCATTTTGAGGTGGAATGCAGAAAACGTTTCTCACGCTGTTATGCAAGTATATACATAAATAGAATTGCAAGTAGTAAGGTTGAACTACCTTTTTTAGCTAGTAATGCTCACTAGTAATCCAACTGGATCTTTATATATGGACAGTGATCTCATGGAAGAAGGTCCCCCCAACCACCACCTGTGGTATGTCAGTAAAAATACCAATAGCCTTCTAAAAGTGGACAGCTTTGCATATTTTCACTGTAATGTGCATAAAATAAAAATCTGAAAGCCTCATGGCAGTCAGAGATAGCCCTTCATATATCATTCAAAGTCTTTGTATCAAAGCCACTTGTCTTTTAAGTTGATGCTTCAGATAAACCATTAGCTAAGCACACTTGAGGGCACAGGTGTCCTAGATCCTTCTTAACCTTTCTAATTAACATATTTGGATAATTATATGCCATGATTAATGCATTTCCACATGCATTTTCCTATACAAATTCTAGTGGCGAAAGTCAGAACTCTGGCTGCCCTTTCTCACCCCATTTCCCTGTGTAAGAACTGACCATCCATATCCAATGCAAGGCAATACTCAAAGGTAATTTCACAACTGATTTCCACATTAACATTTTAAATTACACAGCAATGACATTCACTCAAGGTTTGGGTGCGTCAAATTACAGCTCCTGCTGGCCATGCATTACCCAGGTTTCTGCACATTTAGTTAACATGCACAGTCACTAAGATGGTTCAAATAGCATTTTGTTTGGATAATGTGGGGTTATTTGCATCATTAGAGGTCATTATCCTCCTTCCTACCATGACTTACCTGAACGTGGGAAGGAATAGTATCAGCGGTCTGTATTAGGTGTGGATTCAGTGCTGTCAGGAACCATGAGAGAAAGATTCCTATTGCGCTTGATATTGTTAATGGGTGTCACCATCTAGGACCATTAAGGCACGAATCGAAACATGAATCAAATTTCATGATGAATTGGACTGATTCGTGTGTCCAATTCGTTTATGGGGCAGCAGTTTTCATGAAATTCATGACTTTTTGGCCCAATTCATTCGATTCGTGAACAATTCATGATGCCAGACAGGCTGTTGCTAATTCATTGATTCCCTAGGCAACATAGGACCGGAATGTCTGCAGACCTTTTGTTGCCATTGGGAACCCCAATCTTAGCCCACATAACCTTGATAGGCAGCCAACTGGAGACTTTCCATTCTTCCCTATACAGCAAGGAGCAGGGGGGTTAATCCCCTAGGCAACTGAGGGGATGGGCCTTCTATAGCCATGGGAACACCAGTCTCATCCCTCCAAACCCTGTTAGGCAGGTCTGTCTGCCAACCACAGACCTCTTGTTTTGCTCTGTGTCAATGTTTGTTATATAAGGCACCTCTCTCTGTCTTGTGCTTTTAGTTCCAGTAGACAGAAAGAGAGGGAGGATCTGATCTGTTGCTGGGATTTGGAGTGAGAGAGAGTGGAGTTGGTAGATTTTGGCTGGATTTGCTGCTGCTTCAAAAGAGACTGAAAAACCTCTTTTTATTTTCCTCACTTGTCCTTGCTGGGAAGGTCTTTGAGTGAGAGTGCCTTTTTCTCCCCACCCCACCCTAGTCTCAGGACTTTGCCTGGCTCTGGGGCCTAGCTTGGCTGAGGCCACCCTTATTTTTTCTTTGCTTGTCTTTGTTTCTCCTTAATTCTTTCTCTGCTCTTTTGAGGGCTCACACTCTTGTTGTTTCCTTTGATTTTATTTTGTGCAGCTCTCCTGCCTGTGAAGGTGTCTGTGTGGTGGTTTTGGGGCCCTCCTCCCAAGCCCAGTCTCAGGGCCACTGCCTGGCTCTGGGGATCAGCTTTGTGGGCTCCAGACAAAGTTTTGCAATCTTGGCCAAACTGGGAGGGTGGGTGGAAGAGAGCCTGCTGAAAACTCCCTGTGAGTTTGGCATCTCTGGGTATGAAGCGGGGTGTTGAAGTGCCCCAGGTTCTGATGAATCATGAAACTAACAAATCATATCACGAAATGGGACAATTTCGTGGAAGTTCATATTTTGTGATTCGTAGAACGTGATGAAACGTGAAACCCTCGTTTTGTTTTTCCCCCGTTTTGTGCCCATCTCTACATTTGAAAAGTAAAGGGTTAGAGTTAGGGTAAGTAGTCCCTCCCTTGGATATTTATGAATTTTAAATATTTCTATGTTGTCTTTTCAGAGTCTTGCTTGAGGCAGCTTACATTTAAAAATCACAGTATAAAACACAAGCTATTTTTTTAAAAAAGCACATTTTTGATCTTACTTGAGTTCTGGTCCAATCGTAAAAAGCTGGGAGAGCTTGCCTATCATAATTATCTGCTATTGCTCTCTCAATTGCAATAGCTCTTTCAGGCTCTGTTCAGATTGAGCCAGACTTCAGGAAAGGTCCAAAATTAGATATTTCTCTTTGACAGTTTTCCAAGCTTGGTTACCTCAGACTTATTTAGAAGTAGCAGGGACTAAACCTGGGACCAATCTACATCCAAAGTGTGCATGCTACTACTGAGTTAATGCTTCCTCGTCAGTAATAATATTAACTTGCCAAGGTTTTGGGCATTTTCTCCTCCAAACTGTGTGCCTGAATCTAATGAACACTCATCTGAGTATGCAAATGTCATCATTTTCTGAAGTGTTAGCCCTGGATATTTCCATTTACTTCTGTACATCTCAAACTCTTTATAAATTATTTGCAGCATTCTATTAAAAGTCATCATATGCTACCTCAATGACAGGCTTACAAGCCAGAAATTATAAAAGACCCTGCTATTAAACCATAACAAGACGAGTCTCATATACAAGACATTTTAGAGTAGATAAATGAGCTATGCAAACTATAAGCATGAATAATTTTGATTTATGAGCTGTATACAAGGATTTAAAATGAAAGAAGCTAACAGGAAGGAAACCGTCTTTACTTGCTCTAAATGCATGGAATAAATGGCAAGACAGAAGCATAACTTATTTGTAAATGGAGGATTAATTGGAAAGTAAGGTCATGCCTACAACTTTCTGTTATGGCATTCAGATTCCCTCTTCTCTCAAGTTCATTTGTCTTAGTAGCCAGTGGTGGCTGGCAAGGTGATTTACTGCAGGTATAACATACCACTGTTTATACCATCCCTTTAAGGATGCGGACTCCAAGTCATGAAGGGCTAACTTGGTTCCCTTATGCCTCCGATGTTGTTTCAACAGGTATCAACTAAATGCATGTAGACAGTAAGAGGTTCATTTCTGCTAGATATGAAATCATAGGGAAATGTACACAGATGAGCAATCAAATTCTCAACAGGTTCCATTAAAACAGAGTTGTGTTGGCCATTCTCAGCATCTTAAATTCATCTATGGGTCCATTAGCTGCTGATATTGAGCAAGAGATTAATTCTGAGTTTCAATATTCTGTCTGTAGAATGAACTATTTCATATGAACACTAATGGAATAAAAATTGGAAAGTAATATCCCTGCTATTGTTAAGATGACTGTTATTGAGAACTGGAAAGAGAAGTAGATGAAATGTAACTAATTGATATGGCCTAAGCTATTAAGGTAATTTCTGTAAAGCTGGTAATTTTGTACAATTCTAGTCCAGACATCTGTAATTAACATTCCCCTTGAGGCAACAGATATAAAACTTCATGAAAACTATGGACCATTATCCCTAAGGACTTTTTTGAGATGGACTTTCCCCAATGCAATTGCCAAAATACTGGAAATATTGCAAGTAAAACCAATATTTCTCAACACATCTCTACATCACATAAGGTACCTACCTCACAGGAGTGCTGTGAAGATTAAATGGTGGGAGGAGAACTATGTACAGCATGAGTTTCTCAAGAACAAGTCATGTCAGACTAACCTTATCTCTTTTTTTTGAGAAAGTCACTACCTTGCTAGATCAGGAGAATGCTGTAGACATAGACACATATGTAGACATATTTGTTGTGGGGATAATAATAACATACTTTATAAACCTCTCTGAGTGGGTGTTAAGTTGTCCTGAAGGGCGGTATATAAATCAAATGTTGTTATTGTTGTTATCACTATCACTATCACTATCACTATCACTATCACTATCACTATCACTATCACTATCACTATCAATTTCAGTAAGGCTTTTGATAAGGTTCCACATAGTATTTTTGTTGACAAGTTGGAAAAATGTGGCTTAGATCTTACTGTTAGGTGGATCTGTAACTGGTTGACAGACCACACCCAAAGAGTGCTTGTTAATGGTTCCTCATCCTCTTGGAAAAGAGTGACAAGTGGAGTTCCTCAGGGATCTGTCCTGTTCCCTGCGTTGTTCAAAATATTTATAAAATACTTTGATGAAAGAATAGGTGGGATGCTCATTTCATCTGCAGATGATACTAAATTGGGAGGGGTAGCAAAGACAGAGGCCGTTTTCACACTGCTTACTGATCGCGAAAGACTCCCAGAACGACACACCTTCCTGGCACGATTTCCTGTGATAACCAGAGTTATTGTGGGAAATCACGCCAGGAAGGCGCATCGTTCCGGGAGTTTTGCGCGATTGGGTAAGCAGTGTGAAAACAGCCAGAGTCAGGATACAGGATAATCTTGACAGGCTGGAAAACTGGCTAAGACAAATAAAATGTATTTCAACTGAGATAAATATAAAGTTCTGCATTTAGGTAGGAAAAATCAAAGGCATAATTACAGGATGAGGGAGACATGTCTTGGCAGTAGTATGTGCAAAAAAGAGCTAGGGTCTTAGTATACCATATACTGAACATGAGTCAATGGTAGCTAAAAAAGTAAATGTGATTTCGGGTTGTTTCGACAGAAGTATAGTGTTCAGATCACGCAAACTAATGGTAGTGCTTTACTCTGTTCTGGTTAGACCTCACCTAGAGTATTGTGTTCAGTTGGGCCACCACAGTTTAAGAAGGATGTTGACAAGCTGGAATGTATCTAGAGGAGGGCAATGAAGATGGTGAGGGGCCCAGAGACCAAGTCCTATGAGTAAAGGTTGAAGGAGCTCAGTATGTTTAGCCTGGAGAGGAGATAACTGAGGTGATATGATAACCATCTTCAAGTACTTGAAGGGCTGTCATATAGAGGATGATGCAGAGTTGTTTTCTATTGCCTCAGAAGGTCATATCAGAACCAATGGGTTGAAAATAAAAGTGTTTTTGGCTAAACATTAGAAAGAGCTTCCTGGCAGTTAGTGCAGTCCCTCAGTGGAACAGACTTCCTTGGGAGGTGGTGGGTGGGCTCTCCTTCTTTGGAGGTTTTTAAGCAGAGGCTAGATGTCCATCTGGCAGCAATGTTGATTCTGTGAAGCTAGGCAGATCCTGAGAGTCAAGGCAGGAAGGATTACACCAGTGCTTAGTTCTCATGGCCCTTTCTTACATGCCCAGGGTTAATGCTGATCGCCACTTTGGGATCAGGAAGCAATTTTCTCCAGGGCAGTTTGGCAGATCCTGGAAGGATTTTTGCCATCTTCTGGGCATGGAGTAAGGGTCACTGGGTGTGTGTGTGGGGGGGGGGGGGAGGCAGTTGTGAACTTCCTGCACTGTGTAAGGGGTTGAACTAGATGACCCTCAAGTTCCCTTCCGACTCTATGATTCCTTGATCTCCTGGATAAAAATGTTATTGACAGGGCAAGCAAGGTCTGAGAGTTATGAAAGTCACTGTCATCCTGTCCTGCTCACCTGCAGACCATTACATGCTACAGCATCTGGTAGATCTACGTGGCAGGAATTGGGACTGTTCCTTATTAAAACAGCAATCCTTATCCTTGAACAGAGAGCCACTCTTGATATATCTCAAGGTTGCTCACAGAAACAGTTTCTCATATGAAGCAAAAAATGACCTTCATATTTCCATTGTAAAGGTGTGCAATGTATTTTCCTAAATTTGTTTGGAAAACTTATACTTTTATGGCTTAAATATAAAACTACATATTCAGTTTTTCTTTTTCTTTTTTTAAGAAATAGTGGATGGATGAAAATAATTATGATGAGACCGTATTAACTGCAATTTAAAATGGGATCATGAGCTGACTGGCACTGCGGGTTTTTACAGCATTTTATCTGAGTTGATAATGTGAACTGAGAGGTTGTGAAATTGTTTTTTAGGGAAGTTTATGGTTTATTGACCTACATATAGCTCACTAATATCAGAAGTTATTCCACATACTTTATTTCTACAAGTGCATTCTGTAAATTGACTTTTTTAAAGTCTGCTATGCTATAATTGATGAAAATATAAATTACTTCTCCATCATCTTTTAAAATAGTTCTGCTCTGTAAAAAAATACTCTTGGATCTTGTTCAGCAGACACTGCAAACTCGTTAAAGCATAGCATTTATTTGCCTTGGAGGCGAACTGGAAAAGACAGCAAATTATCAAATGCCAAAATATCACTTGTAAGTTAATGAAGGAACTGAGAAACAAGTGCACAGACCCAAACATGAAAGGGTTTAAAAAGTGATTTTTAAAAATATCCAGACTAGATTTCCCAATCTCAAATTGAATGCCATCATGACTGAAGGGAAACGTTGGGAAACTGAGGGCCAAGCTACAAGTGACAAATGACACTTGAACTGCAAGTGTATTTCTCCCTGTTCACTTGCCCTCCACTCAATCCACTTGCCATTCAAGTGTCATTCGTCACTTGTAGCTTGGCCCTAAGAGAGCAAACCTAAGTAGTGTCAGGTTCAGTGTGTATATGAGCTGTACTGACTCCATTTTCTAATGCTTCTAGTGTCTAAGTGCTTTCTCCACAGGTGCACAAGTTCCCAAGCAGACTTCTCACCAAAGAAGATTGTTTTGTCTAACAACGTTCCACCCAAGATTGGCCTTGAGAGAGTCCAGCTTCCCAAGTCTGAAAGATGTTGTTTTGAGAACTGTGGGGGGAGGCTGGTTCAGCTGGGAACTGTTACTTTGTACCTCATGCTTTGCCCTTCATTGGTAACAATGCTCTTGTACCATCCTGGATCTCCTATTCAGGACAGTGGACTATAATGAACCATTTCTGCAGTAAAGTTTCCTTATTCAAACAATGGACTCTTGTTTGCTTGTAAAGGAGAACCCGTAGGAAGGACGTTATCTAGCCACAGTCTGACAAGTAGATCTACTCAGAATTCTATCAGGTCTATTCAGGGCTTATTTTCAGGGAAGTGTTTTCAAGCTTGCCCTGTTCATTAGTTATATAATATATTTCAAATGTTCACACCAGTTGTCAGATATTGTTTCAGAAATTCTTGCAATGCTATTTGAGTACCAGCAGCTATCACAGGTTCTAATTTCCATACCACTTTTCTTTATTGCTCAGAATGGTTGATTTCTAAGCATAGTTTCCCACTAGGACTACTCTGACCCAACTCAATCATCTTATAAAAGTAAATCTCCTAGTTCTCCCCCTCTCAGCAGCTCCAACAACCACTATTATTATTCCCACACTGCAGGTGAGCGGGGTTCACCTGGGAAAATGGTGGCTTTCCTGAGGCCAGCAATTATGGATGAACTGAGAGTTCCTAAATCCAGTTCATAGTAACTAAATAATTTCCTTGGTTTTTTGCTTCTTTCTACTCTATACAAAATCAAATGCTTGAGAATTCTGGCGCAAAGTTCTTTAAAACAAAGGCTTGAGGAGAAAGTGAGATGACTGAGTTGTACAAGATGATGGAAGATGTCAAGTATATGGTACTGATAACAGTAGATTAATTAGGATTGATTGAAAATGGGCCCAATAAATGATGCAACTGGTAGAAGATTGGGGATGGGGCAGAGTCGTGGCAGTGCTGGTGTCACATTGCTATCAAGTTACTTCCAGAAAAAAACTGAAAGTGGTGTAAAGTCACTCTAAGAATTGCTGGATATTCTATGGTAAAATCATAAAGTTTTTGGAGATTCCTAGAATGACATTAGGGTTGCCAGGTGGCCTCTCAAAAGAAACCAAATGGGTGCCCTGGCACTCACTGTACTTTTCACCTTTGCAGGACCACTACCAACTCCAGCGTGATGGCATAACTTCTGCAAATGATGTTATCACTGGCGCTGGTAGCTGTGCATGCTGGTCAGCTGTTTCCCCAGTGCATAGGCAGTTGGGAGAGCAAGCGAGTGGGCCTGCTGGCAGCTTCCCTGGCACACAGGCTGCTGGGCGAGTGGGCTAGAAACAGGGAGTAGGATGTGGAGGCAGAGCAGAAGGCTTGGCAGGCCTGCCAGCCTCTCCCCCAGGAGTGCTTCTAGTAGGGGGGAGGAGGCAGAGTAAGAGCAAGAAGGCCTACTGGCACTGTTGCCAGCTCCTGCAGGCCAGTGAACAGCTACAACTCTCTCCCACACATTTATATGTCTGGTATTTTAACTGTATTCCCCAGACAGTCATATTAAAAAAAACTGGACTGTCTGGGGGGAAATCAGACACCTGGCAATCCTACATGACATCATTTCTGGGTTTTTCCTGGAAGTGATGTCATTCTGTGCATGGCATTAGCATTTAAAAAATGTTTCTCCTACCACCACTCAGAGTGGCAGCAGGCAACATGGGTTGCTGATGGGAAATCTCCCTCCATTGTGGGGAGCCTGGCAACTCTAATCCCAGGTCTCAGCAACAGAGATGAACTGGCAAGCATTACCCTATTAGACAAGCAACACTTTATTATCAAAACTTGTGGCCGTTTTCACATGGCCATGTGCCTGGAAGATCACACGAAACTCACGGCATAAAAGTGTCTTCCTAGCATGATTTCCTGGCACAATCCCTTTTTCTGGCATCATTGGGCTGTTAAAGGGGATCGTGCTGGGAGATCGTGTTAGGAAGACGCTTCATTCTGTGTTTGCACAATCTCCCAGGGCACGTGTAAAAACAGCCTGTATCTGAAGAAGAGAGCTCTGGCTCACGAAAGCTCATACCCCACCACACATTTTGTTAGTATTATAGGTGCTACTGGATTCTTGCTCTTTTCTACTATCAAAACTTGGTAATGAATACATAGTTTCACAACTCATTGGCCATAAAGACTCAGTGGCTGCCAGTGAAGGAGGGTGCCCTTCTGGGTTACACAGGCTGTGGAGGAAGCATCCGAACTGAAGCAGTGTAGATCTGACCTCAGGAATAATGCCATATGCTATTGCAAAGGATACATAGAAGGACTGCAGCTGAGCTC
Organism: Eublepharis macularius; assembly: GCF_028583425.1. Taxonomy (NCBI): domain Eukaryota; kingdom Metazoa; phylum Chordata; class Lepidosauria; order Squamata; family Eublepharidae; genus Eublepharis; species Eublepharis macularius. Next base: position 130,789,018 of record NC_072793.1, read on the forward strand.
AATTTTCATGAGTGTTGATTTCCATGTCAAAATTTGCATCTTCACCAATTACATGCAAATCCAGGATGTCTCTCTGCTTTCCATCTAGGTCATGGGCACCAGGCAGATCTCATACACAGCTCTGCAAAAGCTTTTAAAGACAACAGTTTAAGGCAACAGAGATTTGTGCAGTCTACAGAGAATAGCTCAAGGAAGCTTCTCGAGCTCTGGGGGAAATGGTGTTGTACAGCAATCTCAGAATTTGCCTGACTAAGTTCATGGGGCTACCCAATCCAACAAAACTAAGTCACACAGAATCTTTTAATATATTTTGTAAATGTTTCTCCCAGGCTACAAAATTATACACCAGAGAAGTATTCAACCCTAGCCCTTTTCCTGACATGCACATTTCTTATGAGTAGGATTTTTTCTTCTTTGTGGGCACATTCAGTCCATCTGCCTGTGATCTGAAGTGGTATAGCCAAGAGCTAATGTTATCACTTGCTGAACTATTTGGGCTAGTTTTGGTCATAGCCTTGATAATATAGCACCAGGGATCCTGAAAATCTAGAATTAATCTGTCAGTAGCAATCCTCTCTATATCATCCCTACAGATGTACATGAAATAATTTTAATTTCAGGAGATGGAATATTCACACCTCATCTAAAAAGTGAAATCAAATTGCACCCTATTCGTGAACCTGGCAGAATAATGGAATTTGGATTGGAGCAAAGGTCCAACAACAAAGGCCCATGAAAGGACCATCAACTGCTACGAGCCTTGGCTCTTGAATAAAGTGGCCAGATTTTTGTGCAGCTGTCTACAGTAGTTCTGTATTAATTTAATGTTTTATATTTGTTTGTTTTAATATAACACGTAATGGTTTTTGTGTAACATTGCTGGTAATGTATTTACTTTTGTGATAGTGTTTGACTGTAATAGATTCATCAAACAGTACCAATTACAAATTTCAATATAGTTTAAGAAACAGGTAGGAAGGAAATCTTCTTTCTCAAATATTTTCCAGAATGTCTTTGGGGTCTGGAAAGATGCTACCCAATTCACCTCAAAGGTAATTTTTTCCCTGCATGTGTTATCAAAAAAAAGGGGGAGGGCGTCTGCCTTAAATTTTCATACAAGTTAGAGTAATAATAAACTGTATGTGTATAACCTTTTTATAAAAAGAGAACATCATACATTGGGGCCAGCGACCTTGTGTGTAAATATGGTAGCTGCAGCTGAAATATTGTGCAACTGATGAGATATATAATATCTGGGAAACTGCATTGTGAGACTTTCCCATAAATTAGACTCCTTTCATTTTTTACCAGGAAACTCACTCATGAAATCATTTCTATTAATACATTCAAGGTAATAATTCTAATGAATACCATAAAGATTCATTATGAAATGGAAATTTTATAGAATTGTAAAATGGTACAATTTACTCTGGCAGGTTTTTTTGTTAAAGAACTTGAACCTTCTTTAATGGAATACTTTCTAAAGAACATAAAAAGAGCCTTACTAGATCTAAACAAGGCTTCATCTTGTCCAGGATGCTGTTTCTCACAGGGCCAGATACCTCTAGTAAACCCATAAGCAGAACATGAAGGCAGCAGCCCCACCTCCTAATCTGACAGAATAACGCATATTATCGAGCAGAATAAGCAGACAACAGAATACAACAAAGGCACTATGCCAGAGGAAGTTATGGAATAAGTATATTTATTTTATTTGTTTATTTTATTTGCTTCAACTTATATTCCATCCTCCACACACCAGAATGCTCAGGGCAGATTACACTGCATAAATATTTCACTAAAACATTACATTTCAAACAAAATTACCAAGTGGAATAACTAAAATCCTAATTTGGCTTTACCAAGAAAGTAATGCCATTCTGATAAAAGGAAAATTTCTGAGCCCTCATGTTAGCAAATCTGTAAGAACTGAAGCAGTAACGGTTGAGAGAGTGCTCCCCCCCCCAAAAAAAAGAGTACACTGTGCAGTAGCAACTGGATATCTGATTTTGTCATGATCTATTCTCCTTTTCATACTGGAGTGGGGGGGTCTCAGTTTATGGATAAGAAATACAGGCAAAGTAAGAATCAGAAGTGAATTAATAGATACAAACAAGGTTGGTAGCCCCAGGTTGGGAAATTCCTAGAGATTTTGGGAGTGGAGCCTGGGGAAGGTGAGGTTTAGGGAGAGGAGGGACCCCAGTAGGGTATAATGTCATAGAGTCCACTCTCTAAAGCAGGCATTTTATTCAGGGAAACTGATCTCTGTGGTCTGTTGTAATAGCAGGGGATCTCCAGCTGTGATGGATATAGAAAGAACAATAGGAGAACAGTTGCTGGATCTGACCAAGAAAACCATGGAAGATGTTTTTGTACACAGAGACAGAGCTAGCCTGGCTCCATACCTAGACATGTCACAAAGAGTAGTCTAGAAACCTAGAACAGAACATCTTTGGAGAGGGGCACAAAATTCAGGAATAACAGTTGTATGGCTTTGTGTAGATTAGATGAACCATCTAACCCATATTGATAGATACTGTATGTTGAGGCTGAGGTGCAGAGAGTCTCTGAGAATGGCAAGAATCTCTTAACTTCACAGGATGGTTTAAGGATGGTTGTATTTGTTGAGAGCCAAAAGTTATTCATGTGTATGAGAAATCTGTAATCATTAATTTTACGTAGACCTTGTTAAGATAAAATGAAGCAAGAATGAACTAACTAGGCAAGAATGACCTTTTTTGGACTTGTGATTAGAGGTGGGAACGAACAGCAATATGAACAAAAAAAAAGCCACAAAAAGCCCGACCAGCTGTTCGCAAGCAAGCTGTTCATGAGGCCCCATTCCCGACAAACATCTGTTCGTTCCAAGCCCTGTTCTTGGACAGTCTAGCAGCTTTCAATCAATTCCCTTGGCAACAGTAGGCACAGACTTTCGGAACTGTCTTAACTCCTGTTGCCCTAGAATCCCCAATCTAAGCCCAGGGGCACTTCACTTCCGACTCAGCCGCTTGTCAGGGAAAACCCTGACAAGGGCTGATTGGAGCCTGCCTGGGTTTAAATTTCCCTCTCCCTGCTGCTGCACAGCACATGAAGAGGGACATTTAAATCCTCCACTCAGCTGCTTGTCAGGGAAACCCCTGACAAGAGGCTGACTCTAGCCTGCTGGAGTGAAATGCCCTTCTCCCTGCTGCTGCACATGTTCATGAACAGGGTCATGTTTGTGGTTGTTCGTGATTCCCTGTTCATGGATAGCAACGAACAATGAACATAGTGTTTGTTTGTTTTTTTCCTGTTTGTGCCCATCTCTACTCATAATTGCTCTCCTTTCATGATCTATATAGTTATAATGGATTATATGATTTTACGTTGATTGGGCTGATATTTAGAATGTTAAATAATCATGTTTTATTAATAAAGGCTTATTAATAAATCATCATCATAAGTCATCATAAGTCAGCTATGACTTGATGGCACTCTCCAACATTACTTGCTATATTTAGTTAAAAGTCAACACTTTCCACCTTTAATCTCCTGAATTTATTCAGGTATGCAATGAAAATTAGCCAACATGTACAACAAAGAGGGAACAATGAAAATGGATTAGAGTTGTTGAATGGGATAAAAATAAATTAAATCTAAATCCAACCGTTCTCTATCAGGGTAATTATAAAATTACCTAAATGAGACATGTGCTTCAAACTGTTATGCAAGATGTATATCTGAAATGGATCTTAGAAGCTCAAAACACATTTGAATTTTTATTTTAAAAAAATAAAGAATTGGTGTGTTGTGTGATGACGGACAGACTAGGACTGCAGAAACCTGACTTAAAATACTCAGCCATGAAACTCACTGAACTTGTACCAGTTACATACACTTACCTTACATTGATTGTTGTGATGATAAAATGGACAATGGGAAACTATATACACCACCCTGAGCTCTTTGGAGGAAGAGTGGGAGAAATATGATAACCTTCAGGGGTGCTCTGTCAAGTTCAATTCACAGTTCATCCACAAATTAACTGGCAGATGGGTCAGCTGCACTGGGCTACACCCCTGCCACTAAGTTTTTTAAAATGATACATTGATTTCACAGGTGCAAAAAGAATGTAAATTGTGCTCAAAACAGGTCATTTTCATGACCCAACCATAGGTGTGCCAATCTCCAGGTGGAATCTAAAGTGCTCGCAGAACCACAATTGATCTCCACACTACAGAAATCAAGTTACCTGGAGACAATGGATGCTTTCATGAGTGGTCTCTATGGTATTATACCCTACTGAGGTCCCCCTCTCCCCAAACACCACCCTCCCATACTTTACCCCAAAATCTCGAGGCATTTCCCAACTTGGACTTGGCAGCCCTACCCAGCCATGGCCCCATGTGTTGCATGCCTTCCCTAGTGAGACAGAAAGTACTATCTTTGCCAACTCTGAAGTGCAAAAGCTACTGCATCAAATCAGTTAGAAATGTAGCTTATGTACCATGTCCTCCTGACCTACCAAGGATCCTACAGCATATAAAGCAACTTACTCAGGATACTCTATAGAAGCAGCTATTCAGAGAGTAGCACAATGTTGCTCAACTTGGTATCCAATATGAATTTCAAGCAAAATATTAAGGTGATTCTAGGAGGGGCTCAACTCACATATATGCAATCAGTTCAATCACAGTAAGTGTGAATTTCAGTTGCAGTTTCCCCCCAAATTTCTCTGTATTTTTAAATAATTTTCTATTCTACATCAGTATTTGGCATAGGCAACATAAAAACAGAACCAGTATAATGATTAGAGTATGAGGACAGAGTGAAAGACCATTCTGAATGCAGTTTTCAGAACACAACACTGAAGACAACTCAAGGAGCTATTCCTTCCTTCCTGTTTAAAAGCGAAAGATGGGAGCTTACTGGAGGACAACTCTTAGTCAATACTGATTACAAGTGGAATGTTTATTTGTGGTTAAAGTGTCAAACTAGGATCTGGGAGACCCATGCTCAAATTCCTACTGCACTACAGAAACTCACGGGGTGACCTTGGTCTGCCTGTTCTCTCTCTCAGCCTAACCTACCTCCCAGGATTATTGCTGCAAGGACAAAATGGTGCTTTGGATCCCCATTGGAGCAGAAAGTGAAGTATGGATACCTAAGTAAATAACTGGCCATATTTGGCTTGCAAAGCATTTCCTCCAAGCCCATGCTGCAACCATGAGTGAACCCATCCATGGGATTTTGGCTGTTCGTTCAGTGTGAAAAGGAAGCTCGTGTGAGAATGAATTCCTTGGTCTCCTTTGCTTGCACTTGTTCAGTACAATAAATCCAATCAGAAACATTTTGTTTTTCTCCCTCCCTGTTCAGCAATATTACTAGGACTGGGTTTGCCTGGGTCCTGCTTTAAGTGCTGTACTGTTCTGAAAGGTGCTCATTATTTTCCTTTGAAAAGTGTAATCAAAAGGACAACTATTCTTAATTGGGAAAAAAATGACTGTAGGTCAAATGCATACTGTGTATTTCCTCTCCCCATCCCTGATGAGTTTTCTCTCTACTGCTTGCTAGCGGAACAAAACGAGAGCCCTGAGGAAACACAGATTAACCTGGCAGCTGCAAGACCCAGATGGGAGACTAAAGAATCCGTTTTCTCCCCCTCTCCCAGCAGAATGACATCTGGAGCTATCATTGGCTTCTCCCTCAGTCTCTGAATATGCTGCTTTCTGATTCTGTGCTGTGTCTGCAAGTTGGTGCTCAACACTTCAGGGATCAAAGCACTAAGCTACTAACTTGTGCTTCTGAAATACTTTTGCCTGGTTTGTCTCATGGGGGCTTTGCTACTAATTATAGCAACATTTCTATGGGACTTCATAGTTATAAGTAATTGTTGTTCAAGTGCTTTCAAAACAAGTAGGTGTAAAATGAATAAAACTAAGGACTGATGCTGGCCATGAACTTACAATTTATTGGATATATCTTTTGGATCAAATATGCAATTGCAGTTCTAGGTGTAGAAGTTTTCCTCCATGTTGTAATTGGTATGTGTCGTGGGCGGCTTTAGAATAATTCACAATCATTCTTAGAATTGTAGTTTGGAATGCCACACCCCCTCATTAGTCACACATAATGACGTGATAACAGGAGACAAGGGTAATTTCTTTTCTCCCATGTTGTCCTATCCTCAAATTATCCCATCTTTAGCTAGCTCATCAATCAAATGGTAGTCAGTTGAAGTTGGAAACAGTAGTTCTAGGTTGGGCTCAGTCCTAGTATATATTTCATCGTGTCACTGTTTTAACACATTTTATTGTGTTGTTTTATTGCTTACTGGAAGTCACTTGAAGTGAAGTTAGAAGCAAGACAGAATTTTTAAAATTAAGTATGTAGAGAACTGGAGATCTATGCTATACGTACATTTCATTTTCAATACATCACATCCACTTACATGACTAAACTATTGCGCTTAGAGGTTTGGTCAACCCTGACAAATCCACTCTTAGTTCAATTACATGTACTACTGTAAATATGACTTTCCAAGTGTATGTTAGCTATTATGTTTGTGTACTTGTACCACATAATGTTTAACCGTACAACTTTTAACAGAGCAAATAATCTTTCTCTAGATTAATTTTGTCTCCAAAGGAAGCTTGATGGCCAGTACTTCTTATTTCATCATTTGTATACAATAGGTTATATATTTCTCTCTCTCTCTCTCTCTTTCTGTGTATTCATGGCATGAGAATATGTGACTGGATTATGCAGTCAATGTGCTCTTATTTTAAACACAAGGTATAAATTTAATGATTCATGGTCTAGATATATAAACAATCTAAAAGACTGAAGGCAAAAAAAATTGTAAAATCTCTACAGTTTCACACTACAAATATTAATTCAAAGACACATTAGAATCTATTTCAAATAGTAACACTCATAAGCCAGCTATTCAGGGATTGTTGGTATTGTACTACTGTTTCTGATCTGCAATTAGGCTAGATATGCAATACGGTCGCCTTTATAATTTATCTGGATTTTTTGCCAATTCTATTAAGTTGCACTGAAAATGTCGAACGTTTTCACTTTTTTTCCTTTCTGAAAGCCCCTTATGTAATGCCATCTAGTGGTCCTTCTTAAATGATCTAAATACAAAGTTCCTCTATCTAATGGCTTAAAGGTAGGGTAAATATCATGCACAGGACAGATTTTTTTTAGTCAAAGCAGCTTTGGATGGCTTCATGTAAACAGATAGCTAGGGTTGGAGTGGGCTGTTTAATTGTATCCTTTCCAGATATTTGTATATTCAAAACTTTCTCTCTGATGTATCTCATGAAGAAAATAAAGCAGCTTGGATGGAGGGGGAATATTTTAAATGGACAAGTGGCTGAGAAGAGAAGGATTAAATGGGTCTTCTTTTGAGCTGCCAGTTATCTGTTCAACCCACAACCATTTTTAAAACTAATATTGATTAATTATCATGCTATCAAAATATGCATGGTGTTGTTCAGAGCACAAAAAGGTTCTTGCCATAAGATGCTTATAGTCTAAAAGCTGAGACATAAGAGACCACAAAGGAATAAGGGAAACACATGGTTAAACACTTCTGTTACATGTTCTTAGAGTATATTCCAGTATGGGACAAAGACTAAAGGGAAATGCCAATAGGTCAACAGAAACGATAGATTATGAGGAAATTTTGATGGAAGGCAGGGGTTGCATCATCATACAGGCATTTTGGAAAGAGGCAGCTGAGGGAATGGGGACTAGAGATGGGCACGATTGGCATTACGATAGAAAAATACCCACGATAATGGTGTTTGCACGATCGTGACCCAGTGGATCGGTTCTGTTCACGGCGACTGATCCAGCGTTCGGGGGGGGGGGGGCTTCATCGGGGCCATCAGGATCTGATCGGGGATCCAGACACTCAGGCGCCAGTAATCTATTTCCGGGGAAATGGAGCCAGGGGAATGCCTGAGCTGTGTTTGCCCTCCTTCTGTTGCCCTGGAAACCCGAATGGAAGCCCAGCTTTCCTTGATCAGCAGGGCTTCCTTCCAACCATGGAGCAGCAAGCAACACACTCACCAGTTGGGAGAAGAGACCCAGAGGAGGGAGGGGGTGTTCTGTAGCCATGGGCACTCCAATCTCATCCCTGCAAACCCTGATAGGCAGCTCTGACAGCCAAACACAGTCCTCCTGCCCCCCCCTATCCTTATCTGTCTTGTTTGTCAAAACAAACTATGGGGATCCTGATGTTTGTGTGAGTGTGCGTATAGGAGAGAACAGAAAAGGGGGAGGTGGCATGGTGAGAGTCGAGCCGCCTTCCGTCCTAGATTTGTACTAATTGTGCGCTTGGTGAAGGCATTTCTTTGTTTTGGTTTGGTTTTTGGCTTTGAATCCACATCATAACACCCCCCCCCCCAATTCCTTATCCCTCCCCTTTGTCTTGGCACAGAATTTTTGTTTTGCTTATTAATATATGTGTAAAAAGGAGAAACCGTCTGGGGAGAGACCAGGTCTAAAGTGTAAAAGAAGGTGTTTCTGTAATTAAGGAGGAGAGAAACTTGTTTTGGAATAGGGAAAATTGTTGCTTGAGCTAGGGAGAGAAATGGGCAGCGCACAGTCTGGAAAGCACACGGAGGTTTCATACTGCAGCTTGAGGTTAACTTTTTAGCAAAAGAAATTTAAGGCAAGAAACTTGATAATATTTCCTCTAGAAAGGAAAAGCAAACAGTTGTGAGTGAAAAGGTGGCTTCCTGAGAAAAATAAAAGCAAAGTGATTGGGAGAGGAAGGGGTTAAGAGAGAGAGAAAACAAAAACCCCTGGCTTTGAGAGCGGCTATCAGCTGAAGCGGTTTTGCGCTCCTCTCTGAGTTCGTTCAGTGCGTTGAAAGAGTTAACACTTAAAAGAGATCTCTCTCTCCTCCTGGCTTCTCAGCCCAGTGACTGCATCCCTTTTGCAAGCAGTTGAGAATGAGAAGGGGGAGAAGTTAATGTGCAAAAGAAAATACAGCCGCCTTTAAACTCTCAGCTGGTTGGAACTCTAATTAGACAGGTGATACAAATGATTTTGCTTTTTCATGACTAGAAGGGTAATACTTGGTAAATAGAGGGCTCAGAGGAGCTGAGCGGGAGTGTTTGCACGCGCCCAGCGGCCGCCACCACCCAACTTCCCACATAGCTGGGAATAGCAGAGCGCCCTGCTTTGGCCTCCCCGATCCCCGATCCATGGATCGGAAATGGGAGATGATCAGTGTGGACTGGTGATTTGGGGTCGTCACCAGCGCAGATCCACGATCAGCTTGATTATTAATTTTTTTTGGATCATGCCCACCTCTAATGGGGACAGCATAGTATACTGCACAGAATCATGTGAGGTAGCTGGAGACTTCCAGGCAGTTGAAGGTGATGGAGTTAGAGAAAAATAGTGCATGGGATGATGGGAATGGATGAATTACAATATGATAACAGAGAAATGAGGGGCAAGGCCATTGAAGACATCAATAACAAGGGGTTTGTTATGAATGTGAAAAGAAAGAAAGACAAAGAAACCCAGTTTAATGGTTTAAGCAGGAGTGTTGCATGTTCATGACTGTACATCTGACACTCTCATCTCTGCACAAACACATTGGATGTTGACTTGGCCATTGAAGTTTCAACAGTCTTCCCATTCCATCTCATTTTTCCTGTTGTTCAAGGCCTTCAATGAAAACATGCCTCCTCAGTTCCTCTAGCATTTCTAGTATTTTTCAGTCCTCAATAGATATGAGCATGAACCAAAATACAAACCAAAGTTCATCACAAACCAAGCCTGTTTGTGATTCGCAAACCAGCAGTTCATCAGAGCCCATTTCTGATGAACCGCCACAAACTTTAGGCCAGTTCATTTGGTTCGTTTTTCGGTTCGTAACTGCAGGCAGCCTGGCACTGATCAATCAGTTTCCTAGGCAACAGAGGGGGTGGGGCTTTCTACAGACCTTCTGCTGCCCCATAAGTGACATTTTCATGAACCAAATGAACCAGTTTGCGAACTGGGGCAAGTTCATGAAGAAAGCTCATGGTTTGTGGTTTGTGAAACGCAACAAACCATGAACCGCATGGTTTGGTATTTTCCCGGTTCATGCCCATCTCTAGTCCTCAACATTTTCCCCACTCCAGACCTGAGTATCCTCCATATTGTCAATGCTGAAGGTACTAAGTAGTAGCAGTAGTGATTTCTGTGATATGTACCATGGTCTTGAGATGCTGCTGGGATTAGGATGACCTAAATAATATTAAACATTCTTGTGAGTTCTGATGGAGAAGACATTCTAACACGTCAGTTAAAACTACTCCTCATGCTCCTATCAGCAGGAAAAAGATACTTTCACCTTGAGTTCTACAAGTGTATCATGCATAGCATATTCTGTCATATAGATCAGACTTCAAAAAGTGACACAGCTAAACGAAAAACAGTTTCAGAACTCCAGAGTAAACCTTCTTGGTGAAGTCAGCCTATTTTTATTCTTTTTCTCCTTGACTGTAACACCCACAGGAGATCACCATATTTCTTTTTTTTTCAATTTTTTTTTATTGGATTAGATTATAATATTATTCAAAACATACATTACCCCCTTATAGATCTTTTTCTAACCCCCTCCCTTTCCTCCCCCCTTTTTGTTGACTTCCAACAGTTTTCCAACCCTAAGTCTATCTTATTATTTAATTACATAATATCTCATATATCCTATTATACACACATTTAATACTCTTTTCTCTAAACTTATTTAATCTCTACTAAAAATACTATATAATATAAATTTCCCTTTGGATGCCTCAATTAAACCACATATCCTACATAAAATAATACTGGCATAATAATATATATTAGCAATCAAGATATTAAAAGATATAACATTGTATTCATTTTACTTTCCAATCACCTATGCTCTTTGCTTTCCACCATCATCCTAACTCTAATATTAGCTTAGACTCTAATACTCTATTACTCATCCATCTTTTACTATTTTTGTTCTAGGCTTCTTTTAAATCTATAAGGTAATTGTTATATTCAAATATATCTTACATACACTTTACTTAAACTATATATTGAAAATAATATCTAACTATCTTAATCTTATATTAAGATTAAGATTAAGGAGATCACCATATTTCTTGATGGTGTATGTCTAACAAGTTCTGCTTACACAGAGTTCCAGCTAATGAGCATTTCTTCCAGAAGTCTACATAAAGTTAAAATGGTGTTCCTAGCCATTTCACCATCCTTGGGAGATAATGGTCTTGTCTACCTCTCTTTCAGATATTTGCTTTTTCGAAGCCCCACCTTTACTTAATGGAGCAGCAGGAGGAAAATAGGAGGGGGGCAGCATTGGGGGAAGTGATGTTATGAGTATGACACTCTAGGAGTTTCAAAAGGTCTATAGTAAAATAAGTCATGATGTCAGTTCTGGTTTCAAAAGAAGTTATTTCCAAGAAATCTCTACCTCTCCTAATGCTCCCTGGGATTGCCAAGGTCTGACATCCCTAGTCTGGGTACATCTTATAATTGTTACAGACTATACAGCTAGGAAAGTTCATAGGCAAAAGTATTATTTAATTCAGAATCAAGACTTGCCATAATCTGACAACAGCTTTGCCATGTTCCAGGAAGTCTAGCTGCTATGTCATGTTTGTCTAGGTGTCACTGCAAATGCTCATAGAGGTTTCCAGTCCATTATAAAGTTTCCATAATCAATGATATGACATGGTGAATGTTCATCGGCCACACTGGGCCTTAATGTATATATCTCAGGTGCATTACTGAGCTGATATCAAACACAAAGCATGTTAATGCATGGGAGTCTGGGCTCCATTTTGGCAACCAGAATAGTTATTCTTAAATTGATTGAACTTTGGAAATTAGCTTGGTGATTTTGATTAATTTCATTACAACATTTTTGGAGGACAGCCTACATTTCCACCCTTTTCTAGAAATGCTCAGTATGTATACATTTATTTTAAAAAGGTAAAGGTAGTCCCCCTGTCCAAGCACCAAGTCATTACTGGCCCATGGGGGGACATCACATCACAATGTTTTTTTGGCAGATTTTTTATGTAGTGGTTTGCCATTGCCTTCCCCAGTCATCTACACTTTACCCCCAGGAAACTGGGTACTCATTTTACCAACCTTGGAAGGATGGAAGGCTGAGTCAACCTTGAGTCAGCTATTTGAACCCAGCTTCCGCCAGGATCGAACTCAGGTCATGAGCAGCACTTGGACTGCAGTACTGCAGCTTACCACTCTGTGTCATGGGGCATTTATTTGGAGAATTAATACAACTCATCCCCAGAGCCCTGTTTGGTGCAACTCACAAACTAAAAACAATGATATGATTTTTTTTTAAAGCATATGAGCTATCAATGTTTTTAAAAGCCAGGGGCACAACAGCATCATAAAACAACATTCATCAGCCTAACATTATAATCCACACAGTAACGGCACACAATAAATTGGCTACACAAGTAAGAATCCTCTCACTTAAAAGGAAACTCATCACAGTCAGAAACTGGGTTAAAAGAAGTGTTTTGGCCTGACTTCTAAAGGACACTAAAATAGGCTCTAAGTCTCCAGAGGGAGGTCATTGTAAACATGAGATGCCACCACTGAGAAAAAAAAATGATACTGGTTGCCACCTGCCTTATCTTTGCAGGTAAGGGTGTGGAGCAGGGCTTGGGATTTTAGCAGCAGTGATAATGTAAATACAACAGAACCAGTCATGTTCTTTCATATTTGTCCTAGCTCTTCTTATGATTCAGTAGCACTTCAGAACCACTAACAGATTCTCAAAGCAAGCCTTTAGGCTTATTCACACAGTCAACACAAAACAAAGAATGCCCCCATTTTTTGGCTGTGATAAGTTTCCTCATCTTAATCTATTTGAGCTTTCTAACAAAGTTTCCCTTCCTACTAGTTAAATATTCCTTCAGAAGAAAACAGGAAATATGCCAAGATACAATACAATGTGATGTACATATATCATCACATTTTGTAGACTCCTCTACTAATTACTTCAGTCACAGTTTTTGACCTTGCAAGCCATTCGAAACAGGGATCAAATCCTTTCACAAAAGCTAAGCAAGTATTGCATGGACTAAGGCACAAAATTTGCCTCCTCAAAAGTTATTAAGCACAGGACTTCCCAAAATGCTACTTTTTTCTATCACAGGCAACCAACAGGAAAATTAGCATTGTGAAATGGCAGCCTCCTTCATCTAAGCACTGTGTGAAGCCTTCTCATCTGTATACAGAGTCATTATATTGTTGCAAGTGAGTGAGTCAAGACAATTTTTTTTCTGCCTCCCTCTCCTCCTCTCCTCCTCTTCACCCCTAACACTGTTCTGGGAGTATCTTTCAATAGTTATACACTGATATTTGAGGCACAACAGTGACAGTTCACTGGCAGGTCTACTTACATGGCAGGGACATTATTATTAATTACCCAACATAGCTGTCAGTCTGAGGGAGGGAGGTGAGAAATGTGGCAGGTATAATCCATTACCACTAAGCTATAAATAAGTAAATTATTTCAGGCAACTCTTTCAGCTGCTTTGACTTTTTAAAAAGCAAGTGCCAATTTTATTGTACTTCTGGGTCCCAGGGTAGGAGCAGGGATATCATGTTTAAACACTGAGGGCCACTGTATTGATAAGTTTAAAATCATGCGATGAACCACAAGTCTCTTGCCAGATTTCCAGTTTGATATTCCACATGTCATTTCAAATGGCTGTCAGCTATTCACTTTCTCCATAGGGAAATCCTTAGAAACATGTTCATAAATTCTACTTTCTAGCTATTAAAAAAAAACGTTTGAAAGTTTTAATAACTGCAATGACTAGCCAGATCTATTAGTAACAAGCCCAGAGGTTGTCAAAGCATAAACTACATTTAGTATTGATTATCATGCTGGCTCCCACTATGTTCTACTTTCTGCAGTATATTTATTAAGTTTGTAGCTCACCTCTTCCCCATGATGAAACTCAAGGTGGGAATACAAAGGGTTCCCAGCAGGTCTCCCATTAAGATACTGTCCAGACCGAAATCAGGTTAACTTTAGCAAATGTGCTGCATCATGTGCATGATCTACTTCAGTTCAGATACATAGGAAATCTGGTTTGTAAATAATTCCTAGTTACTATACTTTTGAGAATCCCAGTTTTTAATGGCTGCCATTAAGCTGAGCCAACAGTAGGATAAACCAAGAGAAAGATATATTTGGTCAGATTTGAAGCAATAAATGAGCCGTACTTCCTTATCTGATACTTCTAAAGCTACCTAAGAAGGGGGAAGACACACAAATAAATGAAGACAACTGGAGGCAGAGAGAGTTCATATATCAACACTTCAATTTTCATACCAATTAGGGCTGTTAAGTAGAAATTTCTTATTGCCAAATTTCTCTCTGAAATCCAGCAGTCCTTTTCTATGCCTCCTTTTAGGAATTTTGAGTCAGTTTTGAGTCAATTCCCCTTTCATGAAGAGGAAGTTCAATTTAGATCTCTAAGAAGTAAAGTATTCACTTATTTATATACTATGACCATAGCTGCTTGTGTTTGTTTTTAAATATTTATACTGTATTTATTATGTTTTAAATTGTGGTTGTAATTTTAATGTAAATAAATGTGATCCGCCCTGAGCCTGCCGGTGAGGGGAATACAAATTTAAACAAACAAACAAATTTAAACAAACAAACAAACAAAATAAAAAGATTAAAATTAAATAAACATTTAAACACAAGCCAGGCTTTGTCAGACCATACCCTTGATGCATCAGACTGCTTTTACACTTTGTATCATATTACAGAGGCACAAGAGGAAGAAATCCACACGTGAGGAAATCTATATTATCACACAGTGAAAAAAAATCTCCAAGATAAATTAATGAGAAACCAAAGAGAATTCCTCTTTCAAAAGAGGGAAAGAGAATAAGAGGAACCAACTGCTGTATCTAAAAGTGAAAAATTTAGGGAAAAAAGTTCTACTCCCTGGAACAGCCCTATTGCCACCCTAGTTGGAATGAAGAGGCAGACACCAAGTTGGATCTAAGGGCCACTTTATTAACTATATACAGCAACAACAAACTGAGCAGCAAGGGCCTAAATCAGTACAGGTCAGGCCACGGGATCCATCATGGACCTCCGCCCTGACCTGTCTGGGTGAGCCCCGAAGCCCCGGGTACGACCCATCCCCTGGATGGTGCAGACCCGGCCGGCCAGGCAAATGTGGTCACCCCCCTTTTGAGCTCCTAACACCTCAGCCGTATAGCAGTGAGGTAAGGACTCTCCAGCGGGGGCTCCCGAAGGCAGCCTTCCCCCGCCCTTGGCAGCCATCAAAGCAGTACCAGGCCTACAGGCAGGCCCCTCTTCCCCTAATGGGGAAGCGCCAAGGGTGCTCACTGGCCCACACCCCATCTAAACCCAAACCTGCCAGGACACTACTAACAAGCACCACCCTGAGCCAATCACCTCAAACCCCTCATTGGTGCAAGGTAGGCGAAAAAAACCCTCCATCCAGGACCAATTTGGATAAAGGGGGGAAAAAATCCTACCCGGCCCTGATAAACAGCAGACAGCTAGTTCTACACCAAATATAGGGTGAGGAGGGTGGGCCGATCTCTTTAAGCCGACTGCGTCTGGGCAGGGCAGCGCAGCCTCCTAGGGCTCCTTCTCTGCCCTGCCCAGACAACACCAAATATGGAAGGGGAAGGGGTGGTGCCGCCTCCCTCCTTCCAGGGAGGCAATGGACGGCACCCAGCTCGAGCAGCTTAGCTGCCAGCTGGGTAACTGCCGCAATATCAACTCAAAAATATGTAAAGAAGCACCACGGTTCTCCCTCATTTATTGTTTGAATGATTTTGCTTAACAGGTAGACCTATTAGAACTTGGACATGGATTTCACCATGCTGGGTGATGCAACAAAATTCATCCATTTTTAAAGGAGCTACCTCTTCCCTGCTGAACAAGTCTGGAGAGTGTACAGTAAGGAAAATAGCTTCAGGTAGGTAGCTATGTTGTTCTGCAGTAGAACAGCAGGATTTGAGTCCAGTGACACCTTAGAAACCGACAAGACTTTTCAAGCATATGAACATCTGATAGTCTGAAGAAGGGAGCTTTGACTCTTGAAAGCATCCTTGAAAAATCTTGTTGGTCTCAAAGGTGCCACTAGACTCCAATAAAGTGAAGAAGGAATATCCTTCAGCTGGTATACTCTGCAGGTTCCAAGGGCAAGAACTATAATAAGCAGTGGCAGGCAGGGATACGGGGAACTCTAAAGGAAATCAAATTGAATGTGTGTATTTGTGTATTGCAGCCATAAGTACTTATTCTTTTTGAAATAAAGTCTGTCTAGAGAGACTGTCTTTATGTAGAGAGAGTCTAGGTTATGAGAGTAACCCTAAGCAAGTCTACTCAGAAGTAAGTCTTATATTAGTCAATGGGGCTTACTCTCAGGAATGTGTCTTTAGGACTGAGCCTAAATCATGGGCAATTTTCTAGCAAACTATACTATAAAAATTAAAATTTCTATGATTAATTTGATTGGCCGATAGTAGAAAAGGAGGAGGAGGGAACAACTTAGTGATATGTTTAGATGCAATACAAATCTCTCTGGATTTTATTGTGTGCATGCCATGCTAATTGGTTTTTAAATATCCTTTTAATCTAAAGAAATTACATTCTGTCCTCTGTTCCCCACAAGGGAGAGAAAGAGAGAGAGGAAAGACTACTAATCAGAATCATATTCTTGCAGACTACATGAATATTAATGCAACAATCCAAGCTAATTTTGCCAATTATTACTGTTACCATAGCTCTATTATGATATGTAAACTGAGCATTGGTAAGAGGGGAGTTAGGAAAGGAGGTGAATGATTGAATGCTACCATTCACAACTGGAGGTTTAGTCAATTCTTTCCTACTTAGGCAAACTGCCATTGTTTGGGGCAGAAAGTGGATGGTACAAGCAATCAATCACAGATTATTCACTATGTCAGATGCACATGCAGACTGTAGAGATGGGTAGGAGAAAACTGACATGGATGTACATAACATCTAAATGCAAAGTGCTTTACAGTAACTATCATATTTTTTATCACAATCATTGTGTAATTGTTATACTACTATTGTGCAAATAGAGATATAAAGATGAGAAATGATCTCTCCAAACTTACTTCTCTCCAAGCCTACTTAAAGAGGTCATGGCTGAAACAGGTTTATTAATATACAGGGAGAGGCACACATAAGGACTTTTGGGAACATCACATTTCCCTCTCCCTCTGCTATTTCATCTTTTCTTTTCTGAAAGTCCCCATAGTCCCTCCCTTTTCCTGCTTCTTTCTCTCCTTCCTACCACCAACCGTCTAGAGTTGTCAGGTTCCTTTACCCTCCCAGTGGGAGGTTTTAAGAGTTCCTTGCATGCAAGCTCCTGAGGCAGCATAATGTCATCACTTGCAGGCCCCGGGCCCAAATCAGGTCCTGGTACAGGCCCCGGGACCAAATCAGCCCAACGCAAAGCATGGGATTGCTTCTGAGGCCTGAGTAATGATGTCACTCCTGGGAGTGACATCATCATACCATGCCAGGAGTGCACCCCAGGAGGCCTATTCCCCTGGGGGCCAGAGGCTGGGAGCAGGGAATCCCTTGCCCTACCAGGGCACTGGCAGCCCTACAACCAACCTAACCTTTATTTCCCCCTTCTCCATATTCAGCTTCCCCTCATTCTCTCTCCTTTCCTCCCTCTCCCTAGCAAGTTTGCAAGATGCTGGGCAGGTTGGGCTGGGCTATGGTTGCCAACTTCCAGGTGGGGCTTGGAGATCCCCCAGAATTACAACTGATTTCCAGACTATGGTGATCTGTTCCGCTGGAGAAAATAGCTGCTTTGGAGGTTATACTCAATGGCATTATACTAGCTGAGCACCTTATCCTACCCAAATCCAACCTTCCCTAGGCCCCACCCCCAAAATCTTGGTATTTCCTATCCCTAAAATGGCAATCCTAGGCTGGGCCCAGTTGCAGAGTGTAGAACTGCAAGGACTTGCAGTGGGTATCTCACTTTCCCCTGTGTCCCCCTCCCCTGCACTATTTCCTCTTTCCTAGAAAGCAGGCATAGTATAGTGGTTAAAGTGGAGGGGAGGAGAATGATGTAAGCCACTTTGGGTCTGCAATGGGAGAATGCTGGGATACAAAAAAAATAAAGTAAAAAAAAAAAAACCTTCTCCTTGCAGTCCCCATATATTTCACATTTCCTTCTTCCATCTCTTCTTCCCACCCGTCAACCAATCTGCCTTTTATTTGTCCCCCATCTTCAGTTATATTTATTTATTTATCTCTTCTTACTCCATCTTTCTCTCAATGGGGACCTAAAGCAGCTTACCTCAATCTCCATTTTATCCTCACCACAAACCTGTGGCTTAGAATGTGTGACCCAAGGTCACCTAGGGAGCTTTCATGTCAGTGTGGGGATGTGAACATGGATCTCCCAGATCCTAATCTAAAACTCTAACCAGTACACTACACTGGCTATTGTGGGATGGCTCCTTTTGAACAGTAGCAAGCAGCCAGGCCTGGGTGAGTCATACAAGTTATGTGGTTCAAGTAACCCAGTGACTGCTGCCAGGCTTAACCTCGATGAATCTTCCCTTAATGGCCAAAACAGAAGGGATATCTTTTACTGACAGAAACCAAGGTTTGAAGGCTGGCAATATTGTTGATGTCTAGCAACAGCCATGGAGTGCATTCATTTCATAAAGCTACAGGTGCTGCTTCTATCATTTTAAAGAGTTTTAACCCTCTAATGTATTTTTAAGAGTTTGATTTTTTTTCCTGCAAACCTGAGCTTTTTTTCAAGTTTGTAGAAAGTTCTGGCTTGTCTGCCAATGGTCTCAGTCTCTTGGGCCAGATGGGGCCATGTTGCAAATCAGACATATTGATAGCATACCTTTCTTCAGTCTCTGACTCAAGGTAGGTTAAAATGACAAGTAAAACAAGCCTTCACAAAATCATTAAAATTATCTTATCAACCACAGATATATAATCACTTAAAATAATAATAATGCTCTCAGCCCTCAATTGTATTGGTGCAGCCAGTGCTGCACCAATACAATTCACCCTTTAACTGAAAGCCCCTCCTGAACAGTTCATCCTTGCACCCACTGCAGCCAGGGGGCAACTCTGAAAAATTACTTCAAAATGGCATTAACTAATCAAATGTGGATCCTGATCTGTAATAGTTTCCTTGGCTAAGTCGCAGCACTATATCTCCAAAGGAGAGTCTGCAAAACCACACAGCCAACAATAAAGTTATATTTTTCAACACGTCTGCATATAAAGAAACTGAAAGTGTGGCTGAGCAGAAAATGTTTAAGGAGATATTGTGCCTGTGGAATCAGTTGTCACAGGATTGTCTGAGCACTAGCCCCATACAGATGTTGACACAGAACATTCAGTATACAGTTGACGGATAGGAAAGTTGTTTCATGGATCTAATTATAGCAGGCCTCAAGGAAAATGTTTTATATTATATTGATTATTAACTAATAAGTGCTATAATATTGTTCTGATTAACTAACATTTAAGAAAGATTAAATAAAATCTTTCTTCAGAGTAAATTATGGCTGTCAAGTCAGCTAGATACTGTTGGAACAGGAAACTTGTAGCCTGAGAAAAGAAGAAGTATATTGCATTGTATATCTCAGAATAGACTGCCTGAAAGCTAATGAAACTGCTAAATTAAGAGAAATGTCTGATTTATGCCGTGTAAAGAAAAGGTCATGTCTGGGGCAATGATCTTGATGATGAGGCTAAAATATTGTAAACTTGTAATCAACTATGTACGACATTCTATGTGATGTAAGCAAGCTTGACTATTTCAGCATCTGATCTCTATTCGGGGCTCAGAGATTTTGAAGTAATATGATATCACATCTAAGCCAGCCGGCTTAATAAATTTTCCTTCTTGAGATTCTGTTTGGTTTCAAGTCCTTGGGCAAATCCCTAGTCCTGCTACATAATTGGGGGCTTGTCCTGGGATTTGAGGGGACTTTTGAGGTCCCTCTTGACTTCCAGTCTGGTACTTAGCTGATTCCGGATAGAGGTGAAGCTGTGGGCACCTCCTGAGTGTTTTCAGGAACAGATTCTACTTTCTTGGGAGTCAGAGGTGCCTCCTGGAATGTCAACAACCGGCTAACAGATCAAGAACGAAAGGACCAGGGAAATCCCAGGATTTGTGAGTATTTAAGATTGGGATACTGTTCCTCTTTTAGGAACGAAGAGGGGCTTGATCACCCCCTAGCACAGCCCAAGTAAGTGAGTCGGAGGGACTCAACTGAACCCGCTGGTGCTTGAGGAACTGGGATGGAAACTTGTCGTGTGAATGACATGAATGGAACGCCTAGGACGATTGGTGTGCGAGTCTCTGAGACGCATTTCCTGGCTGGGCGACTTCGTCAGGTTGTCAAAGACGAGAAGTGAGAGCGTAGGGCCTCCTGAGAAGCAGACCCCTTTACTGCTTTCTCACTGTTATTTATCCCTAGACTGTCTTGTCTTGTCTGGGCTGTGTTGATAATGGGTGGTTCATGCTCATCCCCAGAAACAACCCCCTTGAAATTGATGTTGAAACATTTCCAGGAGGTGTACAGAGGATGGGTCCAGTCAGGGGAGAATCCAACCCCTGAGCTGTTGGAAATTTTCTGTACTTCAGAGTGGCCTACATTTGATTTAGGCTGGCCAAAGGAAGGGACTTTTGATGAAACAATTGCCCTAGATGTTTATCACTTTACTCTTAAGTATCATGATGATCAGATTATATATGCACAGTCATGGTTTGATACTTGTTTGAATCCCCCTCCCTGGGTTAAGAACTGGCCAGGGTACCGGGCTAGGAAGAAGGAGGTGCAGCTTATGGCCCTAAGGAAAGAAAGGAGGATGAATTCACAGCCTAGAAGGCGACCACCAAAGGGAGGCATCTATCCTGTGGTGCCAGTAAAGCGAGATACTGCCTGCCCCACTGCCCCTCTAGAAGTTGGGCTCCAGCCAAAGGCTAAGCCTGTTCAACAAACCCAAGAAGAAGAGGTGCCCCCACCACCATATGCTCCCTCACTGCCTAGAGGAGGAGAGAGAGCAGAAGGGCCTGTAGAAGAGCAAGTAGGGGGAGCTGGGGGTGGACCAAGAAACCCCTCCAATGCTACCCCTGCCAAAACCAAATCTCAGACATGGAAAGAAGATGCAAAGGCAGAAAATTCAAAAGTATGTAAAAGAACAATAGCCCTTATCAGTGTTTAATCCAGTCCATAAATTTCAGCCAGGAGATGAGATTTGGGTAAAGGACTGGCGAGTAATTCTGCTAGGACCTAAATGGAAGGGCCCATACACTTAGCAACTCCCACTGCTGTGAAGGTAGAAGGCATTGCAGTTTAGGTTCATTGGACTAATATTAAACCTGCTGCCACGCCTTGAGTTTCAGAGATCTGTCCAGACGATCCCCTCTGTCTCTGACTGAAGAAGCTACCCTCTGGATCTCAGCCTACTAAAAAAGGCTAAGATTCAAAGGCAACAGTTCCAGGGCCTGGTACCTGAGCACTCCAGGAGGCTGTTCAGGTTCAAGGCTGAAGACGCTCTGGTCTAGTCACTCCTGGGCTGGCTAGTCTACCCACAGCTGAAGCTTTGATCGACGGTGGATTTAATTAGTTACTTAATGTTTTCTTATATTCCTTCGTATATTTTTTTCTGGCTGTGCACTTTTCCTGTGTTTTGTTTTCCTTTTCTATTGCTTCTATAAGTTTGGGACAGTATCTAGCTGACTTGACAGCCATAATTTACTCTGAAGAAAGATTTTATTTAATCTTTCTTAAATGTTATTTCTTAAATGTTAGTTAATCAGAACAATATTATATTTCATGCATTATTTGCTTAATACAGTCTACTGTTTCAAAAATGACAATGTTGGCAACTCCAGTCTATAAGAATCTCTTCCTGCAGCACAGTTAATGACAGTTACTTTACTGTCACCTGAAAGGGTGCGCTTGATTAAAATGCATAGCCTAGAATTCTTTCCAGTAGATAAATAAGTTGGTAAAATATAAAACTACAGGGAGATCATACTTTATTAGTTTAGCCTTTTAATATATTATTTCAGGCCAAAAGGGGGGAGTATATAGCAGGCCTCAAGGAAAATGTTTTATATTATATTGATTATTAACTAATAAGTGCTATAATATTGTTCTGATTAACTAACATTTAAGAAAGATTAAATAAAATCTTTCTTCAGAGTAAATTATGGCTGTCAAGTCAGCTAGATACTGTTGGAACAGGAAACTTGTAGCCTGAGAAAAGAAGAAGTGTGTCATTGAGGACCGGAGCTCATATGCCATTTTGCCACGTGCTGTGGTGGTTCTGGGCATGCCTCCCCCTCCTTTTCCCACCACTGGCCAGGTGAATGGGACCAGGAGGCAAAAGGTGGGGCAAGGGAACCTGCACCCCCACTGGCGGGCTGGTATCCCTACGTAAGGTATGCAAACTATCACTGAATATCTACTTCTTTGGGGAGGAAATATAAATGGAGAATGTAAAATAAAGCTAACAGAGAATTAGCACAGGAAATGTTTGAATAAATTGTCTGCAGAAACCCATTAAGCACTTACTGAGCAAATGTGACAAATCTTCCAAATGGCTTTCTAATGACAGATAGGGATTCATTTGAATGTAGTTTATTGGATGATACCAGCACATGATCTAGACATGTGTTACCTTGTTTTTGCCTAGCATCTAACCACAGCAAATCATTTTTAAAAAGTAGGATATTCTCCAGGGAACCACCTTCTTCTTCAAACGTATCGCTAATATGTTTAGGAATATAACTATTTATTCATGAACTCAAAAAGCTTTATTTGTTTCAGCTCCAATATTTCAAAAGCATTTGATCTGCTAAAGCATATTTTCCACATACGCAGCAGCTGATCGATTCTACTTCATGTGCAAAGCCCAAATGTTCTTTCATTATTCATGCAGCAATATGTTTCTACATTTTCTTTCAGAGTGTTTTCCCCCTAATACTTGCTAGAAGTCTTAATTTTATCCACAAAAAAGAGAAATCAAGCCACTTCAAAGGGAAAAAAACAATAAAAATATGAACTTAGCTGGTACCACCACAATATAATGATCGAGAGAAGTTATAGGGTTGCCAACCTCTGTGGATGGGGGCTGGAGATCTCCTGAATTACAACTATCTCCTGATGACATTGATCAATCCCTGGAGAAAAAGGCTGCTTTGGAGGATGGACTCCATGGCATTATACCCTGCTAAGGTCCTTCTCCTCTCCTCCCCTCCCCAAACCCTACCCCACCATGCTCCACCCGCAGATCTCCAGGAATTTCTGAAAACAGAGTTGGCAACCCTAGAAGGTTTTTAACATAGCTTCTTTTATCACCTAAGAATGATAAGCATTTTGAGATCACTCATATGTCACCCGAACAATAAGATCAATGTTAACTAAGAAGGTTTACTATAACTTCAAATGGCTTACGAGATAGTATCGAATAACCATATCGTTTTAAAGAGGGGAACATTCTGCCCTGTATATAGCAGCTTAACATTCTTCATCAATATCCAGCAGATGATGTGTTTCTAGATAGGTGATAACTTGTGCACAGAGATATAGTGTTCTGGCTGAAGTATGCTCATGAATACAAATGAAGCCGCTTTGTACTAACTCAGCCCATTGGTCCATTAAGGTCAGTATTGTCTATTCCACGGGTGCCCAACGTGGTTCCTGTGGGCTCCATGGTGTCCACTGACACCTTTCCTGGCACCTAAAAACTGTTTTTAGAATGTGGGCTTTTGCCCAGGAGGGCTTCTGATTGGCTGTTGGAAAACAGCCTATTAAGCTCAGCTTCTGCCTGAAAAGTTGAAGAGTTACTATTAGAGTTACACATAACCTCACTTCCTGACATTGTATGGAAGGCGCCACCTCCTATTTCACTCTTTTATAGTTGGTTCCTCCTGCCACAGCCATTGTGTAGTTGCACCCACCACTCTGTGTCAGAATTCCAAAAATGCCCACAGGCTCAAAAAGGTTGGGGACCTCAATCTACTCTGACTGGCAGTTGTTACTTCAGGGTTGCAGGTAGAAATCTGCCACCTCACTTACTACCTGACTCCTCTTAACTGGAGATTCCAGATTTAACCTGAGACCTTCTGCATGCCAAGCAGATGGTCTCCCCCTAAACCATGACTCCTCTCCAAGTTTATTATGTGCTGTATCTCAATATTTTTTTAAAAAATAATTACTTTGCAACAGTTAAAATGAAAAATATGGAAAACTGAATGTAGTGTGTCTATGTCCATGAGAAGCCAGTTTGGTGTAGTGGTTAAGAGTGGCAGGACTCTAATCTGGAGAACCGTGTTTGATTCCCCACTCTTTTGCTTGAAGCC
Source organism: Eublepharis macularius (assembly GCF_028583425.1). Taxonomy (NCBI): domain Eukaryota; kingdom Metazoa; phylum Chordata; class Lepidosauria; order Squamata; family Eublepharidae; genus Eublepharis; species Eublepharis macularius. Next base: position 130,813,455 of record NC_072793.1, read on the forward strand.
AGCTGGGTGACCTTGGGTCAGTCACAGCCCTTTCAGAGCTCTCTCAGCCCCACCCACTTCACAGGGTGATTGTTGTGAGGATAACAATAACACACTTTGTAAACTGCATTAAGTTGTCCTGAGGGTGGGATATAAATTGAATGTTATTATTTTAATGTTATAATAGCATTTGGATTTAACATACAGTCTTCAAGGGCAAGATTCAGGTCCAGTGGAATCTTAGAGTAACTAGGTTTCCAGGGTATGAGATTTTGACAGTCAGAGTTGACAGAAGGAGCTCTGACTCTCGAAACTCATATCCTGGAAATCTAGTTGGACTTTAAGGTGTTAGACAACCCAAACAACCCTTCTACTACAGACCAGCTGCCCACCTGAAACAATCTTTAAGGGGAAAACCCCATCAGAATGTTAGTGCTGCTGAATCTCTACAATTATTAACAATTTTAGTGCCACCAGTGATGATGCACCCATAAATCAAAGGACTTTAAAACTTCTTGAAGCAAAACAATGAAGTACTCTGCAAATACTGAATACTTCACAGTGTAATCCTATGAAGAGTTACTCCAATCCAATCCTTTAATTTCAGTGAATTTGGACTAGAATAACTCTGCAGAGGATTACTCTGTTAGAATAGTAGGCAAAATTAAATGGAAAGAGCCTGTTCTTGTTTTCTGCACAGGGTTTTGAACTCAAGACAAACCATTTCAAATTGTCTGTTTAACATTCCAGCAAAAGTGGTATTAGCAGAAAACAATGCTACAGTATTTCAAAGGCACTGACACCTTAATGGCTTCACAATGCGGCACTTACTTGGTGGGCTGAAAGCCTTTTGGCCGGGTGCCATTATTGCTGCCCAGGATGGAGCGAGGCAACACCAGTCCCACCCTCCTTCCATATTTGGTCGGCTGGGCGGGCAGAGCAGAAGCGCGAAAGCGGCTCTGCCCGGCCCAGCCTCAGTCGCCGTAAGTTGCTCGGCCCCACCCTCCTCTCCCTGTATTGGTGCGGGATTAGCCGGCTGCTGTTGACAGAGTCAGGTAGGAATTTCCCCCCCCCTTTCTTAAATTGGCGAGGTAGAGAGGGTTTTTTTTGCCTACCTTGCACCAATAGGTGGGATTGAGAAATTGGCATGGGGTGAGGCTATCCCTTGTGTCTTGGCAGGTTTTGGGTTAAGTTAGGGTGCTTCCCCTTTTAGTGGGAAGAGGGGCCTGCCTTAGGGGCTGGTACTGCTTTGACGGCTGCCAGTTGGGGGGCAGGCTGCCTTTGGAAACCCCAGCTTGCGAGTCCTTACCTCACTGCTATACGGCTGAGGTGTTAGGAGCTTGGCAGGGGGGTGACCACGTTGCCTGGCTGGCCAGGTCCGCACCATCCAAGGGATGGGTCGCACCCGGGGCTTTGGGGCTCGCCCAGACAGGTCAGAGCAGTGATCTACGGCGATACCGTGGCCTGACCTGTACCGCTTTAGGCCCTTGCCGCTGTGTGTTTTATGGTTGATGTATATAGTTAATAAAGTGGCCCTTAGATCCAATCTGGTGTCTGCCTCTTTATTCCGACTAGGGTGGCAATGCCAACTTCCCCTTATTTCCTAGTTAGGCTTACATCACAGTTTAAAATAATTGTTGTTTCAATGGGCAGCATGTTCTGTCATTTGCCACGGCCCATGCACTGGTCACTACTAACTCAAACACACACACTTTCCCAATCCAGCTGCTGATTCCAGGAGCCAACAAAGAGGAATCAGTACCTTCTATGTGCTGTTCTTCTCGCTACCACTGCAGCTGTTTCTCACTCAAGATCCTCCACTCTTATTCACTTATTCCCTCTCCCAGCCACCATTGGCTGTAGGTCCCACAACTACCTAGCAGGAGGAAGAAGGACAATGTGAGATAATGTAAACTCTGCAGCAACAATTTTAAACAGCCTGTTTGTAACTGTTCCTTTTTTCTCCTCTCCACCCAGAGAGAGAGAGAGAGAGAGAGAGAGAGAGAGAGAAGGTAATCAGACTAAGAGCCAAACTACAAGTGACATCTGACACTAGTTGGACACTTGTCAGCTTCCCTCAAGTTTTGATGGGAAATGTAGGCAGCTTGGCAGAATATTGGACAAGTAACAGCTGAAAAGTCCATTGGACAGCAGTCGGAGAGCCAAGCTGCAAGACCAGGACGCCTACATTTCCCATCAAAACTTTAGGGAAGCTGATAAGTGTCCAACTTGTTCAGGCGTCACTTGTAGTTTGGCTCTAAGGCTCAAGAGAGAAGGGAGAAGCAGCAGCACTGGGGCATGGATTGGGTGGGACCGGATGAATATTAAACAGGTGACAGCAGCGAGACAGTTGACAGAGTGTGTCAAAGTGTGGCAGTGATTGCTCCCCTCAAGTCACAAAAGAGAAGCAGAGGTAGGCAAGAAGACAGAGTGCAGAAGCAGCAGCAATTTTCCACTGCTGTTAGAGGGAGTGAGATCTATGATCCCAAACTTCACTTTAACAGCACAACTTCAGAGCTCATCACATTTGCAGCACCCCAAAAACGTACAGCCAGCACTGCTTTAGGAATCAATGCTACTAAAAAAGCATTAAAATTCTTCACTACTAAAATTCTTCTTCACTGTAGTGGATTTTAGAAAGAGAAAAATTAACCCAGCAGTGGTGGTCTGCAAAAGTAAGCCTCTGAAAGTGTTCTGAATGAGCTTCCTTCATCAAATGGTCTCTGAAATAAATGAAATATTGAGGGTGTTAAGCAAAAGCTCGGTTAAAAACAAGCCCTTTCATGAATTTATGTAGCAATACAATGATGTCGCCGGCAATATTTATCGACCAACCCATCACAAACAGATCCATTTCTGGGTGATTCACTCTCAGCTTCCGATAGAAGGTCATTTGAAAACACGCAGAAAATTAAGAAACATGCCCTGGTCGTCGAAACTAGAAGGATCTCCTCCTTCTAAACAAGTTTGTCCCACTTCACAGAGATGGAATTGGGGTAGTATCACACACAACCACAGAGGGAAGTGTCATAATAAGTCAGTATGCCACCCACATGCCCATTGGCCAATGGGAGGCAGGCATCAGGCATGCTTTAAAGTCCCTATGCCTGCCTCTCCCAACATGGGCTGTCGTCACACGGGCATCTGTTCCGTTAAATTTACAGCATATAGCGTCATCGCTGATATTGGCACAGTAACGTTTCTTTGGTCACCTCACATTCCTTTGCGCTCCCAGCTGTCCACACCTAAGCGCTCTGTTCCATTCTCTCTAATGGGCGCAGAAGCAGCTCCTCCTCCCCCCCTTTTAAAAAAAAATTGGCATTTAATTCCGCTATAACGGAATAACATTAGCTTCCTAATCTACTGCTGTTTCTTGAATAATCTGAAATCCGTGTGCACAACTGAAGTTGTTGTCAGCTGGATGAGGCTGCAGTCTTCCGCGCCTAAGATCCTCTCGGTAACGCAAAACTGAAAGCAGAAGTAGGATAGAACGGTTGCGGAGTTTAAAATTTTCCCGCGCAAAAAAAATAAAGGCATTATATTGCTATAACATCGTAATAAAAAAAAATCCGGAAAATGACTGAACATGGCCATTTTTAGCGAGGTGTGGTTTTGGGTTAAAATAAAAATTTCTCTAATGGCAATTCAGTCATTTTTACTTGTTTTCTTCAGCAGAAAATTTTCATTGTGTGATGTCGTTATAGCGATATAAGGACATTATTACAAAAAAAGGGAGTCGCGGGAGAAATGGATTCTGGGATAGAGGAGAGAAAAAAAGGGTGGGCCTATGGCGTGGCGAGGCGAAAAACATCGATGTGAGGCATTCACACTGAGGTGCAAAATATTGCGACTATCAAGCACAAAGCAGAAGAGAGAAAATCGCATCAGTGTTGGAATAAGGTGGGTGTTTGCCGGGAAATTGAGCCATTTTCACTCTAAATAGAAGCCCGTGTGATGACGGCCATGGTTTTGCTTCAGCTTTGCACCCAGCTCCTATACCATCATTTTCAGAGAGGAACTAGTTGAAGTCTAAGGGATCGATAGGACCAGCTATTATTCCTGAATGCCCAAATCTTATCTGCACCAATGATGATCTATATTATCACTGTAGCAAAAGAAATTAAATACAAAGTGAGGCCCTTATGCAATTATTTCTAGCTGTGTATTCCACTGAGTTTTGAGCTAGCATGGGGGAAAAAAACTCATAACTTGTCACTAAGTGCCTTCCTTAGTCAAGAGTTATGACCCATTTAAAACAGGTCGTCTGCCAACATATTCCTATAAAAGGTTAGAAAGCATTGGGAGGAGAGAATGATGCACTTTCATTATTTACACAGATTTCCTTTTCCCCTCTACAAATGATTTAATGAAATAATGGCATTCCAGATGCCAAAAAGTCACAAAAAGAAAAAAAAGAAAAACAAAACATTTTTTTCAAAGCAGTCTGCAGCCCTACGTGGAAATAATTTTGCTTTATTTAGGTTTATAGGCCAAGTCATTTTTGTAACTACTATTGATCTGAAGCAATCAGATACTTTTATCCACATATCTGATGAACCAACCCTCACCATAATTTCCCAAGCATGAGTTATAGTCCTCTACTTGTCATTTTCCGGTTGTCTCCCCATCTAAGGCTTCTTTCTTGGAATATACCAGAGTCCAGACCTTTTCTATAGGGGCTCCCACCATACAGACTCACTGAAGATGTAAGGGAAGTGTCAACCTTAGAAGATTTTAGGAAATACTGTTAGGCTTTATTTATTAAACCTTTTAAAGGAATTTGAGATGTAGAAGTGTTCTTGGAGGACAATGGGGTAAGTATGGTTTTAACATGGAATTCTAAGCCACTCTGACCACAAGGGAAAGGCAAAGAGTAAATATTTTAATAAACAACATGTTATACCCAATGCACACTGAAGCAAAATGAAGAAAAATCAATTTCATCTCTTTTTCCCACTGGTGCAAATGCGCTTTGTTGTTCAACTAGGGGTGCCACAATTTTTATAGAAAACATACTATAATTGACAGCAATAACTACTTCTGAGCCAAATTTCAAATTGCAGTAAATTTGGCCTGCCTTGAGTCTAATTTTCTATTAAGTAGCTTATGCCTGCTTGACCAAAGTTTTCTTAATGCTTTCTGGGTAGCTATATACCCTTTGAATAATGCCTTGACCCAGGTGTAAGCTCTCCTAACACTTAGCATAGGGCTACCAGGTCTTCTGAGACTCAAAGGGGAAGATAGGGGCTATTGATGGGGGCATTCCAGTGGGAATGACATCATTCCCAGTGCAATGCAGAAGTGACAGGTCATGCCAGTGGCTGATTCAGTAAAAATTGCCCTCAGATTTAGTGTCTGGGATGATTTTTACTGAATCAGACCCCGACATGAGCAATCACTTCCACGTTGTGCTGGGAATTATATCATTCTCAGTTCATGGAGGTGCTCTGGAGCATGCTCCAGAGTTACCAACCCTATTCCCACTCCTCCCCTGCCCCCTGGTCAGGTGAGAGGTGGTGAAAGGTGAAGGCTGGGAGCCAGAGATCCCCTCCCCCCACCATGGGACTGGGAATCAAGCATTTAAGGAGTTGGGAATTCAAGGCTGAAGTTACATTCTTTTCAATTGCCTTATCTGGGTTCAGCCTGGACTCTCAGGGGAGGACAAGTCATGAGGTGGGGGGAGGGGGCTTGAGGCAGCTACAGGGTCCTACACCTTTATGTCGTTGCTTAATTATGATTGGCTGATTAGTCTTGCATGGTTGCTGGGCCAAAGAGAATATAGGTTGATCCTGTAATGGTATTGGTTATGGTTCACCTGGACATGAGGATTGCTTGATTCATCTGTTCTTTGCAGTGTGCCAGCTTGGCTGCTGTGTTTTACAATTGGGAGACAAGAGACTGGATGCATGATTCTGGTAGGGTTGCTAGCTCAGAGTTGGGAAATTCCTAGAAACTTAGGGAGTGAAACCTGGAGAGGATGGGGTGTGGGAGGGACGGACCTCAGCAGGGTATAATGCCTTTAAGTCCATCCTCCAAAGCATCCATTTTCTCCAGGGGAAATGCTCTCTTTGGCCTGGAGATCAATTGTAATTCCAGGAGATCTCCAGGCACCACCTTGAAGTTAAACCCCAACGAGAGAGCCACGTATATAGAAGAGGAAAAGCAGAAGCCGTAGCCGACTGACAAGGAAAATATCAAAAAGTGTATTTAAAACAATTCTATCACAGTGAATTATACAATAAGTGCAATAAACATTCCTACATCACAATCAATACAGCAATACCTAAAGAGCTGTATTGATTGTGATGTAGGAATGTTTATTGCACTTATTGTATAATTCACTCTGATAGAATTGTTCTAAATACACTTTTTGATATTTTCCTAGTCAGTCGGCTACGGCTTCTGCTTTTCCACCACCTTGAAGTTGGCAAACCTAGACTCTGGGTCTCTCTGTGTGGGATTATATGGGAGTTTCTTACCCTGATACAGATACTTTCTGTTAGGTATGTCAGAGATTCAAAATTTTTAGCTTTCTTTTTTTCCTGTTTATTTTATGCACACATTCTAGCTGTAACTTTGATCACTGCTTAATAAAAGCTGTTATACTTTATCTGTGTTATGCCTCTTTGGTTATGGCTTCAGTCTAGAGACAGTGCCTTGACCATCTGGCATCCTGCTACGATTAAACTGTTTGGCTGATATTCAGCTTAAACTGTAAATAAACAGGTAGAGTCTGGTTTAGCCTAAGACTTTATTCCTCAGTCTCAGTGTAAGGACTTATCTGGGTGGACTGGTGGTGGCCTACTGGTTGTAGACAAGTAAAAACATATTTTGGCTTTTCCTGTCTCGAGGACTCTGGGTTCTGAGTTTGCAAACCTCTTTATACAAATCTCTTCACATTGTCACCATCCAAATTAAACATGGTGGTAAACATCTTTGTGGCTGTAGCAGCCACGGTGCTGGAGATTCATTTCCTTCTGCCTTGAAGCTGTGTTTTTCTGTTAAACCAAAACGCACAGACCATGAAAGCAGACAATCCCAACAGACCTTGTGTATGGCATAACTGGTGGCCTAGGAAATGCTGGAACTTCCAAGAATTAATGAGAAAACGAGCACTTTATTTGTCTTTGCGTGCTCTGTGCATTTTTTAACAGTATATTTTCATGCTTTGGGAAAAATAAGTGAGACTCCTATGAAGATGTGGAAACTTTTTTATGGATAGAGTTGATAGGCCAAGCCTAGAAATTCATAGGAGTGTTGGGTGCAGGGAAAACCTGTAGCTTCTGATTGCTGGTGCTTCTGATGATCCCTAGAGCTACCCAATATCACTTCTGAGTTTTCACTAGAAGTGACATCATGATGCAACCTACATTGCTGGTTTTATTTTTAATGCTTCTGATGCTGTTCCAACCAGTGGCAGACAAATAAGGCTGCTGGTAGGAGGCGTCTCACCATAGCAAGAGGCCTGGCAATCCCACCCGTGGATGAACTAGTCAACACAGATTGGCAGCCATTAATATCACTTAACATACTCAAAGAAATACTAAATGGTAAGACACAGTATTCTTCCTGCAACTTTGAAATGTCTTTGTGGCATCTGAACATTTGTGACAAATGCACATTTGTACATTTAAGTGACTGGTGATGTGCAGCAGCTATGGGTGGGGGGAGAGGTAGTTCATCAAGATCCTGCTTGATCACACAAAACAATTAGGCTTGAACTGTTCATGAGCAGCTGAACTGTCCATCAGAAAATTTGCTCCCTAGTCACAATAGGCAAGCAGAATGTGAGCTGAGCCAGCAGGTGCTCAGTCATCCCTAGATCAAATCACAGAAGTCTACTATTGTATAAAGGTAAAACTGATTTTATAGGAAAGGATTGTAAATTAATTTTACAGTGTAAATTGATTCTACAATATTAGAGCTGTTTGTCCAAGTTCCACCCATATAGGGAGCACGTGCAGGATCTTACCAGAGAAACAGACTGTATTTAGCTCAGGGCCAAGCTACAAGTGACGAATGACACTTGAACAGCAAGTGGATTGAGTGGAGGGCAAGTGAACAGAGAGGAATACACTTGCTGTTCAAGTGTCATTCGTCACTTGTAGCTTGGCCCTCAGTTATGCATTTTCAAAACTAAATGGTTAGCTACCTCCAAGAAGCCAACAAATAGGATATGAAAGCTAGTGCTCTGTTCTGCGATTTACCTCTTAATAATAGGCATTCAGAGATACTCTGCATCTGAATGTGGAAGTTCCATTAGTTATCAAGACTAGTTATCAAGACTATCAAACTATGAATTGACAATTCTTCTTAAATTATTTAAAGCCATTAGACAGTGGCCATTGTTAGATCTCCTAGCAGTGAAATCCATGTTATTGTTACATGGTGCAAAGAAATGCTTCATTCATGTTCTTTATACTTCTATATAAAGCATGAATTCTCCCTAGAAACTAAAATGATAAAACTGAGGCTGTCGTACTTTGGTCACATCATGAGAGGACAAGATTCTCTGGAATAGTCAATAATGCTAGGAAAAGTGGAAGGCAGTAGGAAAAGAGAAAGACCCAAAATGAGATGGCTTGACTCAGTAAAAGAAACCATGTCCTCCAGTTTGCAAGATCTGACCAAGTTTGTTAACGATATGACATTAGGTCGGAGGCAATTTGACAGCATATAACACATGTGCTTCTGTACTATTGCTCTCTGTAGCACATCATCCTTCTTAAAGTACTTGGACTTCAGGGTTGAAGTCCAGGAGCTCAGATTATGGGCAAGGGAGGGGCTTCCCAAAGCAGGCTGTATCTTAGCATCAGGAGCATGCATTACCATCTGAAGCCCCAACCTTGCTAGAAAAAAGACCATTTTGTTCAGATTCTAAAATTACCAAACTACATCACTGTTCATCTGTTTTAACTAGATTAATGAGAGCCAGTGTAATGTAGTGGCTAGAGTAACTGAAACCCAGATTTGAGTCCTCACTCTGCCATGGAAGCTCACTGGGTTAACAGACTCTTATCCCAACTTACTTTATGGGGGGGAGAGGGGTTAAGGAAAAAAAATGGAGGAGAGGAGAATTATGTAATCCAATTTGGGTCCCCACTGGGGAGAAAAGTGGGGTATAAATGAAGTTTTACTGATGTATATACGTTCCTGTGTATTAGTAAAGGAATGCACAAAAAGAATCTTAACACAATCCTACATACAGTCATAACAAAACTGGTCTTTGATAGTATTCTCAATGAGCATCTACACATGAGTAATATAGAGGAGACAAAGGATACAAATGAACGGTGTGTGTGTGGGGGGGGGGGGTGGATTGTACCAAGCTGCAAACACACAGTACCCGGTTCAAAATTTGGAAACGCAGCAACAGAGGATTACCAGGGCATTGGTTCTACTTTGATAGTAAGACCAAGTAATTTAGAGTTAGAGGGGGGGAAATCACACACACACACACATGTTCTAAAAACATCCAGTCTGTCCTGAATCTAATGCCAGACTAGTTCAATGGAAAATTTCTACACCCACTCTCTCCATTATTTTCCTTCCTCTCTACTCACTGCTTTGCTCTACAGCAGAAGGAAAGGCAAGAAGAGGACACAAAGCCATGCTGTGGCTCCAAAGACATTTCTCTTCTACAGAATCTGGTCTTTTCCATGTTCATTAGTAAAAAAAACAACACATATTTCTGTATTACCCTGAACAATTCTTGATTTTATAAAATGTATATAACTTAAGGTACCAAAGTGACAACTGCTGAAATAATGGATGACATTTTGCAAACTGCTTATAGACAGAGAGAGGGCAGTGTATTCTTGATGACAGCTGCCAATTCCAACCCAGTGGTTGCAGATGAATTCTCTACAGGCATTGAATCCATATTGCAATCTTTGTCCAAAGCAGATCTGTTGGCAGTTCAAACAGGACTTCAAGTGCCAAAGATCCATAATACTTGGGCCACAAACCTCTCCCAGTCACCACGAGAGCAACATGGAATGTAAAAAGGGAAAGGCACTGATTGCATGTGAACAAAGAGAAATTACTCGATTAGGAAACAAGTCAGAAAACCAGCTTCTTGACTGGAATATACAAGAAATGTGTACATCATGAACTTTGAGAGGGAACATCTTGGTGGCTGTTTAGGGAACAATTTCATATGAAAAGAAGTCTATATCACCAAGACCTGCAGCTGTATCAGACAAAAGAACCTCAGCAATCTGATAGAACTACACTAACCAAGATAGAAAAAACAGAAGCTTCTGAACTTGTCCATTCTCTGTTTTCCACCAAGAGGAGCAGTATGGCTTTCTTTTTTTGGAGGAGAAAAATACCATAGGAATATATAGATCACACTACATTTAACTAAGTCTCCGCTTAGATATGGAGCTTCTGCCGCATGTTTCCATTAGTTCTGGGACTATGCTATCTGGTTTATCACTGTTAGTTCCTTTGGAGTGACCATCTGCAATTCTCCCCAATTCTTTTTCTTGAGACATTTCTTGAGATACGGCAATCTGATTGGTATCATCCCTTGTTTCAAACTCTTAAACAATTATTGCAAATGTTTCTTCTGCCAGACTGTCTGTAAGGCTTACTGCATATCACTCTTTCTCCTGTCACATAAATAACACTTTGACTACTATTGTGAACAACTGGCTATAGCAACTTAGGCTGGATCCACAAATGGGATAAAATCAAAAAGAGTCCAGTAGCACCTTTAAGACTAACCAATTTTATTGTAGCATAAACTTTCGAGAATCACAGTTCTCTTCGTCAGATACATGAGTAGCAAAATCTTTTTGATTTTGCTACTACAGACTAACACGGCTAACTCCTCTGGATCTATGACAAATGAGATATCGTGCTATAATGAATGACTGCTATAATGCAGTAATAATTCAATATCCCATTCCTCTTAACTCATTCAGAAAGGAATTGCTTGCGGGATTCGGTTTCGTTTTCTCAGCCATGTCGGACGCTCCTCTCGGCAGGTCTGAGAGGAAGCACCCAAGCACCCTGACCGGGCGGCTGATCTGCGAAGATTATCCCCCAAGACTCCCAGTGAGGGAGGCAGGGTCCGGGAAGCTGCGGGAAGAACCCCCCGAAAATCAATGCGGGGGGTAAATTGCCCGTTTGTCCCTATGGAGGCCGGCAGACGTGCGCGGCGCCTCGAGTGCTGCCGGGCTATGGAAAATGGCAAAGAACAGAACTAGACGGAAGCCTGCAAGTAAGCGAATCCCTTCTGTTATTACAAGCGTACGCGAAGGAGTGGTGGGATCTGAAGCTAAGAAGGCTCGTTCTTCCCCTTCGCTGAGTTTCAGAATTTGGGCTGGCGGTCCCCCCCCCCTAAAATGGCAGCGAAAAAACAAAGTCCCGCTCTGGGTAAGTCAATCTCGGCTACCCTGCAGAAGGGAGAGTCGCTTGAGGAACTGGTGCGCAGGGCAGTTGTTGAAGCCATAAAACCCTTTGTTGACAAGCTGAATGAAACAGATCAAAGGGTGGGCTTAATTGAAAGCGAAGTGAAAACCATTAAGGAAGCAGCGGGGGGGGGGGGCAGAGAAGGCTGCCCGGGAAAGTGCGTCACTCGTGAAGGCTACGAAAAAAGAGTTAAAGCTGGTGGAGAACCAGCTGATCGGGCTACAAGTGGAACGAACGCAGACAATTTTGCGCCTCCAGAACGTGAAAGAGGAGGAAAATGAGGATTTATGGGGTCTGGTCTCGGAACTACTGGCGGCACCCGCGAGGACAACTAAAGAAGAGGTTAAAAGCTCCATTTTGGAAGTCCGTCGGGCTTCTTCAAAATATGCAATGAAGCGTCAGCTGCCTCGCGAGATCACCATCGATTTTTCATCTAAAAGGATCCGAGACACTATCCTATACAATTCATACAATGCGGATTTGGACTTTTTGGGTAACAAAGTTAAGATATTGAAGGACGTCCCATTTTTAGTTCGGAAAAGATGTTTTAAGTATAAAAAGCTCGCAGCTCTTCTGAGGGAACGTGGAATAAAGTACAAATGGTTATTTCCAGAAGGAATCTGGTTTAGTTACAAAGATCAAACCTATAAGATATTATCAGAAGATCAACTAAGGGATTTTGAGGATAAAAATCCGGAATTTCAGTGCACCAAGCAAGAAGAAAGGGAGAAGTCTGAGGAGGGGGGGGGGAGTAAACGAGCACTGCGGCTGCAGTTGCTCAGAGAGAACTGCGTCCGGGACCCAGGAGGGGGAGGAAAATTTAATTTGAATTCGATTGTAATTTGTATTCTGTATGATCAACCACTCCATCATTACTTTATTAAGCTATTTCTTTATCATGGCAGTATGAAGGGAAAGCATTGAAGTGTAGTGTTTAGTGTTTGTAGGTTACCTTCCCTTTTTTTTCCACCCCCCCCTTCCCCTTTTCTTTTTTCTCCCTTCTTTTCCTTCCCTCGTGTTATTGTAATCTTTTGTAGTTATTGTTATTGTAGTTTGTATGTTAGGTATTGAAAAATAAAAAAACTTTCAAAAAAAAAAAAGAAAGGAATTGCTTGCTTCCCTAGGTGAAGCGGCTATTTCCTCCTCTGGCAATTCCTATACCCCTGGGCAGTTTTCTTTTTCAGCATGGTCCAGGTCTCTCTCTCTCTTTCCCTCTCTTTCTCATCATCATTGTTTCCATTTTCAAAAATGTGTCAGCTATGACCTGTCTGGCATTCAAATAAAACTACATCAAGATCCAAATATTATCATAAGGGAATTGAGAAATATATATTGTAAGGGTCATTACAGAGAAATAAGATGGGATCATAATTTAGGCCTGAATCTGTTCCTTGAAAAGTGGAGGATTTTTTTTTTTATCTCAGATTAAACAATCTTGGGCTAACATTTTAAGTTCTCAAACTACTTGTATAATATGTGAGAAAAGTTCAGTTACATTCTTTTCATGGTAATAGAATATCAAGTCATATCTTAGCTTTGCTAGAATGAAGTCCGTTATTCCCTCCAAATAAATCCTTAGGCTGAGCCCAGGGCAAACTGACTCCATCAGTTTATATAATCTCAGCCACCAGGGTCATCCCCAGACCAAACAGCACCCCAAGCAAGGAGCCTCTCCTGTGCCTCTTTCATTTGTTCACTTTCTAAGATGCTGTTTTTATTAGGCTTTGATGCATGATTTGCATGCATGATTTATTCCTGTCATAAGTGATGATAAATTTGCATGCTAGAACCTGTCAGTCTGAATTTATTCATGCCACATGTAAGAAAATCAAAACAACTTTTGTTGGGTTTGATTAATCACACGATGTTCAATTATTTCTATGCTATTACAGTCACTTGCACACAATGGGCACAGATGTTACAATTTTTACAAAGAGAAACAGAAACCTTAACACAACACTGGCCATTAGTGCTTGCAGCTTCCCAAGTCAAACTGAGCTGTTTCCGTTTATTTTTGCTGTTGAGAGTCATATGACAGACTCCACCCTGAGCCAAACTCAGCACCATAAATAGCTGCCTGTCTCAAAATCTGTCTCTCTGCCATCTTACTTCACCAAAGAGTCATCACCAGCAAAGAGATGGGATCAGCTTGCCTTGAACCACACCTTCTATGTCCCAAAGACACGGATATAAATATACTTGCCTCTCCCAGTATTGAAAACTTCTTTTTTCCCTCACAGACAAGGGGAGAAAATCAAATACACTGCAGGATTAAAATGTGCTAAACAAAAAAACTATTTTAAATATCTATTTTATGATATGGTCAGATTGCTGGTATCAACAATTTCACAACTCCAGTACACATGGTGATAGGGCCATGGATCAGTGGCTACAGAAGATCTCTGGGTCGAATCCATGGCTCAGGGAGCAGGAGGTGTGAAAGACCACTGCCTATGACCCTGGAGGGGTGCTGCCAGTCAGAGTAGAGCACACTGAATGTGATAGTAGACAAAGGGTCTGATTTAGTATAAGGCAGTTTCATGTCGAATAGGCAGGAGAAGCCAGCACAACTATTTAAGGACTTCTCTCTGTCTATATGTGCTGTCATTTGTCTCCCCCATCCCATGAACAGCTAAGATAAATCATTACTTGGTTTATCTTACTTAGAGCCATTACTTGAAGAAATCATGACTCTGTAAGTAGCTGAGTTTAATGAGATAGGTTTCAGAATTGTGGCATACACTCTTATGATTGTTGATTATGCACATTTCAAATATATGACTCTCATTGATCACTTAAATTGCTGGCTACAGCTTTCAAGTCTTTGCCCAGATCACATATTTACTTAAAATAATTTTCCTGTTTATCAGATCCTCCTCTCTTTCCTACCCCCCCCCATTTTTGTGATTATTGCATTTTATTCCCGTCAGACAGTTCCCATTCACTAAACATTCACATCTATAACTCAGAACAAAGTTTCTTCTTTATTACAAGATACTCACAGCCAAGCGTCTGTTAGCACAGTAATAAATGTATTACCAGCTAGGCCAGTTTTCTTAAAATGGAGTGCTTCCAGTTTTTCCTCATGAATAGAGAAATAAATCTCTTTCCCTTTCCCTTCTTCCCCAGAAAACAGAGTTGAAAGCTCAGCGTCATTTGCAACTGGCTTTAGAATGCCAATTGAATGGTAAAAAGGAAAGGAGTTACACAATTGCAAGTCTGGGGTAGCTCACAATTACAGTGATTGGAGCAAATTAGAGCATAGATACTATGAAAGGGTCTGATGTAGGAGAGATTTCACAAACAATTAGAGTCTCCATGAAGTTTCTCCATATTATAAAGCCAACTCTTCTTGACAAGCTTCTATAGCGACTGCTCCCCTACAAAAAACTATTCAAGCTGATGTGCAACAAGACGTGCATGACTTTTCTTCCTTTTAGATGCTAAGGTTGTTTTTTTTTGTCCAAGCAATTGCATTTCATTTTAATAAACACACAAATAGATTCAATGAGATTATCTAATGAGGAAACATGCAGAAAAGAAAATATTGGGGGAAGATATGCTTATAACTTTCTTCTGTTAATATTTAAATACTTAATGGGCGATGAATTTCTGATTCAAGGAAATGGCTTCAAATATTATGCCCCAATGTTTTAAAAGCATGCCATGATATCTTGCATAGGCAGCACCTCTATGTGCTGCTGACACATATATTACATCAATGAGTCGAAAAGAGGAAGTGGGACAGGCTGGAATGAATTATCTCCCATTTATGAAGACTGTAACATCCTTGGCATGGTGACTTGTCTTATATACTATTTCTGTTTATGTTCCTGTGTAAATCTAAATGTACACTAGAGGTAGACTATTAGAAAAATAATTATCATACTAGGGCATAATACAGATATCACCCATGGTGAGCAATGTGACCTCCTCAGTAAATTTGGGAGACTGCAAATTTCATTTCCCCAGTTATACTAGGGTTGGTACAGCCACAATTTTCATTTTGTTTCCTTGTTTTAATTTGTGAGGCAGTTCTAAATGTATATTAGGGCTAGTGCTAATGATTTCCCCCAAGTAAAATACAGTAAACCGCTGCCCCACACTCCCTGTTAGGATTGCTGGCAGTTTGCAATCACACCCAACCAGGGATCTCTTCACTCTCCAGAGCTACCTCCCTGTTTGACTGGGTAGGGAAAATCTCCTCTCCTTAGACAATCTATCCCCTTTTATTTGGCCCGTTTGGGCCAATCTACACCTACTTCCCAAACCTCCTTGCTAATTTTACCAGTTATCCTGTCTATGTTAAAACTGCTCTCCATTAAGACTCTGTCTCCCAAGTTTTCACACTTGATTTCTCTCTGGCAGGATTGAAAAACAGACCCTCCTCTTTCCAGATCATGATTCTCAATCAGATCCCTTGGTATAGTCTGTCACTCAAAGCTCTCTGATTGTGTGAGCGATTAACCCTTAACAGTTCTGCAACTGTGTGTGTACAGCACCTCCAGGCTTTTTAAAATGTGCAATCCATCACAGGGGTTTTCAGGGAACTGAAAGAAGAAATGGTTGGAAGGATAAATAAGATTCTCTCCAGCCTTCACTTGTCCCTATCTATTTTTGAACTTATACAAGTTCAAAACCTTCTTGTGACTCTCTGTCAAATTGTACACCCCTCACAAATTAATTAAAAGTATGCCTATCTGGCTGTGCACACGTTTATTTGGTAGCACATTAACACACACACACACACACACACACACCGATTTAAGGTTTTGCTTTAGTTTATGTCCAGTTCATAGGTTCTGCCTGCCAGTTGTCAAGGAATCTATAGTTTTTGTTTTCGTTTAAAAAGTACTTCAGCTTAAGTGCATTGTGGATCAGACTGTCAGACCAACTGTCTGGAAATACTGAGGAAAATTGTCCATCTACTCTGTATTGCTCAGGAACTATAATGAAAGAGAAGTATATTTTTATTGCTCTCCCAAAGTAAATAAATACACATCTTACAAATCAAATGCTTCATGATAGCAATCATTTAGCAATATTTCAACTTAAAAAGAAAACTGCATGAGTTTTCTTTTTCAAGGGCATATGCAGAGTCCATTTCAAGGACAGATTTGATTTATAAAAAAAATTAATTAGTCAAGGGAGCAGCTGCCTCTCTGACACTAATGTTATCTTATTGTGTACAATATGAGAGTTATCTGCTAAAGTCACAGGTTAAGCCCATGTAGGATTTGCAGCAGTACTTGGAATGACTTCCACTTCAGGTTCAAAATGGAAATGAAAAGAAGATTACATTTATCATAAAACACAGTGCTAGATACAAAAATATGATAGTAATAGTTCAGCTACAGATGTAGGCTGTTCTGTTATTAAATCACTATCCAATGCAATCTGGGAAAATATCTAAAGGCTGGCATTGGCTGCATCTCTAGAGGTGCCATCTTGCTTTCTATTGTACTTGCAAAAAGTCTAATGAAGGCAGGTATGCAAACCCTTCTAACAATACAATGATGTGTAATATTCCCTAGCAGAAATATTTATGTAGCAATGTAGTACGTGAAAGGGACTGAAATTATATGACCAGTCTGATGAGATCAAGCAGAAAAGCTGGTATGATTCCGTACATAGATGTAACCAAGGCAGGTTTAGGTGGCTGAACCCTGAGGATTTGATAGTCATGGTTTCTTCTAGCACCACATTTTAACTATACTGAAAACTAATTATTTTCACTAGAAGCTATTTTTACTAGAAGTGTGTTGACCAGAATTGTACACAGTGTTCCAAATGAGGCTGTACCATTGATTTATACAGGGGCATTATGATACTAGCTGATTTGTTTTCAATTCCCTAATAATCCTCAGCATAGCGTTGGCCTTTTTTATTGCTGTCGCACACTGTATTGACATTTTCAGTGAGTTATCTACCACGACTCCAAGATCTCTCTCTTGGTCAGTCTCTGCCAGTTTGGACCCCATCATTGTGTAATTGGGGGGTCATTCTCTTTTTCAGTTTAATAAAATTATATTGTCAGAATAATTGATTAATGATGAGCTAATAATCTGAACCTGAACAACCCATTCCCTTTAGGATATGAAATGTTCAGCTATATTCCCTGCAAAAGAACATAAGCAACCTTCCTACTTTATTTGCACAACTTTGATCTGAATATTTTTGCTAGACCCTTGAAGAAAAGAGAACGTATGAAAATCATGTTTTTATTCTTGATCAGCCCAATGCAATTTTCACAAAAAAGAAAATGCTTTGAAAAATTTTACCACCTGTTCTGTGTAGGATAAGAAGTCTCGTTCCACTTTAAAATCTATGCATTAAGCTAATTCACTGTACGACTGCATAACTGACTCACTCAGGAATCATTTTACAAGCTGCTGAACTACTCTCAGCTTCCAAAGATTATACATTCAGTGTATTTTTCTAGCACATATGAGTAGAATACTAATGTACTCCTCAAGTAGAATAAAGTTGTGCCATATTATACTTTCCTGATCTGTCACTATGTGAGGCTAACAACACAATAACAACAACAACAACAACCAAGGCATTTATTTCCAAGCGCATTTTAATGTTTAAAGACCCTTACAAACTTGGACCCACCTATTACAAGGACTGCATCTCACTATCAACCTACCCACCCAATGAGATCCTCCAACCAGCTGTTTTGAGTGATTCCTTATTTCTGGGAAGGTCCTTCACTTGCTATAGGGTAAACCACCTCACATGGTATTGCCTACATATTGGAATGATCTGTCAAAGGAAATCATGGTCTGAAAGTTGTATAAAACCACTATTTCAACAAACTTTTGGTAATTAATTATATTTGTTACACTGTAGTATGGTTGAATCCTGTAGGGTAATGGAATATTATTTGCGAGAATATATGTTTTATAAGATTTGTTGACTTGTTCTCAGACTGCAGGGTCTGAACAGTACCCCATCCCACTTTATATTAATATTTCTTGCATTTGAATTTAGGTATTTAAGTGTTTTATTATTTTTATGTCAGAATATATTGCTTAGAATAAGTGGGACAAAGAATAAATGTAGATTTTAAAATTATCTCTCCAGTGTTCAAGGCAAATTACTCCCTCACAAAATATAATCATACATTTTCACAGAACACTACAGTTGAAAGTTCCATATGTGAATCTTTTCTTTCAGCAACTTATAGTACAATCCTAAACAGAGCTCACTTTTTTAAGTAGAATTTTCTTTATTTAAACTATAAACAATAACATAAAAACTATAAACAATAAACATAGAGAATAAGAAAAACACAACATTCTAAACAGAAGACACACTAACAATATATAAACAAGTAATATATACACCTTATACAGCCAGTTTGGTGTAGTGGTTAAGACGGCGGGACTCTAATCTGGAGAGCCAGGTTTGATTCCCCACTCCTCCACTTGAAGCAATCTGGGTGAACTTGGACTAGTCACGGCCCTCTGGAGCTCTCTCAGCCTCACCCACCTCACAGGCTGTTTTGTTGTGGGGATAATAATGGCATACTTTGTAAACCACTCTGAGTGGGCATTAAGTTGCCCTGAAGGGCGGTATATAAATCAAATGTTGTTGTTGTTATTATTATTATTTTAAAGTCAATTAAATATTACAGTTTTTTAAAGACGTACCTCTGCTTAGAACTGCAATGTAAAAAGCTTTCAAAAAAGGGAACTCTTGTGGGCTGAGGTGAAGTTAGGAAGCAGGAAACGTTTTGTGGGAAAATATGCTTCCTGTAAAATTTAACCCCATTATCCCAATCAAAGTTAGGACAGAAAGCACTCTTATTTGGTTTTATGGTGTTATCTGAAGACTAATTTGATTTAACTTGATGTCACCTTATTGGCAAAATGATCCTTCTTTGGCTGAATCATGTAGCTAGCCAGAGGAAAACCATTTTTTCAAAGAAGAAAAAAAAAGGAAATGTACTCAAACAGCTGGTGAGCATTGCAGCAAACAGAAACATAATTAAGCAAAATGGTGTGAAAAGGATAATGATTTTTTTGCATACCATTTTGGCCTCCCTCAAAGTCCCTATTTGTTTTGACTAATCCTTAAACCTAACTCACATCTCTTCTTGAAAACTATTATACCATTCTCAGATAAACATTCTTTGGAAGCATATTATATAGCCCTAGAAAGAGCATTACACAATTCACATGTAATGTCAGCGTTGACTTTTAGGTAGCCGCTCCTGTCACAGAGTCCTAAGATTCCTCCAGAGGAAGAGCCACATAAGTTGAAGGAAGCCTTCATCTTTGCTGAGCAAAGTGGCAGGATATATGCCATCATTTATAGCTGTGACTTGATACATTTATCATGAAATTTTGGTCCACGTAAAGAAATTATGGATAGCAAGCAGTACTGTGATATAAGCCCATTAGTCATTTGCTGTATCATTACAGAAGACATACCTCATTAGCCTGAGTTATTAATCACACAATAAAAATGTTTATGGGTTTTTAAATTTCACACCTCAGGGACAGTGAAGACAGAATTTAGCATGGTAAACCAAAGTATAAAATATAATGTAACAAGTGAGACAAGGCAGAAAGGGAAATATAGGGGGGGGGGAAGGCCACAGAAAAGAAAAACAAAAAAGATCCTATGGCAACCATGCCTGCCAATGTTGAGGGATCAGGAGTGCCTGGTCATCAACTGATTCAGCTAGATCCTTGTTTGTCACTCATGAGCAAAGCGCTGATCATTCATCAGCAGAATCAGAGTCTCTGTACACAAGACATCTGACACATGAAGAGAACGTGTTGGGAGATGCAATGGTACCGGGAAAAGTAATTTAAAAAGACAGAGCAGCCAGCAGGGCAAAGGCCTTGCTACACTCTGGAGCTGTGTGAAGGGCCTATGAAATGCCAGAAGGGAATCTTCAGCCCATTATAACCTCTCCAAGTCGAAGCTCAGCTCTGGAAGGCAGCGCCAGCCCATTTCCATTCCTTGCTGTCCTCTGGTTGTGATCCTACACATTTTTAGACTGGAGAGATGAAATTGATAGAGCCTTTGGGAAGTTAAGATGAAATTAACAACCCTCTGAGGAGCCATCTCCATCGGCTCTTTCTTTTTAACTATGCTTCCTGGCTAACATTGCATCTCCCTACACTTGATGAACATGTGTTAATGTGTCTCATGTAGAAAGACTCTCAGACATGCCTTTGGATGATTAGACTGCTTTTGCACAGCTGCTCCCCACCCGCCACCTTGGGGTCAGGAAGGGATCCTGACAGTGTTTTGCCATCTTCTAGGCATGGAGTAAGGGTCACTAGGTGTGTGTGTGGCGGGGAGGGAGGTATTTGTGAATTTCCTGTATTGTGCAGGGGGTTGGACTAATGACCCTAGAGATCCCTTCCAACCCTAGGATTCTATGATCTACCACCACCGTTATCAATTGTAAAAAGGGCATACTTGAGGGGGAAAAACATCTTTGGAATTTTTGAGCTGCAGTTTGCTATTTAGATGTCTGCTCATGAAGCTAACTAATATTGAAATCAATTCTTGCAATCACTTTACAAAAAAAAAAATTCTGATCATGCAGTCACAAAAAGCAAGGAATATATTGAATGCTGGTTGATGCAGTCCACTGCAGACGCAACAAGCTAAGAAGCATGAGGCAGCAGGGCTTAGCTGTCCTTCCATGCATACTCTGACTTTGTTTAAAAACAGGTAACTAGCCCAGCTTTCTTTAAACAAGAACAGAAACTCATGTAAATACATTTATTTTTTTATTTGTGGTCACTAATCTTCTACTTAGTATTATAAAAAATCTTACCACTCTATTTGCTCTGTGAGTGAGAATTTTAGTTACTTATAAAAACAGTATTTATACTATTCTTAAATTTTGTGGCAAGGATTGATTGGGAAAGGGGTAGTCTCGGATAATTTAATTCAACTGGAATCAGGAGGAAAGTTGTAGTCAGAAATGTGTTCTAGACTGAAACACAGAATAGTTATAGCATTCGACTAGAATCTGAGAAATCTCAGTTCAAATCACCATTCCTCAAAGGAACTTCATTGGGTGACCTTGGATCAATCACTACATTTCACCTTACATTTCACATCACAGTTAGGGTTGCCAGGCCCCTTTCACTCTCCCAGCAGGAAATTGGGACGCTGGCTTCTACCTCCTATTTTTCTCTGCGCTCCCGGCTGGTGTGATGATGTCACTTCTGGGAAGTGATGTCATCACGTGGGTCAAAGGGCAGCCTGGGAGCACTCCTGTGCTCACCCAAGGGCTGAATTGCCCCCCTGCAGGGCCTGATTTGGCTGAAAAGGGCCCACTGCGGGGTGCAGGAGTGCATCGCTGCAGGGCCCAGGAGTGTGCTGCGCCACCTGGGGCTGCACTGCACCACCGGGGGGGGGGGGTGCTGCCAGGTAAGTGGGGGCAGGGGGAGGGGAGGTGGGAGCAGGGGATCCCCCGCCCCCAGAGGAGGAATGGCAAGCCTACTCACAAGGTTGTTAATGTGAGCATAAAATGGAGAAGGTGAGAATAATGGTATAAGCTGCTTTGGTTCCCCATGTGCATGTATAAATAAATAAATAAATAAATAAATAAATAAATAAATAAATAAATAAATAAATAAATAAATAAATAAAGATTCCATTGGAAACAAATCTAGCAAAGTAAATGGACATATGAGATAAGGAAAATAAAAAAGAACAAAACAATTAAAATAAGCTGAAAACCAAACCAAAAGAAAAATGGATATTCCTTTCAGAAGGACTCTGAATAAGAATGGACCCAATATGGATAAAAGAAATGTTAAAGATGAGTGATCGGTGCTCTAGGAAACATGATTACAAAATTGCCGTACAGCGATAGTGGAAAAACAGAGAAAGAAATGCCACCTTTGAAGCTGCCACATCTTGCTGAGGAGCAGCTTACGGCAGATTGTAATCACAGCTCAGTAGTGGATTAAGCTGCAAATCTAACAGACCCGAACATAAACTACAAAACTCCGACACCACCAAAGCAGGCTAGATTTATTAATCAGAAAGCTTTTCTGTGTGGTCTTTGCTCCCACTTGACCCATAATACAAAACACTACTAACCTGGGGAATGGGAGTCTTTGCACAATGCTCTGTTTCTATCTGGTTAATCTATAGGAAGCTTGTAATTATTTATTTATTTATGCATTTATTTAAGGCCCAGCCAAGAGGTTGATGTTAATCTCCCAGGGACTGCATGTTTAAGTTAACAGATGTATGACCATGAGAATCTGCCTTAGTCAAATTATTTGTTTACCTAGCTCAGTGTTATCGAGCTGCTGTAGCACAGTGGTTAAGTTGTTTGGCTGCGAATCAGCACTCTACTGGTTCAAATCCCATTACTGCCATGAGCTCAGTAGGTGGCCTTGGGTAAGCCACTCCTCTCAGCCCCAGCTCCCCAGCTGTATTGTGGGGATAATAATAACAGTCACTTGTTCACCACTCTGGGTGAGGTACTAATCTGTCTAGAAGAGCAGTATATAAACCAGTTTGGTGTAGTGGTTAAGAGCGCGGGACTCTAATCTGGAGAGCCGGGTTTGATTCCCCACTCCTCCACTTGAAACCAGCTGGGTGACCTTGGGCTAGTCACAGCTCTCTGGAGCTCTCTCAGCCCCATCCACCTCACAGGATGTTTGTTGTGGGGATAATAATAACATACTTTGTAAACCACTCTGAGCGGGCATTAAATTGTCCTGAAGGGCAGTATATAAATCGAATGTTGTTGTTGTTGTTGTTGTTGTTATTTATTCTGACTGGTTGTAACTCCCAACTCCTCCTGAAGATGATGGTGGTCAGAATGATGGACTAGTCGGTTCCAGAATACCCAGGTTCAATTCCCCACTCTGCCATGGAAGCTTTCTGGGCAATGTAAGCTGGTTTGGGTCCTCATTAGGGTCAAAGGAGATAAATAATTAAGTAAATCAATAAATACGTAAGATCCTTTTCTCTGGTGATGCCAGGGATATAATCTGGGACCTTTTACTGCAAAGCCTGTGCTTTCCACTAAGCCCCAGTCTAGTGTTGTCAACCTCCAGGTACGCCCTGGAGCTCTCCTAGAATAATAACTGATTTCCAGATGTTTCTGGATTTCTTCAGGATGTTCTCCTGAAATAAATGGCTGTTTAGGATGGTGAACTCTAGGGCATTATACCATGCTGAGGTCCCTCCCTTCCCCAAATCCTGACCTCCATACTCACATCTTCTTGGTCATGGCACCAAAACCCTGGCACTGCATCTTCCACCAGCGGGTGAAGATTCTTCTGTTCTATTTGGCATTCTGGCAGTGAGCCCTTCTTCTTGTCCTATTTTTTAATTATTGTATTTTAAGTATTGTATTGTAATTATTAATTATTGTATTGTAAGTAAGGCCCTCTCATTACTTCCAGATGGTACTCACAAAAGCTCACTGCAAGATGCCGCGCAATGTTATACAGAAAGCTTGAAAAGAAGGAGCACAGATTATTCATGTTTCCACTATTCTTATCTTACCTCCTTGTAATGACGCCCATAGAAACACCAGAAACATTATTAGCAGAAGTTTGAATTAAGAAAAAAGTTTGATTCGTGAGTTACTTGATACTGAAGTTGCATGACTGGAACTCAGTATCTGGTATTTGGTGCTTTAAAAAGTTATTTGATATGGCTGTAAGTTGCAGACCTGGGAAGTTAATTTTTCCCCTTCAGACCATTTCTGTGGCTGAAAATGTAACACTTCAGTTTATTTTAAGCCCTAATAAAGGGGTGGGGGACGGATGACAATATATGTCCATGACTCTTATTGAGGCTTAAAACAACCCAGGGACCATTTTCAACCAGAAAAAGCAAAGACGGAAGAAGGAAGGGGGAAAGAGTTAACTCCCCCACTAATCCACAGCACCAGCCCTAATCCATACTGTGTTCCTCACAGCAGCCTTATGGGGTTTCAGCCAAGAAACACCACTTTGCAAAACACAAAGCTCTCCATCACTGAAGGATCTGCATTGTAGGTGAGAGTATAGAAGCATTTTAAAGCATTGTTTCTTGAAATAAGAAATGCAAATTCTCCTTTCTGAGCTTCTGTGCTGTATTCACAAACATCAAATAAAAGGGGCTTTTTCATCAAGCATCTTGTAACTTTATTTCCTAAAAATGTTTTACCCTGCCTTTTCTTGTGGCTCAAGACTGCTTACAATAATAGATTAAAAACATGTACCATTAAAAGCCAAATACAATTATAACCCTCAAATCTCACCCCCCTTAAAAGATGCCTACCATTCAAACTAAAACAATTTGTAAAGGTCAAGTTGTAAGAATAAAACAATAGGTGCCATTTAGTTAGAAAGAGACTCAAACATTGCCCTTTTTCAACTTGATACATAATTTGTTTCAAAAAGCAGTTTAGTAAGACTGCAGCTATTGCAAGCAAAATCCAACAAACACATTGCAACCTAGCACCATGACAACACATCTTATTTCCAGGGTTTTAAAAAAGATAGCTGAACTTCTGACAGATTAACAAAATGAAGACGTCTAGGCACATAATAAAGCTAACATGTTTGGCCACCTCCACACATAATTTCAAAAAGTACCCACATCAAATTTCCAACACAATGCAAGTTATATCAGTGGGTACTTGGCTGATTAAATGTAATAAAAGAAATATATATATATATATATAACAAACACTGTTTGGTCAACTAATTTGCAATACCAAAATAAAAAGCTTATACACTTGAGACACCCGGCAGTGTATGAATTCATTGTTTTATATATTTAGGATATTTGTATGCTGCCTCTCCAGAGGTCTGCTTCAGGGAGTTAACAATAAAAGATAATGCAACTGCAACAAAAATGGATTAAACTAAATATATACCCAGTAGAATAGGCAAGTAGATTAAAGACGATTTCTTAGCCAAGCTAATTCTGGCTGATCTGTTTAAGCACATGGCACGGGGTAGAACATCACTTTTGCTTGCAGAAGGACACCACCATTTTAATCCCCAAGGAGCTCAGGAGGGTGTATTTCATTTTATTTTCACAACAACCTTGAGAAGTATGTCAGGCTGAGAAAAATCAAAAAGAGTCCAGTAGCACCTTTAAGACTAACCAATTTTATTGTAGCATAAGCTTATGCTACAATAAAATTGGTTAGTCTTAAAGGTGCTACTGGACTCTTTTTGATTTTGCTACCACAGACTAACACGGCTAACTCCTCTGCAGGCTGAGAAAAAGTGATTGCCCAAGGTCACTCAGCAAACGTCTTGACAGAGTAGAAATCTGAAGCTGAATCTCCCAGACCTTAGCCAAACATTCTAACCGCTATATCTGAAATGATGCTGAAATGCCAGGGACCTGACTGAAACACATATTATGCTCAACCCTATCTACCTCACTGGCAGGAGGAATGTGGGATGTTTACAGGCCAGGCACTAGGAGCATGGAATAGTCATTTTCTTGGGGTGTCTGTGCTGAATAGAGATGGGTATGAACCGCATCATGAACTTCAAAAACCCACGAAATTGGCGATTGCACGATCGTGATCCGGAGGTTCATGATTGTCCTCGTCCAACAAACCAGTGTTTGGAAGAAGCCTGGTTTGGTGCGTTCGGCCACTGTTCGGGAAGCCAGACAGTCAGGTGCCAGCAATCAATTCCCCTGGAAATGGAGCCAGGGGAATGCCTGAACTCTGTCTGCACTCCTGTTGCCCTGGAAACCCGAATGGAAGCCCAGCTTACCTTGATCGGCAGCTCTTCCTTCCAACCACGGAGCTGCAAAGCAGTTACAAGTTGGGAGAAGACACCCAGGGGAGGGAGGGGGGGTGTTCTGTAGCCATGGGCACTCCAATCTCATCCCTGCAAACCCTGATAGGCAGCTCTGATGGCCAAACACAGACCTCCTGCATTGCTCAATGGGACCTGTGCTTATAAATAGCCATGGGCTCCCAGGCTGGGTTTCACTTTCAGCGAGCAGTGGAGTGTGACAGAGCTGTTGCTTGCTACTTGCTAGCCTTTGGGGAGAGAGACAGAGAGTTTAATTGGAGCTTGGATCCCTATTGCAATCTTGACCAAACTTGAGTAATGGCTGGAGGAGAGCTTGTTAAACACTCCCTGGGAATATGGGCTCTCTAATTCCAACAGGGGCCGTTCTGATGCCCATGAACCACGAACCTCGAACCGGTTCGGCAACGGGAAATGTTCGTTGCAGTTCGCGACCTCGGGATCGTCATCGGCACCGAACCACGAACTGCAGAGTCATTAAATTTTTTTTGGTTCATGCCCATGTCTAGTGCTGAACACTTGGTACGTTTCCATTCCATATACCAAGAGAGGGTGGATTTCAGAATAAGTTACAGAGAGTCTCTCTGTAGTCTCTCCTTTGCTTCTACCATTCATGTCATTGGTGCTTCAAGGCCAAACAAGGCTGGGTATTCATTGAGGGAAAGCTGCATGCATGCATGATTTGGCTTTGATCTGGGGCTAGTGATGGCTGGGTACAGGCCCCTCCCTTCTCCCACAGAGTGACCACTTCCCTTTCTCATTCACAGGTACTTGCTGAGAGACGGTCATTTTATGGAGGCCTTGCACAGGAAGCATAAGCCTCAGCACAAGCCAAAGGTGCATACAGCTAGGGAGCAGACATTGCCTGTACCAAGTGGAGGATGCTAGAGGAGAGGAAGAGCTCCACCAATTATGTCCCTGGTTACTAGGAGTACCTGGAATAGAACTACCTCGTTTACACCATACCTGACTCCTGGACTGTGTTTGAGATCTTTGTGGCCACTTGCTTGTTGAATACATGAATATGTGGTTTTGGATTTGCATTTGTGAGCTTTCTTTACCCAGTGAAGAATGTATGGTTAATGTACTATTCCAGTGCAGATGAGAGCTGTGAGATATGTGAGTGGGATTTTTCTAAGGTGGCCATTATTAAACAAAGATGCTTGCTATTTATTGAATCTCTCTAGTATTTGGACAGTGGACAATGTCATGTCCATCTTATGTAAGGACTGCCTCTCTCCCTGTGTTCCACCACAGCAGCTTTGTTATGCTTGAAACAGCTCACCCTCTGTGCCTTTCCCCATTATACACAAAGGGATGGAGTGGAAGGAGTGGTCTTTAGAGCTTTAATTGCAATGAAAGGAGAGAGGACAAAATGCCAAAAAAGGTTCCTTCTGGCTCCTGCCTTGAGCAGCAGTTTTTATAGCAATTATGACATCAGAACATCAGTGGAATCAATTCAAATATTAGTTTGCAGTTATGTCCCAGTTAGAAATTTTAGTACATGTCACCATCATTAGTGCAAAGTCAGCTCCTGTTACATAGTGCACGTGTGACCCTACAGAATAAGCCATTGTCTATGTTACCTTTCAATAATTCCTTTCTGCCTGGATATATCTGGCACACACGTAATGCTAGCCTGTGCTGTTATCTCTGAGACAGCACTGTGAATTCTTGCTTCCAGCACTCAATGTAACTGAACACAGCTTCTCAGAGTAACTAAGCAGTTGTGAATTGCTTATAGGAAACACATAAGAAAATACTGCTTGTCTTAGGTCTATCTGCATTCAATTAATTGTTCATTATTATAGCTGAGCTTGGCTATGGTATCAGCTTTGCTCATCTGAACCGGGCCCTCTGCAAGTGCCATCTTTCACATTACCAAAATCAACAGCTGCCCAGACATGTGCATTTTCTCTGGTGGCCCCTTATGCAATGACCTGCCTAAAGAGGTCAGGAAAGTTCCCACTCTCCTGGCTTTCTGAAAACTATGTAAAACTGAATTATTCCAGAGGGCTTTTTTACTCAGATAGGAGGGCTATACTGTATGGAAATGCTCTCAAAGAGATACATAAGTAAAAGTAAGACAACTATATACTGTCTGTTGTTTTAAATGTGATCTTACCGGATAGTTCCTATGTTGTTTAATATGTCAGTTGTAGAATTGCTTATGCTCTGTTTCAATACTTCTTCAGCTCTCTATTGGATTTCTGCTGGTTTTTAAATCTTTGCAAATTTGCATATATATATATATATATATATATATATACCTATTACATTATTGTTGAAATGTCTTTGATATTGATTGTACTGACTCACACTGTGCAATCCAGCTTGAGTCTCAATGAGAATGGAAAACTATAAATAATGAAAATAAACAGAATAGTGGTAGGGCATTTGGAAACTAATTGATTCCAAGGATTGAGTTTCCAAATTTGCCTCAGGGGGGGAAATGCTATTTTCAGAATTCGGGAGGAAGTGGAATAGCTCACTGAATACTGATTTAAACTAAGCTGGGAGAAGATTTGCTGATCACTAACTAGGACTCAATTATCACCAAGGCAAGATCTGAAGTAGAGTTGCCAATCTCTGGGTGAGACCTGGGAATCTTCTGTAATGACAACTGATCTCCAGATCAGTTCCACTGGAGAAAAATGACTGCTTTGGACGATGCTCTGTGGCATTATACCACACTGACGTTCTTCCCCTCCCCAAACTCCATCTCCGTCAGCTCCACCCCCAAATTTCCAAACATTTCTCAATCCAGAATTGGCAACCCTAATTTGAAGCAATGTGACTATTCAGATAAATATTGAAAAACTGTGAGAGAAATTGAAGTGTTTTGATAAGCCTAGCAAAGCTTGAAAGTAGAACAAGAGAAACTGGTCAGAAATGGCTAAATCTTGCTTTCTCTTTTGCTTCACACATACATGTGAACGTTAACTTGGCTTGCCCCCACCCTTCCCATCTCCCTCTGCTGTGCTCAATCAAGAGAACAGATTTGATCTCTGCTTCAGAGAGAGGCAGTTCTCTTGCTCCCGGCACCAAGTATTAAAAATTAATTCACATAAATATCTTTCACAGCTAAGAGAGTTAATTAGATTGCATCCATTTAGTTTCCAAACCATTAAATAAAGGTTTTGCATTGATTTACAGATTACAGGTTGGTGCATCTCAGCAGCAGCTGATCTTCCTCTTTTCACTTTCCCCTCAGAACACGATCCCTTCTTAGAAAATCAATACTGACCTTTGTAAAGCAAGAAATAAATATTAAGAGTTCCAAAGGCCAAGCTTTAAAACGTTTAAATTTTTAAATACTTGTGGTTAAATCTACTAGAAAAACAAAGCAAAAAAAATCTAAAGATGCCAATATTTTGCTTCTCTCCAGGACTGCAGAAAAATGAGCAACACATCAGCTGCTTAGAATGCTAGCATGTATGCGGGCTGCGTGCCCAGGACTCTGACATAAAATCCATCACATCAGACTAAATCTAGAGGGACAATGGGATTAGGCAAGGGAACAACAACTCAGCCACTCAAGAGGAATTATTACTCTGTGGAACTGTAGACTAAGGCCACAGTGAAACAAGAAACTGTCCACAGGCAAGGCCTATGCGGGCAATCCACACAGCTGGCATCTCACTGTAAAGTCACAAAGCTCTTAATAATGAGCAAATTTACCTTGTTACATTCCTTATTTTTCTGGGATTTACTTCCCTTTTGTGTTTAACTCCTCCTAAATTCTACCTTAGGCCATTTCTGCATGGGCTATCTTCCCCAGATTCAGTGCTGTTAGGAAGTGGATTTTCTTCCTCTTCTCCACAGCTTCATGGTATGTTGGTGCACCTTCCAATGTTTCCCTGGATTTTCTCTGACCTTTCTGAAAGCTGTTTCCCTCCAAAGCTTTGGGGCATATGTCAGTAAAGTCTGAATGATTGCTCTGTGGGTAGGAAATTTGGATTTTCCTGCCCACATTGCAGCCATTTCCCTTGACCATGTCCCCACTGTGACCATTTCCTCCACAGCTAGCAGAGGCTCATTTACATTTGTTTACTTCAGCTCTAGAAGAGTAAGACATGTTGGTCAAAGTTTCTTTTCCCCCCTGAAGCTGGCCAAACCTTCTTGGTCAACATATGTTAAACAATGAATATGTTCATCTATTGTTTGCTATCATGATGTTCCTCAGCTATCAGCATGCATCAGCATGACATTGGCATAGCTATAGCAAGATGTTAGGATTCTGTCTTGTGAGAAAATGACAGGAAATCATTGAACTAATAGGAAACTTCATTAAGAAGCCCTTCTGAAAACAAGGAATGGCAAGAAGATACTGGTTTGGAAAGAAAATCAATTTGGCAGGTTTCCAGGAGAAAAGAGATGGTCCCTATTTATGGAACCATTGTGGAGCCTTGACTCACCAAAAGGGATGTGCCATTCATAAAAACAAGGACAAACTGTACAGACAGGCACTTTGTCTTCTTTGATACCGCATGATTTCTGAGAACATTTATGGAACATTTTTCACTAGCGGAGAAACCCTATGTTTTGCTTCTAAATTTGATATTAAACACTTTCAGTGTCAACCATAATCAAAGCATTTCAGGTGTCTCTTTTTGATGACAGTAGAGCTTCCCATACATCTTTACAGGAGTACTAACCTCAGCCTCAGTTTCTGGCTTGTACTGCTAATGGCAGCAGTCCTCGATTTGCTCAGCCAAATTTTCTACCTGCTTGCTATTCCTAAGCCTCCCAAATTGTGGCTTTTGGAATCTTCCACAGTAATCCTATACACTCCAGTGTGGAATCTCCACAACACAAGATCAAGTACCCTGATCCATAGCTCTTATAAACTAAAAGAACATTGTGAATAGGAAGTATCTTCATATTTACGTAGTACTACTTTTTAAATAAGGAAATGACTATTATTAACTTCCTTGTTATTAAAGACTGCAAATTTTACTGAAGAATGGAATAAAAAATGATGGCTTTCATTCACCTAGAATCTTGTGAGAAGGTATATATGCATGAAACTCCTTAGAATTTTTTTCCATTTATAATTAAACCAATTTGCTTTGAACTTTCTTTAGGCACTACTTTCTTTAGAGCGGCACCCAGCATGATATCTGTAGAGCAAAAATACAGAGATACAAAGCTTGCATATCCTGAGTTGAGTATCCTAGTTATGTATAAAATGTGCCACTCTGACTTGGTTGACTTTGTGCGCTTACCTTTTATTTATTAGTATGTGAGTGTTTGTATGTTTATTTCATTTGTGCCGCGCCGTTCTTCCCAGTGGGGACCCAAAGTAGCTTACATCATTCTCCTCTCCTCCATTTGATACTCACAACATCACTGTGAGGTAGGTTAGGCTGATAGAGTACAACTGGCCCAAAGTCACCAGTGAGCTTTCATGACAGAGTGAGGATTCAAACTTGTTTCGATGTGAGCCAGTCAATGGTTTGGATCCGTAGAAGGATTTTTACAGACAGGAAGAAGTGGGGTAGTTTCCATAAATTCTTTCTTCCCAGTACTTGGGGGATTCTCCTGTTTTTAGGGTTGCCAACCTCCAGGTGGGACCTGGAGATGTCCTGGAATTAACTGATCTCCAGACTACAGGAATCAGTTCCCCTTGAGGAAATGGCAACTTTGAGAGTGGACTGTACCTAATTTCATCACTGGTGATCTCAAGTTCCATCATCCCCAGGCTCCACCCCCAAATCTCTAGGAACAGAAGGGGGTGGGGGCTGTGGCATTCTGTTGATGGAAATCTTTTCTATCTGCCAAAAATACTAGTGGATCTGAGCCAGTATAGAAATATACTTGTCCATGCCATGTTCAATTCTATGATGTGTCATGTATATATTCATGAAGTAACCCAGTCACCTAAGTCATATACCTGCCCCACAAAGCCATTTTAAAATTGTATTTTCTCTGTCTCAATCTGGTTTGTTTTGCTTTAAGTACTGTTCATTGTTCTCTCTTCACTGGGATTTCCTAAACAGCTTTATTGACAATTAAGATTAGCAAACTTGCATTGCATCTACATAAATTAATACTTCCAAAAATGTAGATCAGTTAACAGTATGATCTTCTCTCTTACTTCTGGGATTGTTGACAAATGTTGCTTGTAAACTGACAGTCAAAACCCTTCAGTGGTTATTTGTAAACCCTTGTCAATATTAAAAAAATGGAAAAGGTAATTGAAAATTATTACAGGAAATAGAGGCAACGATTTTTAAGGAGTTCCCTAGAGTATTTTCTCTTGCTTAATCTTCCCAGTACCATCTCAAGACACAAAATACTATGAAGAGTCTTGTGACGTCTTAAAAACTAATAAATTCATTGTGGCATAAGCTTACATGAGCCAGAACTGACTTTATCAGATGCATTAAGATTTGTTGGCAGATATGTGTGTTTGTATGTGTGTACCTCCACAAGGTTATAAAAACTACGGGTTCATTTTTTTCCCATTTTGTGCCCTTCTCTAATCCCAACTCAACATCTTCTTTCCTACCCTGTCAGCTCTATTGATCACTATATTGTTGCTTCCTGTACATCTTCTATCAATTCTAATCTCATAGGCCAGTGATTTGGCTCTTTTTCTTGTGACTATGTTCTGGTATACAGAAAAGAGCATATTGTTACAAAGTTGACAGAGGTACCATTTGCTTAGGTAATTGTCACTGATTTATCTACTGAAACCCTATACTCTCTCATTCTCGCTATTTACAAGCCTAATGTTTATGCATCTATATACAACACTTTGAAATTTCCTTAGTGTATAAAGTCCTTTGAGGTTTCTTTGCTTAGATGCCCTTTTATAATGGTGAATGTATTAGAACTTCTGATGGAACTAAAACTGTCCTTCTTCTCTAGTTTCTGTGGGAAATGTCGGCAAAGTGTTCAATGACCTAGAGTCCCACATGCAACATTTTCATGTGGGTACTTGAAAAGGAGAGAGAAGGGTGGTCTAAGAAAAGCTATATTATTTCATCACAGGCTTTAAAACAGTTTTCTATATTTTACAGATGAAGCAGAGAGCTTGTAGGTAGACATGGGCATGAACAGCATTACGAATGGAAAAAACCCACAAACAGCCCGTTCGTCTGTTCGTGAAAAAGCCATTCACGAGATCCCATTCTAAATGAACAAGTGGTTGTTGCAAGCCTTGTTCATTGCCTTCGTCGTTGCCTACCATGGGAATCCCCCCTGCCACATGCTAGCTGATAGAGATCTTTAAAGGGTCACGAACAAGGAACAAGGAACATGTTTGTGAACAGAGTCATGTTTGTTACTGTTCGTTGTTCGTGTATGGCAATGAACAACGAACAGTTTGTTCGGGGTTTTTTTTTTCATTCGTGCCCTTGTCTACTTGTAGGCACAAGGCAGAAGTGAATAACAGTTAGAGGAAGGTCTGTGTAGGTTCCTTCATCCTCCTGCTTGGAATAGTCTCAAGACATTGTTTGACAATTAGAGCTAAAGTAGGTTTTTTTTTTCCAGGAGGGTGCTGTCTCAGATCTGAAAGAGTTTCGTAATATTCATGACTAGTAATCTGATCTACAGTGATTTTATTTATTCACTGGTATTTCTATATCATCCGTTCTCCAAGGAGTCCCTGTTGGCATTCATGGGATAACTTTTCTCACAAGAACCCCAAGATACGTTTGGTTATGAGGCTCTGTTCATCTAATATGCTTCACTGCAGAATGGCAGTAAAGTATCCATAGTCCAAAGTTAAATATTCTGACGTCTGCATCATGGTAGTAATCTTGGATTGTACCAAAGCTTGTCATGACCCTGGGCCTTCATATTTGTGGGACCACTTCTCTTCCTGTGCTAAGCCACGACAGCTTTGTTCACCTGAGCAGGGCCTTCTTCAAGTGCTAGTCTGCAAATAGGCAAAATCAACAACTCCTCATACATGTGCATTCTCTGCTGCAACAAAATGTTTCTGAAAGATGCTTTGGTAAAGGGATGGGAACTGTGGCCTGTACTACTATGTATTTTTTTAAATGTATTTATTTTTATTTATGTTATTTATAGTACGACTTTCTCACTGAGATTCAAGGCAGATTACATAGTGTGAGATTAGTAAAGTCAATATCAGGAACATTTCCATAAATAATGCCATAGGGTAAATAGATACAAGTTCACAAAGACATAGCATTAGTACAAATCCAATACAACATAGTGGTAAAGTCTAAGGTCCCTAACTCATTAGCAGATCATCTGAGATCCCCTCCCTACAATACAGCCTTCCTATTTGAGTAAAAAACCTTTATGAATAATTCAGTTTTGCGCTGTTTGCAGAAAGCCAGGAGAGTGGGGGCTCTCCTGACCTACTCAGACCAGCTATTCCACAGGGTTAGGGCGTATAGTATGTACTGTTTGTTGCTGCAGGTATGATCCTACTATGTAGTTTTTGCATCATTTAATGCTTATGCTTGGGTTCTGCTCTGCTCAGATTTCTGTGTAATTCTGGATTTCTGCACTCCATTCTACTGCGTTATTTATTGAATGGCCCACCCTATCGATCGTATTAACTTACACTGTGTAATCATCTTTGAGTCTCAATGAGAAAGACGGGCTACAAATAACATAACATACCACACAATTAATTAAATAAAGGATTTCACACACACATTTTCCACTAGACATGACCTTTAAGATAGCTTATACACACACACAAGATGATGGATAGATACCGGGTTCAGTGTCTTCTCATGAGACGTCAAGGTTTTCCTGTCACTGCTGTTTAGGTGTTGTACTTCTTGCTGGTTGTGACTATCATGAGATCACACTCTTCATAATGGGCTTCTGAGCTTATACTCAACTGCCAGAGGTTGTCAGTTAGTGGGATGGAGCTTTTTTACGCTGCTGTTGTCACACTACCATGGGACTTAAGAACTCTTTTTTTCCCTTTTTTTTTGAGCAGTAAGAATGTCCAAGAAATTCCAGGGGCAGTTCTTTCATCCAAGTCCTCAAGGTTTATGTGCCACTGATGCTCAGGCTGTTGTTTTTCCTTTGGACTGTAACTGCCCCATAGTTCCCACAAACACACAGAAAATGTTTTATTTTTATTGTGCATTCAAATTGTATAAACTGGATTGCAAATGCATTGTGCATGCATGCCACACATCTTTCTGATGTGTGACATGTGTGAACGGTCTGTCCTCATTCCCCTTTCTTGTCCGTTATTTCTCCTACACACCTATCCAAAAATAGTATCTCGTAAGAGGTGGTGCTTTCATTGGTTGTTCTCATCCTCTATCATTCCAGCTTGGCCCATTTTGCTTTCCTGACTCCCTAAACCTAACATTTGTTTGTCCATCAAGTGTTCTGAATTGCATTACAAATACTTGCACTTTCTCATATCCCAGTTTGAGCCAGTAAACTGTGCAAAACAATGACTGTCACTGCATACATAGGCACAAGAGCAGCATTATGTAGCAAATTTTAAATGATGCATGACATTCCCTTGATGACCATGCATGCCATTAAATTGTGATTATGTGCCAACAGCACTTGCCATGTTGAATGCTGCCAAATGTTCAGATGCAAAACCTCTCAAAGCACTACTTGTTTTAATCTGAGTACAAATCACCAATGCAATTGTATGGGGTGCTGGTCTCTAGAGATGATGGTAATAGCGAGCAAGGTAAGTTTGATTTTCAGGCACGTTCTTTGCGAAAATTGCAAAATCACTGAATCAGATATTGTTGGTCTGAAGGGATGAGATGCTCAGAAGGGGAAATCTAAAGGGAGGGATGCTGCTTTGTGTGTTTTGAGACCCCACAGACTTTGAGAGATGGCATTCTGCTCTTTAGGTAGACCAATATTAATCAAACTGACCAATCACTAAATAAAATAAATTATTTACATCTTATTTATAAATACAGTTTTAATGATTAATATTTTATTTTTGTTTTTCTACTGAAGGACAGGTGTGCTACTTTGCAACCTAGAAACTAAATACCAAATGAATTACTTCAAAACTACAGAAATTACTGCTTTAGCTTTGAAAAACGTTTTACATTGCAGAAAAGTACAGTTGTTTTCTGCTACACAAAACACAAAATAGATTTTAAAGTAAAAGTTTTTGCAATGTGTATGTCAATTTTCAGTTTTTTAAAAATTCATTTGTACACTCACATAAAAACAAGTAATGGATGAGTGTAAGGGACTAGTGTTTACTATTGTTTACATTTCTAATTGTGCAAGAACTCTTGTGCAGAAATCTTCTGGTGGATGCAAACCACTATAAATACTTCAACAAGCACTGCCTGAGGCAAGCCTTGTAGAGTATTGGTGACTTGTTTAATGACTGTACTTATCCCCCAGAAAGAAATTTTTAAGTCCGATCCTAGCTAATTTAGGTTTCAGACAAGATAACGAAAACATTGTTGCTGCATTAGCAGATGTGGACCCAGAGACCTCGTACAGGGTTGCTCTTTTTGCCCTTGCAGCAGGGAAAATCCGAGAGAAGGTCATGACAGCACAGGGCTGTCCACAGGCTATAGT
Organism: Eublepharis macularius; assembly: GCF_028583425.1. NCBI lineage: Eukaryota > Metazoa > Chordata > Lepidosauria > Squamata > Eublepharidae > Eublepharis > Eublepharis macularius. The sequence continues at coordinate 130,850,156 of NC_072793.1, forward strand.
GTAATTCCTATAGTGTTATATCAAGTTTGTACTGTATATTTTACCTGCATCGTCGCTCATATTTTTGTTACTGTTTTATTGTTTGTAACGGCCTTTGGCTTAATGCAATAAACCTTATCTACCTAACCTAATGACTGTACTTGAAGCCTGAGCTTTGGTTAGGATGGAAAAGCAGGCAATGTTTCCAAGGCTCACGTGCACATTTGCTAGAAATAGGACACTCATCAGGGTTTGTGGATCGGAAAAAGCAAATCCAAATCATTTTTTTTAAACATATAATTATTATTGGAAGAGGCCTCAAGGCTACCCAGTTCAATTCCAAATTGCCCTCTTGCTTACATACATGATTGGTGCTAGCTGCTATTAGGATATAGATGCTACACATAAATCAGTATTATATACTCATGCAATACAGTCAGGTATGATTCCGTAATCTGGAAACTGAACAACTGTGCAATGAGCTATCAGGCAACAAGCTACATCATCAAAAGTTTGAAATGGACTAAGAAGATGATATGCATAAACTCATGGGTTGAAAACTAATTTTAGATTACTTCTTAAGATACAGGTAGAGCACCCTGATAAACTGGTGCACTAAACATAAGACAATTTACTTTTTTGTAGAAATAAGATTATCATAACATTTTTAGTTTGAGAATGAATCCCCAGGAGCACCAGGAGGAAGGGTGATCATACATACATGTTTTCCACTTGCATTAAATTGTAGATGTTAGTCAAGACTGCAAAAGAATGTTAATTAACTGGAATTATTTTTGTCTGATTTTCAATTTTAAAATAATATTTTCTATTACATTACAATAAGGTTATTTCGTTAAATCTGAAATAGAGGCCATTAGTTTTCATTAAAACACACGCATACCCAATCTCTCTGTTGGTTGAAGGCAGAGAATTCCATTACCCATTTCCATTAATTTCCATTCATTTCAGGAAATTCCATTCCAATTGTGTTGAAACAACTACCTGCTTATCAGTATTCTGAGCTTTCCAATTTGACAGGGGCACAACCTAGCTGCCAACACCTGTTCCTGCACATTTGCAAGTTTAAAACCCCAGCTGGTCCCTGATGAGTTGATGAAGGCAGCCAATTCATTGAGGCAGTTGCCTTTAGACAAGGGTGACTTTTTAGCCCTGTATTAAAGCTGTACTTCAGAATACTGGCACTTAAACTGGACATTTCCCCCCATGCTGAGAACAGATAAAACAACTAGTAACTCTCTTCATAAATGATCTTAAAATTAACTTGCAAGTTACAGTCACTTCTCACATGGCATCTGTTAATTCTGATATATTCATTGACATGAATGTAAGATTATAGAGGTTTAGGGAGCAATCCTAAGCAAGCCCATTATTCAATGGGGCTTACAGCTCCAGGAAAGTGTCCTTGAGCTTGCAGCCATAAATGGGATTGTACCACTTTCCTCTACGTCTAGGCCATGGACCCACCTTAAATACCAAGTTCGAGACACAGTGAGCTTTACGCACATGGCAGAAAGTCACAGGATATCAGAGTGAACAGAAGAGGGGGTACTGGACCTCAACAATGTCAAAACAGGCTAAAAGTGGCAGACCAAGAGAGCTGTGGTCAGAAAACATAATCCAAACACCAGGAAATGTATTACAGTAAAGAACAAGACAAAAATCAACTGTGAAGAAATGGGTTCTGCAAGTACCACATTCTACTGTGGGGAATAGGAATCCCATTCTCCCGCTGGGGGCAGGGGATCCCCCACTTTCACTGTCCACCCCCCTCACCTGGCCAGTGATGGGAAAATATGTTCTACAGTTTTTCTCTCTTGTAAAGGTGGTCTTTGGTCATTCTCCAATAATTCACAAAATGAAATTCAATGTTTCTTTTGTAAGTGTTGTACATTTTACACATTTACTTGAGGCATAGAGTCTTATCACTACATGAATCATAGAGATTAACCAACTTTATTGTAGCCTAAGCTTTTGAGAACCACATCTCTCTTCATCAGATACATCCTGCATCTGACAAAGAGAGCTGTGGTTCTCGAAAGCTTAGGTTACAATAAAGTTGGTTAGTCTTAAATGTCCTACTGGACTCTTTACTATTTTGCAACTACAGACTAACATGGCTAACTCCTCTGGATCTAAGAATCATAGAGGAATCCTCTGTCTCTGAGCTTTGTTTGCTGCAAAGAGAGGCAGGAGGCATGGTGCTCTTGCATGAGGATAAGCAGCAGGTTCTTGTAACAAGCAGCACGTGCAGGTGGCTCCATGAGGGCTCTCAGCCAGCAAGTGGGGATCCATGACCCACCCAAGAGCCACAAGCCATTAGCAAACCTAAATAAGTACTACCGCAAGGTTCTTCACTTTCATCCCCCAACAAGGATTAGAGTATCTGCTTGCATTAAAAGGTGGAAAAATCTATCCTTCCATAACTTCAATGCTCCAGAGTCTTTGAAACATAGTGTTTCATGTACTATGAGTGGTTAATTAATGAGCATTTATTGATCTGGGTTTAAACCTTTTAAATCTAACTTAAACCAGACAATGCTTGCATCTATGGTCAATGTATAAGAACAGTATATGCTCTGCTTTGGAGGTAAGGGCTAAACATAACTCAGATAAATGTCACATGTTAAGGGGTCTTAAAAGCCTTCTAGAATGAAATAACAAATAAGGGATAGAATTAAAGAAAAAGAAAAATTGAAGAATCTGAAAGTCGTGGAAAGCTGTGCATGCTCCAATATTGGAATCCATTTTAGAAATTTTACTAGATGGATTAAAATTTAGGGGAAAGATTAGAATGCAAAGTGAAATTATGGAATTGTAAAAGAATGCAGAAAATTCTCCTAACTCTAGTTTAACAGAGCTATTTCCTACTCATTAAGAATAAACAGAATTAGTGACATTTTTTATATCTCCCAGACTCATCTTGCCCATTACTTTCTCGACTTGACAAAGCTTCACAGGGAGGAGAATAACCTGGTAAGAAAGGAACCTATTTTTTTTTTAAATCTGTTGCCTGAAAAGAACAGTTTTTAAGAGTTTTTATTACACAGTGAAAATTACTTGAATGCTTGGAGCTGCACTGCTGACTGCTATTCATCTGGGCATTTATCAGAATGAAAAATTACAGATCCCAGCCTTCTTCATGGAAACAGCTAATGAAAGCATACTCAGACTGGAAGCTTCAGGAGATCCCTTGATTTCTGTAAACTCTCTCAAGATGTTACTCTCACCCCTTCTATCCTCAAGCAGAAGTAGGGAAACTATGGGAATGAGCGGGGGGGGGGGGATGAAAGAGTAGCAGATAAAATTTCTGATAATGGTGGAAGAACCCTTTTTAGACAACATCTTTCCAAGATCCTCGAAAAAACCACCTTCGAAAGACACTTTCAGGTCAGAATCCCCACTCCACCATGGAAGCTTCCTGGGTGACCTTGGATCAGTCACATACTCTAAGCCAAACCTATCTTACAGGGTTGTTGTGAGGATAAAATGGAACAGATGAGAATAATGTAAGCTGCTTTGGGTCCTCAGTGAGGAGAAAATTGGAGTATAATAAAAGTGAATGAATGAATGAATGAATGAATGAATATTCCAGATCAAGAGGGATAGGCTTTGTGTCAATAAAAATAAAATAAAAATACACCCCGCTATGGACTCGTACCAAGAGAAAGAGAGTGGGATGGCAGAGTCTTCATTCTAAGTAGGCTTCACCTTTCTATTTCTCCATAGAAAGCAAAGGGGAATGCTGAAGTGTCCTACCTTGCTTTTGTAATGTTTCAGCTTGTTCACTGCTTTTATGGACTGCACATATTTTATGACTAATCATAAAAAAATGGAAAAAGTTTGGACTGAACAGAATTTGCTGTGCTATGATTGCTATTATTGCAATTATTAACTGCAAAGGCAAAATTGTGTGTCCAAATAAACTGCAGCCAAACACTGTCTTCAGAAGTATGTGTTTGAGGTACATAACAAGTTTCTAATGGCAACAAAAGTATAATTTGCAGAATGTGATATGGATAAATACTAGAGACAAATTAGTAGGAGATGGGATTACAAGCCTTCCCCCTACCCCAGCCACCTTTCACCTGACCCGGGTGAGAGGACAGAATGGAGCTGGTAACTCTGCCTGTCCAGCATCATAATGTGGCATTTCACAGCCCTGCCCCCCATCCTATTCTTTTCTAGGGTGAACTCCCCTCCTCCACCTCCTCCAGGGTAGGTTCAAGGTAGGTTCAAGGAGGAGGATGACAACAGGATTAGCAGCTGCTATGCAGATCATTTGTCTCTCTCTCTGTGCATGTGTAATCGCACACCAGCAGTAGCCAAAAGGAAAGAAGCAATCTAGGGAAGCTAAATTGCCATGTTTCTGCTGCTGGAGAGTCCCAGCTCAGAGCCTTCTATCTGATTTTGGATCTCAGGAATTTTGTCCCTACAGCCCCCTTCTCTTGGTGGCTCTACCACTTATTACTTTGGGATTCCTGCCAAATTACAGACACTGTTGGTCTGTAAATATCCAGTACTGCCTTCCTGCTTCCTTATACAGCAAATCAAATGTGACTCACATGCTTAAATCCTTCAAGTCTTGTCAGCTCAGATCATACCATAATATCATGTGACAGATTCAGCTGACACAACCTTTTTAAAGCCTTAGTAGTTGAGCACAGACTAGAAGAAAAACAGAAGCCTAGACCAGTACTTCCAAGCCACACTCCTTGCCTATTATGGGTTCCAATCTCCAGGGGGGGGGGCGCTGGATAGCTCCTGGAATTACAACCAATCTCCAGACTACAGAGATCAGTTCCCCTGGAGAAAGTGCTGCTTTGGATGGTGGACTCTATGGCTTTATATCACATTGAGTTGCTTCCCCAAGCTTCCCCCCTAAATCTCCAGGAATTTCCCAACTTAGAGTTGGCAACCCTATTACCAGTGTATAAAAAGGTAATGCTCAAACTGATGCAAAGCAGGACCATAGACAAAGTGTGAATTTTCCTTGGCGTTATAGTTTGTGTGAGGCAAATCAAGTACAAGAATCTCCAGGATCACTACATTTTTAGTTTAATTATTCAATAGTGTAACCTCCAAAGAGTAAAGAAGTACTTCCTTTGGTCTGTCCTATTGCCCAGCAATGTCCTTGGATACCTTCAATTCTTCTGCCTGTATAATTTATTATTACACTTATACAGGGCTTTTTTTCTGGGGAAAGAGGTGGTGGAACTCAGTGGTGGAACTCAAGAATGCACAATGACATCACTTTGGGTCAGCTGGAACGAGGGGGAGTTTTTTAGTTTAAATTGCCCTCCACTAAAATGGTCACATGGCCAGTGACCCCGCCCCCTGATCTCCAGAATTCCTCTGTCTGGAGATCAGGGAGTAGGGCCACCGGTCATGTGACCATTTTTAAGAGGTGCCGGAACTCTATTCCACTGTGTTCCCGCTGAAAAAAACCCCTGCACATATATTTCAAATATAACAAAAGAGTAAATGTTGTCCATGACTTTATTTAACGGAAAGTCTTATAAATTCCAAGGCATTCTATTCCTTTCGATGTTATTTTATACAATCCAAAGATTGCAGACTTACAATATTTTAACAACTTGCCTACTTGAGGGGAGGGTGGGATATAAATAGGGTAAAATAAATAAATAAACTTATTTCTGAGGCATGCATCATAAAATTAGCATATTGCTTAAATAAAGGGCATGTAGTTTTATCATAGACAGTAGATGTTTTAGAAGATCTTTTTTTATTCTGGATGTCACAAAACTGTGTCCAGGTATTCTATGACCTATTTCCATACGGCACAATTGAAATTAAAACCAATGTACATATGATGCAGCATACAGAAATTCAATTTTCTGAAAGTTAGTTTTTCCACTATTAATTTTGAATAAATAAAGAAATAATAGGAGAGTGATAGTTAAAATATACTTTCCAGTATAACAAGCACATCTCATGACAGCTACTGATGTATGCAGTTTACAGAACAGAAGTTCCAAGAAGTGACATTTGACCTCAAATAAAGGTTATCAACAAAATCATATAATCCCCCACTCCCATCCTCTGCCCTCTGCCACTACTCATCTGGCTGGTGGGGGGGAGGGCAGGGGAAAAGGCCTCCTGGACATGCTCCTGGGGCAGCGTGATGATGTCACTTCCCAGAAGTGACATCATCTGACAACTCTACATTATCCATATGCATCAATCATATGCATAAGACATCACAGCTTCTTGAAATTATCATGAAACAATGGGCCACCATCAGTTTGTATTTTCACTTACATGTGTGGACAATTGCAATCCATTCACAAGAAAGCACATGATAAATGACTGATCACATGAACAAGCCCAGGGCTTTTTTTCTGGGAAAAGAGGTGGTGGAACTTAGTGGGTTGCCCTTGGAGAAAATGGTCACATGGCTTGTGGCCCCGCCCCCTGATCTCCAGACAGAGGGGAGTTCAGATTGCCCTCTGTGCCGCCAAGTAGCGCGGAGGGCAATCTAAACTCCCCTCTGTCTGGAGATCAGGGGGCGGGGCCACCAGCCATGTGACCATTTTCAAGAGGTTCCAGAACTCCATTCCACTGTGTTCCAGCTGAAAAAAAGCTGTGAACAAGCCTAAAGCAGTGTAAAACTGAAGTGAACCATCGGAATTGATAAGGGAGCAATCCTCAGCAGATCTTCTCAGAAGTCTTTTCCCCGGGAAACTATTCTTCAATTGCAGCCTTTGCCTTCTCTGTTTCAGTCATGCTTCCTATGACTACTTAAACCCACATCATGTGGACACCTTAATTTTTACAGCTATGCATATGGGGTGAAACAAACCAACCAAGGTGCAGATCACAATGATCTAAGAAAAACTGTGAAGTAGCAGAGTATTTTAAAGATATTTGAAGAAGCAGGAAGATGTGGCTTGCCATACTAAATGACTTTCTCTAACTGATAGATTCATATTGTTGTATCCTTTAAAGTGTTATTTTGATTTTTGCTCCCTGGAGCCAGCATAGTAAGAAGGAAAATTCCTCATGGGAGGATATCACTTGCTTTCTGTAATGCAATAGATTTTTCATGTGGATTCCCATCTGTCACTTGGATTTCCTTAGGAGGCTTCAGTGTTAGAAGCATGATGCCAGGTGAGCATTTAACCTTAGCAAGTAAAAAAGTCCACCCTGGCTTGATATGATCATGGAGACACTGTTTCCATAAAAGATAAAGGAATTTATTAAGCACATTTTCATAAAAGGAATAATGGAAAGTGCAGAATATCTTCCATGGCTTCATTGGTACAGATATAACATATCAAGTATATTACATCAACTACAGAATATGGCAGAAGGCATTTGCTGAAACCTCTGGGTGTCCTTTTTTGAAATCAAATTGAGGTTAATCACTCTCTCTGATCTAGATTTTTCTGTTTTATTTACATAATGTCTAGGGTAATACAGTTCATGTCCTAGTGGAAGGACATATAATGCAGCAACCTTTCTGAAGGTAAGCAAGTTCAGATCTGGTTGGTGCCCATGGGTATCATCTTAAGTTCCAGGATGAATAAAAGGTGGGATAGAAATGCAATAAATAAATCATATGCCATATGGCACATTCATTGCACCTGGAATTACCTTATTCCATATAATTGGCTTTTGCTGGTAGATTCAGAGAAACTTATAAATGTGACAAGTGCTACATCACGTGTGGTAAACTTAGACTTTAAGGCAGGAAGAAGGAGAAACTGTTGGAAGATGCCGTAACATGGAATTCAAGTGAGATTGACAGGGGAAAAATGTCTTTTTGATGTAGAAAAAGTGTTTTCTCAGGAGAAATGTGCAGTTGGCACAAAGACTTGGAATGGCATGTAAAAGTCTGTATGCCAAGTGTAAAAAGCTGGATAATAAAACCTCAGTGGCAAGAGCTATAACTTGCTGGAGGATACAATGGAATCCTTTTGCTTGCCTTTAATGTAATAATAATAATAATAGCAACAACAACAACAACAAACAACAACAACAACAACATTTGATTTGTATACCACCCTTCAGGACAACTTAACGCCCATTCAGAGTGGTTTACAAAGTGTTTTATTATTATCCTCATGACAATCACCCTTTGAGGTGGGTGGAGCTGAGAGAGCTGTGACTGACCCAAGGTCACCCAGCTGACTTCAAGTGGAGGAGTGAGGAATCACAGCCAAATGTCCAGATTGTCCTGCCACTCTTAACCACTACACCAAACTGACTCAGTATGTAGTATTATCATATTTTGCATACATACACATGGTTTAAAATCCTGATAGCTGCATGTTCTAGGGAAACTTCAGATGGGGATACACAACACTAGGGAGGCCTCTGCCGCAAAAAACAGATGCTTCAGTATTCAATTTTCAAGCACATGCAATGTGAAGGGGTATTCAGATCCCATGGGGAAGAAAAAAGGGAAGTGCAGGACAAACATGCTGAAAAGCCAGTGTGGCATAGTGGTTAGAGTATTGACCTAGGATCTGGGAGATTCAGGTTTGACTTCTTGCTCTGCCATGGAAGCTTGCTGGATGACCTTGGACCAATCACACAGTCTCAGCTTAACTTACCTCACAGGGTTGTTGTAAGGATAAAACAGAGGAGAGAATTCTTTATCTAGAAACATTCTTCAAGGTTTTAATCTATGCCTACCAATTTACTTGGTGTGAAATGTATATTGTTCTGCAAAAGACATGTTTAAATCCAGAGAACAGCTTTGATGCAGAATGCGATGCCTATTTTATACTCCATTATATACCATTGTGGAAAAGACAATATACTGCAAGAATGGAAGATCCATTGCTCCTTGTGTTAACTCAGAATCATAAGGGGGGAGGTGTCACAGTTTTCTTTCGCATTTATCAGCAAAACAATTTATTTCGTGGAGTCACATCCAGATAACTACTTGAAACACCCAAACAGAATACTTTCAAAAAGGAGCTACAGCTTTTTCTGATTTTCTTTCTAATACACTAGCTTCTCTCTCGCTCTTTTGTTGTCCACAAACATTAAGTTTGCTTCTATTAATATCCCCTTTAGAATGCAGATGTCCCTTCAATTGAAAATGATCTTCTAATGGCTGGGGGAAGGGGTAGCTAATTAACAACTTCTTTGTAGAGATAATAGGGTTTGCAATGAGGAGAACACTAGTATTACCTTTTGCAAGACCTCTGTAAATGGAAAATGCCCCATAATTGGTATGGCTGTCTCCTTGCCCATTATGCCCAAAATTACAATAAGAGAAATCTATATAAAATTACCACCTTTCAATTTTTTATTACATTTTGTCTTGAAAACGGAGCACTGTTAACTCAGATAGATAGGAGAGGCCTCTTTCCATCTTGTGCAGTGAAGGACAACTATTAAATCCTGCTAATATTTTGTTATGCTCACAGAACACATTAAGAAGCAGGATGATATACTTTTAAAACTGAGCAATCCAGTAGTAGATCTATGGCAAGCCACTAAAACCTTCTAGCGGGCAAAGTGAAAGACAGTTTGGCGTAAAGCAATTAAACTATTTGTTTATTTCTTCCAAAAATTGCCAATTAAACTTTCAAGGATGGTGAATGATATAGCTGGTCAACAAAAAAAACAAAAGAAGTGGGAATAGTTTGAAAACATAAGCTTTAGCTTTAGCTGTGCACAAATCCTCAGATTCTCACACTGCTGTGCTTCTACAACATACTAATCCAATGTCAACCTAATTTATGAATCAGAGCTATGCAGGTGCAAAATATATTTGATGAATTGCATGCTGCACAAATAAAACTTAACCGCACTAATATAGTCCCAGGAGATATGCTAATCTGAATAGATTGCATTCATTCATTATCTGTCTCCTTTCAAGAAGCCTCTTACCAGTAATGGGGGCTAGCTACTTTTCTGTTACCAGCTTTTTTGTTGGCTGGCAAAACATTTAAATGATCCAAAAAAAAAAAAAAAGTGGGCGTGCATGAACACCTGAATCTTCCCCACATATCTAGTACTCTGCTCCTAGCCACAGCCATGGGACCTATAAGACCAACGATTCTCACTTGTTGGATCATTTAAAGGTTTCCCAGCCATGCAAGAATACTCATAGAACAGTGGCCCCCATTTGAATACAGGGCTGCCACAAGCAGGAACTTTATTTTACACTCCTCTTTTGCCTGAATACAAATATTTCAAGGGCCATTTGTTATTCTGATCAAAACAACAGACAGTGATTATTGTTTAATAGGGTTGCCACCTGATATCAGGCGATCAGCAGAAAGATAGAGGAGTGACACAACAGTGGAAATGAGGCATTGCTGGTGGCACAGTGTCAGTACCAGCAAATACCAGAAGTGAGTCAAGTCACTGGTGCAAAGCTGAGATCAGGCTCCAGGATATCAGAGTGTTGCCTTGGCATCATACTGGCAATGTGACATCACTTCCAGGTATTTTCCAGAAGTGGTGTTCTGTTACTGGTGCAGCACCATTTTTTTAAAAAAAAGAAATTCTCCCACCAGCCTTCAGCAGACCAGTAGGCAACATACAGCAGGATCAGAAGGTGGTCGAAAATCGTGAGACCTGCTTTCCCTACAAGGTAGAAGAGTGCTTTTGAACATATATGCAGAATTAATTTCCCTTCACATTCCTAAATAACAAGCTGTGCAGACAAAGCTAGAAAGAATCTCAAACCCAAAATGTGGCTAACAACCATTGGAGCAAAATAGTAAAGAGTCCAGTAGCACCTTTTAGACTAACCAACTTTATTGTAGCAGAAACCTGTGGTTCTTGAAAGCTTACGCTACAATAAAGTTGGTTAGTCTTAAAGGTGCTACTGGACTCTTTACTATTTCGTGACTACAGACTAACACAGCTAACTCCTCTGGATCTGGAGCAATATAGTATCACATGAGCGAAAAATGAGTACATTGCAACAAATAAAGATATTTGTTTTCTATTACCTTCTTTGTTGGAATCCACAATTTCTACAGTACACATTTCTTGTTAGAATTACACAAACCTGATTGATAATGGTATTTTTGATTTAGAACTCTACAAACTCCCAAGTTTTTGATCTTTTTGATCTTTGTATTTAAGTTTGATTCATCTAATTCCTTTTTGTTCCCCCTCAACTTTAATAAAATATATTTCTTTTCATTTTAGAAAGAAAGTTCTGTTTTTAAAAGACAGCTATTCATATCAGTTGATCTAACCAATTCATTTTACTAAGAAAATGCTTTATAAAATATTAGCTGATACAGGATTTTAACTCCCCCAAACAATAGAGATTTCAAGAGACAGAAATTTCAGTTAGGGAGTTTTCCCTTCTAATTAAAAGTAAACACACTTTGTAAATGCAGTTAGCATATAACTACAATAAGGTGTCTTTAGGGAAATGCTTCTTTATCAAGAAAATTCTCTCTTCAGTTTGTCTGCTCAGTTCCTACAATGTAAAACACGAAGCTACCCATCAGTGCAAATATGCAAACAAATCTGCGATCTCAACGGTTATGTCTCAAAAGAAAGAAGAACATGAAAAAAAATAACATAGCCGTCTGTAATTCTTGGCACGTATTCCTTTTTAAATACTTTTTGAAGATCCTTTTTGTTTCCTGAGAATTATCTATCCCCTTGGGAGTCCACCCCCTCTAAGGTCATCTTCCTGCCTCAAGAGGAACCCCCTCCCCACTATTTAGCGTTTTGGCTTTCTAAGAATATGACCCTTTATGTGTGACATTCTAGCAAGGCATAAGACGAGAGCCATTTGCATTGGTAAACATTAAAGTACTCTGTGCTTGGGTCTTGATGTCTCATTCTCCAGTCTCTCTGACAGTTATGAGTAGAGATGGGCACGAACCGCATTACGAACTTCAAAAACCCACGAAATTGGCGATCGCGCAATCGCGATCCGGTGGTTCATGATCGTCCACGGCAAACAAACCAGCATTTGGAAGAGGACTGGTTCAGTGCATTTGGCCGTGGTTCGGGAAGCCAGACAGTCAGGTGGCATCAATCAATTCCCCTGGCAACGGAGCCGGGGGAATGCCTGAACTCTGTCTGTGCTCCTTCTGTCGCCCTGGAAACCCGAATGGAAGCCCAGCTTACCTTGATCGGCAGGTCTTCCTTCCAACCATGGAGCTGCAAAGCAGTTACAAGTTGGGAGAAGATATCCGTAGTAGGGAGGGGGGAGGGGGGTGTTCTGTAGCCATGTTCTGATGATGGACGGCCGGCCTGGCTCTTCCCCAGATGTCCTGGAACGTGCTTTCGGAGCTGTGACTGGATGGTTGAAGCAGAGTCGGCTAAGACTGAATCCCTTGAAGACGGAGGTCCTGCATGTGGGTCTAGGGTCCATGGGTGCGGGACTCCGGCTCCCTGCTCTAGATGGAGTGCCACTTACGCCGGTGTCGAGAGTGAGGAGCCTGGGGGTGGTCCTGGATGCTTCCTTGTCTATGGAGGCACAGGTCGCAGTGGTTGTTCAATCCTCTTTCTTCTATCTAAGACAGGATCGACAACTTGTCCCCTACTTATCGACCCATGACCTTATGACAGTGATCCAGGCGATGGTCACCTCCAGATTAGACTACTGCAACTCGGTCTATGCAGGGCTTCCCTTGGGCTTGATCTGGAAACTGCAGCTGGTTCAGAATGCAGCTGCACAGGTGGTTGCCAGAGCACCAATCATGGCTCATAAAACACCTATCCTCCATCAGCGGCACTGGTTACCGGTGGAGTACCACGTCCGGTTCAAAGTTTTGGTGCTGACCTATAAAGCCCTATGTAGACTGGGCCCAGCTTACCTTCGGGACCATCTCTCCCCATATGTTCCCCGGAGGTTGCTTCGATCAGCCACTAAGAACTTGCTGATGGTCCCTGGCCCCAGGGAGATCTGCCTGGCCTCTATCAGAGCCAGGGCCTCTTCGGTCCTGGCTCCGACCTGGTGGAACTCTCTGTCTGAGGAAACTAGGACCCGGCAGGATTTGTTATCTTTCCACCGGGCCTGCAAGATGGAGATGTTCCGCCAGGCTAGGGGCTAGGCTGTCCTCTCGCTGGCCATACCACTGAAGACCTTCCACCACCCATGCAGGAAAATGCTGCTCCCAGGCTGGGTTTCACTTTCAGCTAGCAGTGGAATGTGACAGAGCGGCTGCTTGCTACTTGCTAGCCTTTGGGGAGAGACAGAGAGAGTATAATTGAGCTTGGATTTTTGTGGGAGTTTCCTGGGGGCCTCGGATTAGAGAGGGTATAACTCCAAGATCCCTATTGCAATCTTGACCCAACTTGGATGCTGGCTGGAGGAGAGCCTGCTACACACTTCCTGTGAATATGGGCTTTCTAAGTGCAACGGGAGCCGTTCTGAGCACCACGAACTGGTTCGGCAACGGGAAGTGTCTGTTGCAGTTCATGACTTCGGGATCATCAGCAGCACTGAACCACAAACTGCAGAGTCGTTAATTTTTTTCGGTTCATGCCCATGTCTAGTTATGAGTTTGCAACCAGATTCCAACTCATAGACAGGATGTAGTCACAATGGTTGAAATACTGATGTAAGTTCTAGAGTGGAAGGCATTTCTCTGCAATCATCCACACTATCACTTTCACCTTCACTTTCCCTATCACTACATCCTCTGGCAGAGAGTTCTACAATTTAATTACTTGCTGAGTGAAGTAGTATTTCCTTTTGCCTGTCCTGCATCTATTCCTCATCAACTGCATAGATTGCCCCCAAGTGCTAACATTATGTGAGAGAGACAAAAAGAGCTCTCAGGTTACTTTCTACTTTTATAAACCTCCACCATGTTGTTTCTGTTGTCTTTTTTTTAAAAAACTGAAAAGTCCCAGACTCTCTAGCTTCCCCTCACAGGAAAGGAGCTGCAAGCCCTTAACTAGGGATGTGCACCTGAAAAAAATGTTTTTTTAAAAAAAATTAGACTTCAGGAAGGACATTAATAATGGTATTCAACGGTAGTTGGGGCCCCTGGTATCTTGTTGGGATTCCGGTTTGAGTTTTTCTGGGTTACAGAATTATTTAGTTCCATTACCCCATAGAGGTATGTGAGTTTCTCCGTCAGCAGGGGGCGCCGCGTCCGTCGGGTCCGTTGTGGCGGGGGTGCGGTCAGCGCAGCCGGCGGGTCCGGGGGGTTGTCCCGCTGCTACCTAGGCCGGGCAGGCGGCCTGTCTGCTGGCTCCAGGGGTCTCAGCTTCCCTTTTGATTGGCCTCAGATGGCTCCAGGGCTGTTAAACCGTGTCTGGCAACAGGTAAGCACAGCCTCTGGGCCCAGGGATGGTCCTTCCCTCAGGACAGCCTCCCTGTTTCTCCTCCCTGGCCAGGGAGCCTCTGACCCCTTTTATCCCCTCCCTCGCTAGGGGCAGCCCCGCCCCGCTCCCCAATCGCCAGCGCCCCAGGTGAGGCTCATTATCTGTCCCAACGCCGGCAGCAACACCTGCCTCCAGCCTTTCCGGGGTGGGAAGCCTGGTGCTCCTTCCTCCCGCCTCCCAGCTGCCATTGGGCGCCCTTCCCCCGTCTCCCTGGTGGGCGGGCGGGCCGGCCTATCGCCTGCCGACGCCGGGGCCGGTTCCCACCCCCTCGCTGCCTCGCGGCCCCGGGCGAGGCTCGGCCTCGCAAGCGCGGGCCTCGCGGCTGCGCCGCCTCGCCTCTGCCGTCGTCGCCGCCACCGCATTGGGGCCGTCTGCCCTGGAGGCGTCCGCTCCGGCGGCCGCCCAGCCTGCCGGTTTGCTTCCCCCGGGTCGCTTCCTCCCGCCCGGGTTGCTGCCGCCGCCGCCTCCTCCGCGGCGCCGCGACAGCGCTTCGCCCGGCCGCCGGGCCGGCTGCCGCGGCCGCGCCCGTCCGCCGCCGCGCCTGCCCCGGCTAGGTGAGTTGTGGGGCCCCTGGAGGCGGGGGGGGGCGGCGGCGAGGAGGGAGGGGAGGCTCGTCCCCGGACAAGGTAACTTCTTTGAGGGTGGGGAGGTGGGACTGTTTTACAACCAAATGACAACAAATTGCAGGACAGCTAGTGATGTCTTTCCACTAAAGACCCTCCCCCCAGGATTCAGGTGAATTGGCTCAAAGGGTCCAATCTGATGGGTCCCTGAACAATGTGTGCCCAGCCGTCCTGCTTGCAGAGATGCAAACTGGGAAGAAAAGGTGGCCCTGGAAATGTCCCACAAAGGAAGAAGTGGAGGAGAAGGCACCAGCCAGACCCACACTCTGCCATTATTCCCTATGGAAACTTGTGGTGGGAGGGTAGGGATTGGTTTTCAACCAAATGACTCTACGTTATAGGGGAGTTAGTGCTGCCTATCCATTAAAGACTCCCATGTTTCAAGGAAACTGGACCAATTGATCCAGTTCTATGAGCCCCTGAACAAGATGCCCCTAGCCATCCACTTGCAGAGGTGTGGATTGGGATGAAAAGATGCCTGCCCCCAGGGAGGGAAGGAGGGAGGGAAGGTGAAGGAGCCAGACAGACCCACAGCTCTGCCATGATTGCCTATGGATGATTTGGGGTGCTTGAGTGGCTATTTTCAAAATAAATGACACGAAAATGGCAGGAGATCTATTGCTATCTGCCCACTAAAGACCTCCAAGTTTCTTTTTTTCTCTTTTTTTAAAATATATTTTTATTTTAATTTCTAACATAGAAAACTACAAAAAACTATGAAAATATAAAGGAAAAAAGGGGACTGGGGAAAAGGGAAGAGCAACATATAAACAGAAAACACACACTACATCTACATATCTTGTATTCCCTCCATACTGCAATTTTTCTTTAAAGTTAACTTTCTAATATGCTATCAGATTGGTAGATTTTATAAAATACAGACTACATTCAGGATCAGGTCTTCTTCCCCCCCCCCCCCCGAGTCTCGGTCTCAGTTCTCTCTGTGCAGCTACAATAGCTGCGCTCGTTCCCTCCTCCCCCCCACTCTCCCCTTCAGACTTTGGACTTTCTTCTTGCTGAAACTCCTGATGGTTAAACAAAAAGTCCCTCAGCTGTACTTCCGATGTTATCTTGTAGGTTTGATCCTTGTATCTGAACCAGATGCCTTCCGGAAACAACCATTTATATTTTACTTCACATTTCCTCAGGAAAGTCGCAAGTCTTTTATATTTAAATCTTCTTTTAAGAGCCAAAAATGGAACATCCTTCAATATCTTAACCTTATTGCCCAGATAGTCCAAGTCCACATTATACGAATTATATAAGATGGTGTCCCGAGTCTTCTTAGATGAAAAGTCAATAATAATCTCGCAAGGCAGCTGATGCTTCATTGCATATTTTGAAGATGTCCAACGGACTTCCAGAATATCGCTTTTTAACTCTTCTTTAGTTGCCTTTGCGAATGACGCCAAAAGTTCCGACACCAAATCCTTTAAATTTTCACTTTGCTCCTCTTTTACATTCTGAAGACGCAGTACCGTTTGGGCACGGTCCACTTGTAATCCTATTATTTGATTCTCCAAGAGCTTTACTTCTTTACTTGTTGCTTTTATGAGTACTACGTTTTTGCATGCAGACTGCTCTGCTCCAGACGCTGTTTCTTTAATGGTTTTCACTTCACTTTCCACTGAATCAACCTTTTGCCCCATTTCATTTAACTTCGCTGCAAAGGGCTGCATAGCTTCAAAGACCGCTCGTCTGACCATCTCTTCCAGGGTTTCCCCCTTCCCCTGTAACATCGCCATCACCGATTTACTCATCACAGGGCTCTGCTTTTTCATCGCCATCTTAGGGGGGGGCACCAGCTAAGTTCCGAAACTCCATGAAGGGGAAGAAATCCGAGCCTTCTTAGCTTCAACTCCCACCAATCCTTCGCATACGCTTAGAAATCAGAAGGGATTTGCTTACTTACAGGTTTTCACCTTAAATCTGCTTATTGCTGTTCTCCATGGCCCAGCGGCACGCGATGTGCTGTGCAAGTCTGCCGGCCTCCATTGGAGCAAACGGGCAATTTACCCCCTGCATTGCTTTCAGGGGGTTCTTCCCGCCGCGCTCCGGACCCTGGCCCCCTCACTGGGAGTCCTGGGGGTTAACCCTCACAGGTCAACCGCCCGGTCAGGCTGCTCGGACGTTTCCTCCCAGACCTGCGGAGAGGAGCATCTGACATGGCCGGGAAAATGAAACCGAATCGAAGACCTCCAAGTTTCAAGTGACTTGGACTGTTGAGTCACTGAACAAGGCAACTCCAGTCATCATATTTGTGAAGAAACAAGGGCTCCATTCCCCACAAAAGAGTGAGGGAAGGAGAACTGTGGCTCTCTGTGGCTTGTCTCTGAAGGTTGGAATCACTCTGTGCTCCTCCCTTGTAAGGATTTAATTGGAAGGACATCAGTAGAATCAAAGAAATATAAGACACCTGCTACACTTCTGACAGTAAGTTTCCAAACACAAAAAACAACATGGCTCGGGAATATTGTAATGCATTCTCTTAATTCCCACCCTTCCTTCCACAGCCAATATATGATAACTCAAATACGCCCCTCCAAGATTGGTGCACAAAACAGAAAAGTCTGTTCATCCTCTTCACCAAGCATAAAACCACACACAGTTAGCCTGTATTCCATTAGCACATATACAAAGACACTCACTTTCTTAAACAGTTAAACTCATACATTAACAGTGAAATCCTAAGTAGAGTTACTCCAGTCTAAGCCCATTGATTTTGATGGGCTTAGACTGGAGTAACTCTGCTTAGGATTTCACTGTCAGTTAGGTACCTATCTTAGTACACAAAAAACACAAATGCAGAAACAGACAGCCTGCACATCCTTTGATTCATCAAAGCTCCTCCTGCAGTTGGCTAGTGCAAGAAGTAGGCCCACTATTACTGCAGCCTGGAAAGAAATTATATATATATATATATATATATATATATATATATATCAAATAATCAGGAGCCTAGTAGCACCTAAAAAATAACACAATTTTATTCTCTCATAAGTTTAGTTCTAGAGTCCCACTTGGTCAGCTGCATAAATCGGGCATACTCGTGAAGAACCTTACACAAGGAAGGCAGGAGGAAATACATACTTAAGACAGAAACTCTGGCAGATGAGAAACTGTGGGCCATCAAGTGGTAGTACCAACCAGAAATATGTGGAATGTAAATAGTATTTACTAATCTTACATATGCTGTAACTGGAGGAATAACTGTAGGGCAATCTGATAAACTCCAGCTGGGAACTTGCTACAGCACTCTTGTTATATTTCAAGATATCCACAGCTCTTCCAATCTCATTACAAAAGTTTATTTCTTAACATAGGTACCTCAGAAACCCCTGGGAGACTACAAAGTCATTTTGAGCTCTGAGCGACGAACACAGGAAGTCCCAAATTAAATATTACTAGAGGTTAATACAATGTGGGGGTTCTGGCACCACTCACAAGAGTCTCACGCTGTGTTATTGCCCTTCCAGATATCAGCAAATCCTCTAATTGCCTCACAACTCATTTAAAGATCATGCCCTATCCCATACTTATAACAGTAAGCTAATTACATATTTTTTTTCTTACAGGTGTATGAGAATCAACATATCATTTCAAGAGCAGACCTGCAGTGCCTGCTGCCAAAATGAGTTGCATTAAAAAAGAAGCTACATCAAAAGCGAGGGTTTTTAAAATAAAGTAATATCAGCCTATAGACACTTTAAGACAGTATGGACATGGGTGCTTCCCATACAGCTGGGGGTGTGCACTTCAAACATTCTGATAATTTCAGGTCTGGATTTGGGGTAAGGATGTTGTTTTCATTACCCAGATTTTTTTGGAAAAATTGTTACAAGTTCAGGAATTTGCGGGGGGGGGGGGGGTTCCCAAAAATTAGGACCATTATTTTTGCCATCCCCTCCCAGAGACAGCAGGAATGGAGAGGGGGGTGTTCTGACCTTAAACTTCTAATTTGGGGTATAATTTTAGCCCAGGTATAACCAAATGCACACCCCAGCACATGATCTGAAGGAACATTTCGGGGCAAAGGATACTCTTGAAGTTTCATAGACCTGTAATTGAATGGAAGGGGTGATAGGCTGATCTAGATTTCTTAATAATCGTAATGATAAAAGATGTGGCTTTTTTAAAAAAAGGAATAACCTTAAAATTATATATAAAACAATAAACAAATATAACCAGTAAAGACACTACAGTGAAGACATTTTAAAATGGAATACCTGAAAGGATATGAACAGTGACAATTAAGTTAAAAACTGACAACTAGCATTAGAATATGGACTTAGATATGAAACAGAACTGAAATATAATTGCTCCCAAAGAACTTTCCTTTAAATTCTACTTTGTGACTGTTAATGTTCAGTGTTTCTACAGGAATTAAATATTCTCTGAAATTTCTTCAACTATTTGACATGTGCATGCAGGTACATAAATGCACACACATACATTGCATTTGATAGTTGACATGCAATGGTTCTATTTGGTCCTTTCTCAAGTGTGAGGCCTCCTTGCCAACCCAGCTCAGGTATGATCTGGCTCAAACAATTCTGGCTTGCTTCTTGAAAGTCACATGTTGAGTAAGAAGGAGAAGTAGCTGGGATCTCCAGCCCAGCTAAGCTAGATTTTTTACTACTTTTTCCAATTAACTTACTTCTTCAGTAGTGTAGGGTACATCTCTCAGGTGTGCTGTGAAATATTTTCACATAAATCCTTTTAAAAATGCAATGGATTTACTCGTAAGTAAGTGTGGCTTCAAAATTATATGCTCTAAAGCAGTCACCAGGAACAGAAAAAATCCAAAACACGGTACTCATGCTGCTGGCACCTTATGTGGGCTTTACTTAACCATGCTAGCATTCCCTGAACCTGTACATATAAAAATAATTTGCATGCCCTTCCTCCACTACAATATAATTGTTATCAAAATCACTATTAAATTGGCTTTAAATAATCATACTGAATGTGATCAGTACTTTTTTGATCTCAAGGAAAGAGAACCAGAAAGAGCAAACTCCATGACACAGAGTAGTAGTGGATGCAGTGGTTAAAATGTAGGGTTGCCAGGTTTCCCACTATGGCAGGACACCTCTTGCTAGCAAGCCTTATTGGAATTAAAAAATTTAAAATCCCAGCACGACACACAGCAGAAAGTTACTCCCAGGAAAAACCAGGAAGTGATGACACGTCACTGTAGCATTTGCTGTAGACTCTGTGGTTTTACCATAGAGTTTCCAACTTTCCTAGAGTACATGATGTCACTTCCAGTTTTCCCCTGAAAGTTACATCACACTGCATGCAATTCTGGTGCTCCCTGCATGTCCCCACTTCCAAAGCTCCTAACAACCTTATTAGAATGTCAGAGTGGGATCTGGGAGACTGAAGTTTAAACTCTATTCTCTCATAGAAGCTTACTGGGTGGCCCTTGGTCAGCCACTCTTTCTCATCTTAACTTAGCTCATAGGATTTTTGTGAGGATAATATGGAAACATGGAGAACAATATTGTAAGCTGCTTTGGATCCATATTAGGGGGAAAGGTGGGGTATAATTAGCTAAATAAATAGTTGAGGGTTATGCTCATGAGAACTGTTCAAAGAGAGCACAGAAAAAAATGGAGTGAAAAATGAAGAGAACAAGTCCTGTGGAGATTGAAGACTTGTCCAGTGGACCAAAATGAAATGTTATTTCCCGCTCCCTTTTCCATCTTCCTTTTCTTTAGTTAAACAAAGTACAGACAATATCTTTCTACTGTCCTCCACTCAAAGAATATCATTCATTTTTTTCCCTTATTGGCAGGGCAATGGACAGTTGGTGGATAGAATTGGATGTTTCCTTAGCATTTAGAAACTATAAAGTTTTCTAGTGGTTCTGTGAACCTTCTTCCTCTTTGACGATCTCTTTTTGTTCAAATGGCCATTTTCTAATGCAGCAAAGAGCATTCAATTAAGGCTCCAGACAGTTCAGTTGCCATCAATTCATGTGGCTCAAATAAATCTTTCATCTCATTCCAGGTCTGATGCCTTTCATTCAAGTTCTTTATTGATGACCATTTTATTACTGTGCCATTAATTTTACTTGGATCATTAATATAGAGAGATTTTGATCCATGCTGCCAATGTTTGGAGATTAGATATTTGAAGAATGGCTCTATGCAAGGAGGGAAATCAGGGTTAAGTTGACCTTTCTCTAGCTCTTGACCTCATGTTTGTACACATCTTACTTTTCCTCAGAAGTTTGGGTTTTTTTTTTCTTTACTTAGTTATGTGTATATTTCTTTCTAATCTTACAATGATGGGAATACCTTTATATGTATACTCTCTGCCAAAAATCATACAACCTAAAAGAGTATCCAGTCTAAGCCATTCCACATAATTTCCATCTACCAAAACCTGATAACAGTCAACCATAATTTCCTCCAAATACAGAGAATACAGAGAGACACATTCATCAATTGATGGCAGTAAATTCATGTCATGACTTCCACATGTGAAAGTGTTATCATCTATTAGTTATCATAGGTAAAATCATAGACCCAAACTACATCTAGAAATACATTATGCCTTTCAATAGTCAGTTATATGCCAGTCATCAGTAGGGCTGCCACTCCCCCAGCCGGGGCAAGGGATCCCCTGCTCCTACCATTCCTTCCCCCGCACCCACTTACTTGGCCTGCTCCCAGGGTGTCCCCCCCATTGGTGTGGCATGGTGTGCCCCCCCAACAGCATGGTGAACTCCCACGAGCACAGTGGCCCAAATTGCGCCCCCCTGCACCCCACAATGGGCCTGTTTGGGGCCAAATTGTGCCACTCAGGGAGCACAAGGGAGCACCCTTTGCCATGTACAGCCAGCTTTGACCCGTGTGATGATGTCACTTTGTGGAAGTGACATCATCACGCAAGCTGGGAGCACACATGTGCTGCACATGTGCACAAAAAAAAAGACCCAGGACAAGGCAGGATAAGTGCCAGGCTCCCAGGCTCCCACTGGGGAAGTCAAGGGATCTGGAAACCCTAGTCATCAGTTATATAACACCATAAAAAGTGTTAGTAGATACAGACTCATCGTGGAAGGAACCAGTTAAAAGCACACCCATTGGCTGTGGATTGGAGAAAGAGTGGTCATAGACTGAGGAAGCTCTATAAAACTTGCATTTCATATACAACTTAACAACCTACATACAACCTAAATAAAACAACTTGGTTTCAAAAGTATAGAGACCGGAGGACTGCACTAGCCTATAATTGTAAAGTGAAATATAGAGATATTAAAGAGAGAGAAGAAATAATGCCATCTAGCCCTGAGAAGAGCGGCCCATAGTCATTTCAGGCCTTGTATGCACAACAGTATTCATTATATCACAGTTAATTCTCCATCCCCCCATTCATTGTTTTATTTTGAGTTGATTGAAGGGAAATTATGCAATTATTTTCCTGAGAATATTCAGCTAAAGAAGACAGAACCATAATGCATCAGAAATAATCTGGATTTGAAATATCCTTCTTCCTGACTAGAGATGGGCACGGACAGCAATACAAACTAAAAAAACTCACGAACAGCCCAATCGGCTATTCACGAACAAGCTATTCGTGAGGCCCCATTCTAAACGAACAGGTGGTAATTGCAAGCCTCGTTCATTGCTGTTCATTGCTGTTTGTCAAGCCAGACAGTCGGGCACCTGCAATCAGTTCTCTTGGCAACTTAGGCAAGGATTGTCTGAACTCTGTCTGAACTCCTGCTGTTGCCCTGGAAACCCCAATCTAAGCCCAATTTAGCTTGATAGGCAGGTCTTCCTTCCAAGTGTGGACTGGAGCTCCAAATTTGTTATAAGAGGAAAAGACCAGGGGGGAGTGGGGGGGTCCCAGCTCTGGCTTTCAGGGAGAGACAGCTGCTGTTAGAGAGACAGGGAGAGTGCACTGGAGCTTGAATTTTCTTTGTGCGTAGTGGGATATGGATCTACCCCTTCAGGTTCCAGGGCTGCTGCCAGGCTTTGGGGCCAAGCTATTTTTTATTATTGGTACATTTCTTGCTGCCTGCTCAGGTAGAGTTTCTGGGAGTGGTGAGGTAGGGATCTTGATGGCTGGAGGAGAGCCTGCTGGCCCCCACGAACAACAAACATGTTCATGAACAGGATCATGTTCATCAATGTTGGTTGTTCATTGTTCATGGATGGCAACAAACACCATGTTCATTTTTTTTCTGTTCATGTGCATGTCTATTCCTGATGTCTGAAAAGAAATTGGTTTAGGCTAAAGTTTTGCCTTTCCAGAATTTGGGCTATGTTTTGGAATTCTGACTGGTACAGAGAGTTGGGACTTATCAAGTGGAAGTGTTCATAGAAGGATTTGGCAGAGCAGATTTTTTCACACTTCCCCAAAGCAGTCAGTCCACCAAACTCCTCTCTGAGGAGAGCTTCACACATGGTCAGCAAATGCCACAGGAGAGGGTGCTGCAGCAATGAGGGGAAATCAAGTAAAATCACCTCTTTCTCCTTCTTCTTTTTGACTTGCAGAAGCAAAGAAGATAGAGGCATTTTTATTCAGTTCCCTCTTGTCATTCTGGCAGTTTCCAATACTGCACTATTTGTGAGGCTTTCTCCATCATCAGAGAGGGCTTCTGGCCAAAAAGCAGGCTGTTTTCGAGAAAGGCAGGGGAAGACCCACTCCACCAACTTCTGTTATTATTACTCGAGGCTTGGCCTTTCTTGCTCTCTCTCTCCCCAAGCAAATGGAAGGGGAAGGAATCAGGAAAAGCTTAGTAAATCCCTTCCATTATCCCTGTTCATTCCATTCATGATCAGAATGACATTGCCTAGTTTAAGTGAGATCAGAGGGCCATCTGGGCTCTGGGAAGGAGCAGGAAAGGGAGCTGCTAAAACGGTGAGTTTTTTCTCTTGACTTCCTTAACTGCTGGGGGAATTTGCTGCGGTTACTCTGTGGGAGGACAGTTTTTGAGGCTGTGTGACTGTGTAGAGCCTGCTGTAAAGTGGTGCCAGTTAGAGTAAGTTGCCTGAGTTGGAGCTGATTACAGATTACAGATTACAGCTGATTCTTACTAATTGAAGAGTGTCTGTTTTGTGTGGGGCTAACTGATGGCCCCACCCTTTACTGAGTGAGCCTTGATTGAATTAGGCTACTCCTCACCAGAGGCACATCACAGCCATCTGGGGTCTGAGAAGGAAAAGGAAAGGGACCTGCAGCTAGAACAGTACTCTTGGAATATACTTGGTAGGTGATGATGTTGACAGAAGGCCCCTTTCCAGTCCCCTGCATGGAGTATGCCATGTTTGTTTTCTTCCCAGAAGAGAAGAAGGACTTCACTTGTCAGAAGTGTAAGCTGGTCAGGCTTTTGGAGGAGAAGATTCAGAGCCTGGAGGAGAGGATCACCACCCTTCAGGAAATCAAGGAAGGGGAGGATTTTATTGAGAAGAGCCTGGAGACTCTGCACAAGCATGAAGAAGTAAGTCCAAGAGAAGAAGGAAGAGTCGATCTCCCATCTGAGCCTCCTCTCAGTTCTGCAGTACAAAACAGAAGACATAGACTAAGGCAACACTCTGGTCCACTGAAGCTCAAGAATCATTTTGAGATGCTTGAGATGGTGATGGATATGACAGTGGAAGGAGAAACACAAAGACCTGGAGGAGGGAGTGAAGAGGGCATGGGGCGACACAGAAGTGGAAGAAAACAGAAAGTGGTGGTCGGTGGGGACTCTCTGTTCAAGGGTATGGAACATCATGTGTCCAGGCCAGATCCCCTACTCAAGAGAGATGTGTTGCTTTCTGGGAGCCAGAATTCAGGATATTACAGACTGACTGCCAAAACTGATCAGTACCCATTTTTGTTGGTTCACATGGGAACGAATGATATGGTCACAAATACAATTGCAAGAATGAAAGAGGACTATGAAGCTCTTGGAAGGTAGTTGAAGACAGTGAGGGCACAGGTGGTATTCTCTTCTATCCTTCCTGTCAAAGGAAGAGGAATGTGAAAGGAGCAGACCATATTCAAGGTTAATCATTGGCTGAGGTGGTAGTGCCGGCAGGAGCACAGGATAAGTTTTCTGAGAGAAGGCCTTTTAGCACGTGATGGGCTTCACCTCTCAAGGTCAGGGAAGAAATTGTTTGGAAAGAACCTAGAGAGCTTCATCAGGAGAACTTGCAGAGCCTCTGTCCATCATCTTCAAGGCCTCTTGGAGGACTGGAGATGTGCCATAAGATTGGGGAAGAGTGAATGTTATCCCTACAAAGGGAAGAAGGATGACCTGGGAAACTACAGGCCTGTCAGTCTGACTTCTGTTGCTGGGAAGATATTAGAGCAGGTTTTAAAGGGATTGATCTGTAAGCATCTGAAGGACTGCTTAGTGATCCGGGGAAGTCAACATGGTTTTGTCCCCAAAAGATCTTGTCAGACCAACCTGATGTCCTTCTTTGATTGAGTGACGAGCTTACTGGATCGTGGGAACTCTGTCAACGTGATTTGCCTGGATTTCAGCAAAGCTTTTGATAAGGTTTCCCCATGACATTCTAATGGGTAAATTGGAAGGCTGCGGACTGGACTATAGGACCAGTGGATAGGGAACTGGTTAGAGGACCGCACCCAAAGAGTGGTGGTCAATGGTGTTTCATCAGATTGGAGGGAGGTGTTCAGTGGGGTACCACAGGGCTCAGTTTTGGGCCCGGTACGTTTCAATATATTTATCAATGATCTAGATGAAGGGGTTAAACGGGCTACTCATTAAATTTGCTGATGATACCAATTTGGGAGGTGTGGCAAACACCTAAGAAGATAGAGTTAAAATTCAACAAGACATGAATACTCTGGAGAAGTTGGCCGTTGTGAACAGGTTGCAGTTCAGCATAGATAAGTGCATAGTATTATATCTGGGCCACAAAAATGTGAAACACAAATACAGGATGGGGGATACACTTCTGGGTAGTAGTGTATGAAAAAGAGATCTTGGAGTAAGAGTGGACTGTAAACTAAATATGAGCAGTCAGTATGATGCGGTGGCAAAAAAGGCAAACTCAGTCTTGGGTTGTATCAAAAGCAGGAGGTCATAGACCTTCTCTATACTGCCTTGGTCAGGCTGCACCTGGAATATTGTGTGCAGTTCTGGAGGCCTCACTTCAAAAAGGATGTGGACAAAATCGAGAGGGTGCAGAAGAGAGCGACGAGGATGATCAGGGGTCTGGACTCTGGAGACAGACCTACGAGGAAAGGCTGAGGGCCTTAGGAATGTTTAGTTTGGAGAAGAGGAGATTGAGGGGGACATGATTGCTCTCTTTAAATATTTGAAAGACTGTCATTTGGAGGAGGTCAAGGGGCTGTTCCAGTTGGCAGCAGAGGACCTAAAGCAACGGGCTTAAATTACACGCAGAAAGGTACTGGCTGGATATTAAGAAAAACTTTTTCACGGTTAGAGTAGTTCAAAGGTGGAATCAGCTGCCTAGGGAGGTGGTGAGCTCCCCTTCACTGGCAGTTTTCAAGAAGAGGCTGGATGAATATTTGTCAGAGATGCTTTAGGATCATCCTGCATTGGGCAGGGGGTTGGACTAGAAGGTCTGTATAGCCCTTTCCAACTCTGTGATTACCAAGATTATGGAAACAGTAGATAAATGAAACAAGGAAATAAATAAAAACAGGCTTTTCTTGGGGAAAACCTGGTTATGATTATGGAAAACTAGCCAGATGAGAACCTTGAACCCATACAGCTATAGGGATGCCAGTCCCCTACTTTAAGGCAGTGATTCCCTGCTCCCATCCTCCACCCCCACCCCCGCTTACCTGGCCAGTGGGAGGAAACATGCCTCACAGGACATGCCCCTGGGTGGTGCAGGAATGCTCCCATGCACCGCAACAGCTAGATCCAGGCCAATTTGAGCAGAATCGGGCTACTGCAGAGCGTGGGAGTACTCCTGCACTCCTCAGCGTCCCTATCTGGGCTGATGGCATTATAACCACCTGTGTCCCATACCCTCCCCAAACTTTGCCCACTCTAGGCTCCACTCCCCAAACCTCCAGGAATTTCTCAACCTGGAGCTGGCAACCTGGAGCTACTACCTGTTTAGCAGCCAAGATCTGACAAGATCAGGCTACCTGGACCTTCAAGGTTAGGGCTAAGTAAATTTACATGCACTAAATAAAGCCTCAAGATCTGACAGTCTGAGTTTGGAACATCTGCACAGGAACAACCACTGTCAAAGTTATAAAACCAGTTTTAATTCATTACCTTAAAAATATCCAGTATTCCTTCAACACAATGAACACATCCATTTTAACTGTGTATTCTAAGCCTGAAGCTCACTTTTGCTCTCCACATCTCTTTATTGGCAAAAGATAAAATCTACAGCTAAAATACAGTCCGTTACTCCTGTTGGGAGGATAAGTGATGTTCATGTTATTCCACATGGGCCCCCTGTTGGATTATAATAGAAAAGAACTAACATCTTGAGAAAGAAGCTCTTTACAGTCAGGAAGTACATGTCATTTATTAATATAAGCAGTTTATTGTAAGGATAAAAGAGCATAAAATCTGAAATAAGCCCAGCTGGAATATTGGAGCCCCTGGTACGAAAGCCAATAGCATCCTTTTCCTGAAAATAAGAGCCTCATCTCTTGTGAAACTCTTGCAGCTTTCTCTCTTCCTAATTGAATCCAACCTGACAGTTGCTAACTGAGACTTTTTCTCCTACTGTGTATAGTGATTTTTTAAAAAGTAGTAGGTATTCCTCACAGTTGTTCAGATACTTCTGAAAATGTGAGCTTGATTGTGGTCAGGTGCAGCCATGCCTATAAAATATGTTGTCTATGGGACTAACACATTGCTCAGTTAAAGTCTCCTTTCCCATATTGTCTGACATTGGTTCATAGGAAAATGCTATGGTCATCTGCTTTCTGTATCTTCCATTATTACTTCCATGAAAGTATTAAAGAACAAACGTATCAGAGAACAGCATTGGACAGGGCCATGTGACTGGGTCAAGGAACTGGAAAAAATGTTACCAACGGTGGCATGGGGTCTCTTTTTTACAATCAGGATCTACATGGTCCTTCTATGTGGATATATTTTTAAGGAATTTATCTCAGATGAAATGACAGAAATGCAAAGATTTCTTCACCTTTCCCTCTCCTGGTGGCTCTGGGGCCCTCCATCAGGTGAAGTGAGTGTGGTGGTAAAAGGGGGCTTTTCAAACAGCATAGCCAGGTCTATGAGCACACCCAAAGCAAAGCTCTCAATTGCTTTGCTAATTCCAACTCCACTGCATCCACTACAAGAGGATCCAAAGCCTCTAAAACATCAGCTGTTCAACCTGCATTCTCTCTTTCTTGTATGGATTCAGCTTGTTCTGCCTTAGTCACTTAACCACAGTCTCAAACTGGAGGGCTAAATAATGAAATATAGAGCTGGGTATCATCTGTGCATGGATCACCTCCAGTCCACAGTCTTGGCAATCTTTCAGTGGCTTCATATAAATATTGAAAAGTGTAGGTGGCAAATGGAACCTCAGACACAAGACAGGACCCATCCTATTAATTCTGCTCCCCATTGTAAACTGTCCAATCAGACAAAAATTACTGAAACCACCAAAGAGCTACTTCTTAAATACCAATTCCATACTTCAGCAGACGAAACTTGATGGAGTGTATAATTGTATCAAAGGCCACTGAAGTATCTGGAAATATGAACCAGGAATATTCTACCCTTATCCAGTTTTAAACAAAGATTGCCCAGAAGTGCAAATAATGCTGTCTGGAGTCAAAGAGACTGGTAAAATATTTGGATTTAGCTACTTTGTTGGCTGACATGGTTGCAAAAGTCTTGGTTAACCACAGAAATAATCTGAAGCAACTGAAATTTATCCATCATTAGAAATTAGACTTCATTGGCATGAATTTCCAACTACCTCTGAGTATTTTTCTGCCTCAATAATGAGTCTCTAATGCCTTTAAAACTCACATAACAAAACTGAAAAAGAATACATACAAATGAACAAATCTAGAGTATGAAAAATAGATCCAAGAAAACAAGATCCAATAAGAATATGAAATGCAAAACGTAACAAACACTTGCATGCTGTGTGAAAACATTCATTGAAAATAAATGAAACTGACAAATGGAGTTATGATATATATGAGATCAGAACACATTACACAACAGCTACTATTGGCTTGCCTAAACAAATAGTTGCACTGCCCCACACTATTTCATTAACCTCTCTTTAGTTTAACACGGCATGATTACACTCTTTTTTAAGAACTGAAGAGTTTTGCTATTAACATTCTTAATTTGCTTACAGTAATCTGCCTTGAGTCTCAGCAAGAAAAGAACACTATAAATAACATAAATAAATAAAAATGAATGAAATTAATTAATTAATTAGGTACACAATCTAGCCAACAACATTTTAACTATACCAAAGACAAAATACCCCCTTTCACTAATAATCAAGAGTAGATATAGATAATTAAAAGTTTTAGATCCACTGAATATAAAAATCAGATTGCAAATATGGAGAAAATAAGTGACTAATGGCTACAGAATAGAACTTCAAAGTAAAACAAATTCTATGAGGATGGCAAATTGGTATCTCCGAAGGCATAAAGAGACAGATGTAAATTAAAGCAGAATATGTATTACGAGATATTAAGTATTATTATGGCATCCTACATTGCATTATTATTATATATTAATTTATTATTGTATTATTATGGTTTCCTATCATTATGTATTGTCATGGTATCTTATTGGACCAAGTTAACTCATTCCCAAGAACTGTAAGGCAAATTGTGGTCCCTTCTGTGCACAGTCATATATTTAATCATAAATTGGCCTTCTCTGTTCAGCTTGGTAGTTCCGTGTTCATTCAAAATTAAGATCTCAAAAACTGTTGTACCAATCATAAGGAAAGAATCTTCAGTAACTGTCATTTTTGAAGAGACTCGGTTTTCTGCAAATACCCTTACACCAGCACTTTGGGGAGGACTTGGCTTTCTTTCTTAAACCGTTTACTTTCTTCAAAAGCAGCATGGAGAGAACAATTAGTTTCTATTTATGTGTTTGTTTGTTTAGAGAGACTGTGTCACATAGTGGTTACAGTGTTGGATTAACCTTGGGAAGAACCAGATACAACCCCTTAATTGCTATAAAATTCTCTTATAGCCTAACTTACCAGAAGCTTTGTTGTGAGGATCAAAGGAGGAGTGAAGAACCATATTCTTGGAGGAAGGACAGGATAAAACATAATAAATAATGAATTAGTTTTAGATTTGAATTCCTCTTTGTGACTATAGTCCTCTCCTAATTTTTAAAATACAATTACAATTTCATTATATAATGTCTAGTTAAAAAAAATGAACCTGTAAAATAAATTCATGAAGAGTGTCTTAGAATTGAAGGATTGATTTAAAAAAATACTGAATTCAGCAAAAAACAAATTCTAATCATTCTCCTAGATAGTTATTCCCCCCCTAAATTTAAGGAAAAAAGAAGATGCAGCCAAGTGTTAGAGTCTTTGTCTGCCTGCTTCCCTCTCTAGATTTGTCCCACGTCAGCTTATTGTATTTATTATGTTACTGTGATCTGCTTTGAGCCAGCTTGTGGGGAGAGCAGAATATAAATTGAATTAAATAAATAAATAAATAAATAAATAAATAAATAAATGGCCATTATGGTGAGGAAGGAATCAGTCTCAGTGCTTCAATGGTTATCAATGAAGAGATTAGTTGCATATCATAAAAGAAGCATTATACAGGAATATCCCTGCTCCTACATAAGAGTCAGATCAAAGTTTTACCACCAAACAAAGTTCAATATGGTTATAAATTAAGATGCGGGTGGGATCATCACCAGTTCTATGCATGCTAGTCTCCATATATTCAGGTCCCTTCCACATTAATTAAGCCACTTGAGTGCACACATCCACACAAAAGTAGGATATGGATTGCCATTTACAGAGACTAAGGGCCAAGCTACAAGTGACGAATGACACTTGAACAGCAAGTGGATTGAGTGGAGAGCAAGTGAACAGGGAGAAATACACTTGCCGTTCAAGTGTCATTCGTCACTTGTAGCTTCGCCCTAGGATTGCTTAAACCAACAGATGCAAACTTGAACCATTTCCATGTCTTCATAAATGGAGCATCCACACAGGGCTCAACTGAATTGGAAAACATGCAAAAAGGAAACCAGTATCCCATTGTGGCTAAGGGCCAAGCTACAAGTGACGAATGACACTTGAACAGCAAGTGGATTGAGTGGAGCGCAAGTGGAGGGCAAGTGAACAGGGAGAAATACACTTGCCGTTCAAGTGCCATTCGTCTCTTGTAGCTTGGCCCTAAGGGCCAAGCTACAAGTGACGAATGACACTTGAACGGCAAGTGGATTGAGTGGAGGGCAAGTGAACAGGGAGAAATACACTTGCCGTTCAAGTGTCATTCGTCACTTGTAGCTTGGTCCTAAGAGTAACATGAGCCATTGCCCACATTCAGATTTCTCCTCTGCCAGGAACTGAAATCTGTGAACTCAGGCAGGCCACTGGGCCAGTCTTGCCATTTCTCATCAGAATGGCATTTTTATTTGCAAAAGAGTGGATGGCAACATCAACTGATTACCCCCTTCTACTGCAGGTTCCCTCTTTGGTCATTATACCATTTCTGAGGATCTGCTGAGGGGGCTCAGTGGACCAAAGCAGAAGAGGGAAGCTGGAAATTCCTGCTCTGCAAAACCTGTGCATGGTTGTATGCACAGCCTCAGTAACCCATACAGGGCAGTAACCCATACAGGGACAGCAGTAACTATCACGAGGATCACCAAGAAGATGCAATGCAAATATTACCTCATTGCTGAACATGTTATTCTAGCTTTGCAGATAAAGAATTTTTTTCTTACTCTTTTAAGCCAGCTGACTGGACAAAAAAAATGTATTAGAGATATGCCTCAGATGATTCTAAACCCCAACACTTGAAGCTAAATACCAATAAATCAATTGGCTTAACAAAAGGCTCTTTGAAGTTGGAATAATTGATAATTAACTTCTTCCCCTTTCTGACAAACCTTTTCTTCTGATCGGATGGTAAATGATGCTGCTCCACTAATTTTATCCCCTGGTTGCGTATTTTGCGCAGTTTCATGCCAAAAACAGAGACTCAGGGCCAAGCTACAAGTGACGAATGACACTTGAACAGCAAGTGTATTTCTCCCTGTTCACTTGCCCTCCACTCAATCCACTTGCTGTTCAAGTGTCATTTGTCACTTGTAGCTTGGCCCTCAGAAGCTTGTTAACATGTTTAAAGTGCAAAATAATTTTTGGAAGTCTAAAATAAAGAGGACCTGGGATGCTTAAACCCATATGTGGACTGTAGTTGGGTCACAAGCCACAACACTGCCTTATACAGAATCAGAGCACTTGACTATCAAGGTCAGCGTTGTTTACTATGAGTGACAACAGCTCGCAAGGGTCCCAGTTAGAAGTTTTTCCCATCACTGCTACCTAAATCTTTTATATGGAGATGCTGGACCACTACTGTGCATGAAGCAGGTTCTTCACTAGGGTGGCAACTAATGTGATCTCCACCTGGGCACAACCATGTTGTGGTACACCTGCCACGTGGGAGTAAAGCTGGACAATAATCCGCTAAACTGGGCAAGTCCCCACATGGCTTTCCCCCAATGTCCCTTAAGGGGACCCCCAAAATAGAGTGAGATGGCCTGTCAGCACTGTCTCCCCTGAGATGGATGGAGCCCAATGTCCTAACCCCCCCCCCCGCTCAAAGTTGCGACAACAATCCTGAGTAAACAAGCTGAGATCTGCACACACCTTATGCACCTAATGAAAGGAATGAGCATGAGCGGGTCATTACTGCTATCTTATGCTCCAGACAAAGGGTTGAGGAGGATCTGGAGGAGTCTTTACTCTTGGCCCTCCTCCTGCTGCCTCCCCAGCTCACCAGGACTGCCCAGGATCGGACAGCTGGGCACAGCACAGGAACTTGTTTGAGGTGCCCTTCCCACATGCCATTGCAGCCTGTTGACATGAGTAAGCAGCCCACCCCCAAAGTAGTAAAGAGTCCAGTAGCACCTTTAAGACTAACCAACTTTATTGTAGCATAAGCTTTAAAGAACCACAGTTCTTTTCGTCAGATGCATCTGACAAAGAGGTTCTCAAAAGCTTACGCTACAATAAAGTTGGTTAGTCTTGAAGGTGCTACTGGACTCTTTACTATTTTGTGACTACAGACTAACACGGCTAACTCTTCTGGATCTATCAGCCACAAAGTGATGACAATCCAGTGAGAAGAAAGAAGCAGGGAAGCCCTCCCCACTCCATTCTCCTGTCTCATCCCCAGTACTGCCAATCAATCCTGTTGTAAGTCTGGTAGCCCAATTCTTAGGGACTACTGTCCAGATGTATATCTTGCCATACAATCTGACACCATTATGTATAGTCTGGTCAGTAATAGCATGATTTAGAAATCTTCTTGGGTAAAGGTTTAAAAATCTATTCTTTTGTGTGTTGCTCATATTGCCTGTTGCTGTAAGTAGGATACTACTATGTCATTTTTGCATTGTTTAATGCATCATGTTAATATTTATGCTTTGCTTCAGTTCTGTTTTGAGATTTCTGGCTGGTTCCAGGTTTCTACAACAGAAATCCTATTGCATTGCTCATCGGATGTCCCATCCTGTTGACTGTATTGACTTAATCTGTGTAATCCACCTTGAGTCCAAGTGAGAAAGGGGGACTATAAATAATGTAAATAAATAAATAATGTCAGTTTCCATCTGTTGGTAAATATTACATAGTTATGGAGTACATTATACACAACACTTAAAAAGAGGCATAGTATTAACATGTGAACTAGGTGAATGAGAATGCCCTTGTCGGTCTAACTTGTTCAAATTACTCCTTTCAACAAATGAAGATCACCCCCTTTTAAAAAACATGAAGTCTTTAAGCAAAAAGCAAAAATTAAGCAAAAAGTCTGATCCAACCGTTTAAGTTTCCTGTCACCTGGCCTACTAGATTCTTGCTCCAATCGATAATTTCCAAATAGATAGTAGCAAGATCTTTATAAAATGGCCCAACTGCATTTCATAAAGGTAATAATTGAGTCCCTAAAACAGCATTATTAATGGAAGGCTTTTTTTCTACCCCCACCCCATCAGGAAGAAAATCATACACTCCAGTGATAGCTACCTTTACTGTAAATGCAAATCTAACTTAACATTACCATAAAATCCTCAGAGACTGCAATAAAATTCCTGGCCTGGCAGCAGCATAACTGCAAACCAGATTATTTGGGACTATACTGTTTTTTACACGCAAGGATTATGTTTCTTTTTTAAAATAGCAAATATTTAAGTAATATGTTCTTGAATTGTTATTCAAACATTGCTGTAAGTACCTTACAGCAATTAAACACTGAGGCTATGACTAATGTCTTTCTTTTCCTTTCCTTCTTTGATCCAAGCAGCTGATAGGAAGACTTTATTTCTTTAAGGAAAATATGGTGGAGAGATATTTGGCCACAGCCAGCATAGTTCTTGGGTCTCTATCCACCAGCAGATTTATTTTATTTATTTCAAATTTCTATTCTGTCCTCCCCACGAGTGGGCTCAGGGTGGATAACAACATATTAAAATACAAAATACAATAAAAACAACATATTAAAATACAATAAAAATCCATACACATTTAGAACAGGATGGTGGACAGCCTTCACAGGGAGGGTTAAGATTTTATACACCTCCTTTTTTTCCCAGCCTGGTAGAGGCCCAGCCTCAGCCATATGCCTGGCGGAACAACTCTGTCTTGCAGGCCTGATGGAAGGATAGTAGGTCCTGCCGGACCCTGATTTCAGCAGACAGAGCGTTCCACCAGGTGGGAGCCAGGACCGAAAAGGCCCTGGCCCTAGTGAAGGCTAGGTGGGCCTCCTTGGGGCCAGGGACCACCAACAGCTGTTTGTCCCCTGATCGGAGTGTCCTCTGGGGAATATATGGAGAGAGACGGTCCTGTAGATACACTGGTCCCTGTCTGCACAGGGCCTTATAGGTCAGTACCAGAACCTTGAATCTAATCCGGTACTCCACTGACAACCAATTATAGGGAACTATATTATCTGTGAATACAGTAGGAGGTAATTTAGTTAAAATAAGGGCAATTCATAATTTGTGATAAAAGTTATAATGAGGACATTCCAAAATCATATGGGACAGTGTCAACTTCTTTCAAATCATGTTGGCAGAGTCTGTCCAAATAAGGCAAATTACAGTATCTCCTATGCAGAACTGCTGAGGGGTCAGTGTTCAGGCATGCGAGCACAAATGCTCTACAGTAGTAAGGAACTGTGAGATATTTAGTATAGGCTGGAATGGTTGGAGGTGGAAGGATGTCAAAGAACTGGGTGGAACATACTCTTTGAGCTGGTATAACTGAGCAGGAGTAATCTAGGTCTTTCATGTGTTTCTTGATAGTATGGATTCACTTTTCCCAAGTCTCACTATATCGTCCTTTGCTAGGCTGAGGCTAGATAGTTTCTTGTCTATTTCTTGCCTCTGGGAGTAGAATTGATCTTGGTTTAGCTCATAAAGCAAACAGTCCTTCATTGTGGCGAAAAAGACCTTCAGTCTATGTTTGAATGCATGCAGCCATGCTTTAGTTTCAATAGAGTCATGGCCCAATTCCAATCTTAGAGCTATTTTGGGATTCCTGTAATGAATGCATCACAGAAAGTGGCTAAGTGAGTGATCTAAGTTCTTGTTTACTTGGAGAATCCATATTGAAGCTCCATAAAGGAGCTGTGGGATGATTTTCATATTCAATATGTACAAACTCCTTGGGATATATTTGCCTCCTTTGGAGAAGAAATCACTGTTCAATCACTGACACAGAAGGCTTGATTTTATTTATTGAAAATTTAAGATGGGATTGCCAGTTAAAATGGGGATTTAAAACCACACCCAGGTATGGGAATTTGGAGACTTGTTTCAATTGAACACTGTCCAGACTGAGGAGGTAATTTTCTTAGCTTTAGAGAAGACCATAACCTTTGATTTTGAATAATTGATCTTAAATTCTTCATGTTTACAGTATTTTGAGAAACAATTCAGGAATCTTCTCAGCCTGAACTGAGTGTAGAGCAGTGGATTTAGTGCCTTTGAGGATAAATATTGGGGGGTGAAATTCTGCTGAAGAGAGGCAGTTGCAAGGTCATTCAGATATAGATTAAAAAGTAGATGTGCTAAGAGACAGCTTTGCTTCACTCCTCTATCAAGGTGAAAACACTCCGTAAGTTGGTTGTTGTGGATTTTCCAGGCTGTATAGCCGTGGTCTTGGCATTGTAGTTCCTGATGTTTCGCCAGCAGCTGTGACTGGCATCTTCAGAGGTGTAGCACCAAAAGACAGAGATCTCTCAGTGTCATAGTGTGGAGAAGATGTTGGCAGGTAATTTATATCTACTCAGGAAGGTGGGTTTGGGCTCTGTAAGTTCTCCTTTTTCTCCACAGTGGACCTGAGCCACACAAGAGGAGTAGAAATTTTTAATTAGCCAGATAAATATTTGTTATTTACTGTGGAAATCAAGAGGTGCCATGTCCTTAGTGTTTCCTCTTTTCTGTCTGTTTAATGTGTTCCTATATTGGCCTTTAAGGTTCAGCAGTTCCCTTAGAACTTCCAGTATATGTTTGCAATGGCTCACCTTCTTTAAGAATTTCCAGTCACCATCAAACCAGCTGTTGGGTCTTTTGATTTCTTAACTATCTGAATATAGCTTAATATATAAAGATTCAAAGATACTAAATAAAGAATATAAAGGAGTAGAAATCATTCCTTAGATTACTTGAGAGGAGTTTTTCCTCCCTTTCCTGAAATTCTTTGGAATCAAGCAGCTTCATAGCTGCCTCCTCAATAGCAGGAGCCCATTGACTGCAGTGTGCGAATGTCTGCTTATTAGTTGGATGGAACAAATGCTTATAGCACAGATGAGGTGTGCAGAGGCTGAGTGAGATTGGGAGATGGTCTCCCCCTATATATACTTCCACATTAACTTTCTCAACTAGATTAAAGTGCAATAATAAAGAAATTGATCAAACTGGCCCCCTTATGACCAAAAAAAGTAGTCATTTTTTGCATCAATTGTTCTTTGCCCATTTAGGGTGGCCTCTTTGCATGGAAAAATCCAACAGTTTAAGACTTGCAGCATTAATTGTTGTATCTTTAGAAAATCTATTATACAAACAAGGGGCAATAATTTCTTCTAGCTCACAGCCTAGCCATTTTTTGACCACTCATCATCTTGACCAATTCTAGCATTGAGGTCACCTGCAATAAGGATTGGATAATCAAGGAACCGATGGGTTAAATTGTCATAGGATCTATGACTGATACAATCCCAATTCATTTGTTCCCCCTTCAGTTTTCACATAAGAAAACACTGCCTATCCTAAATATGCCACTGGTGAATTCCTTTGTGTTTTTGTAGTATTTATTTTATTTATGTCATTTATAGTCCACCTTTCTCACTGAGACTCATGGCGGATTACACAGTATGAGATTAGTACAATCAGTATCGAGTACATTGCCATACAGTATCAAGGATATTTCCACTTGCCGATCTTTTGGATTTTTGTCCTTTGACACCCCCACCAAAGGTGACCAACAGCCCCCTGGGGATCTGGGCAGGCTTGCTGGGAACCTTTACATTCTGATATTTTATGTTTTGTGAGAGACTTGTTGCTACTTGGGCTGCATTCAAACCACTCTCAAAGCACATAAAAACAATTCCACTACGTTCTGACTCTCTCCCTATTAACATGTCCAGATCTCTTTTTCATTGTTGTTTTAAAAGAAGTATCACACTTACATAGTAACCATACTGAGATGGTATGAGTGAATGATACAGCACACAATAAGGCTTTGCTGGGCCTAATGGAAGACAGCCACTCAAATGGCTATAATTCAGGTGCACAAGTTCACCACATATAAGAACTCAGTATATTCATTTGGGTAGATTTCTATAGAGAGAACAGGTAAAGCAAGCCTTCTCGTTCTAGTTCCAGTTTGCTAGCATGGCTGAAGCATAACAACACTACACTACAGTACAGAGTTCAACAAGTCGTTGTTTCTCCCCAGGGAAGCCCAGGAACTGTACTTTTGTGATAAAGACTAAGATCACCAGTTGTTTTCTCTCAGCATCATGAAACTAGAATTGCTAAGATTTTTGTACAAAATGCAATGACTGTTACCATGAAAAAACACTGATACAAATTTGTTCCATAGTCATCTGGGAGCTGCCATCATGGAAATTCTCCTTTTGTGTGAAGCACAGAGACATCATAGCTTTTTAAAATTATTATTAAATGAAGGCTTTGGAATTATACCCAAATTTTTACTATTGTATATAAACATGCCATATAAAGATAGACAACTTTGACTACCTCAATCACTTGGTTCCATCTTCCAAAGTACAGTAAAGTTAAGTTCGTACACAAGCTGGTTCCACTGAAGATAATCAGAAGGTAATCAGAAAATCCATAGTGCTATATTCCTATGAATATGAGCTCAGCACAAAATTCAAATAGAAAACAAAAAGTTCCATATCCATGCACTGGACAATGAATAAACCAGAAGAAAGGGAGTGGGATGACATATGTTACTGGGTTTGAAAATCTATTCCCTAGAGTTACACAGGTAGATGAATAATCAAGCTATTCTATATGCTGGATATCTTTTTGTAGAAGCTCTTGGCCTTGTTGATTTCAGGGAATGCTGAATGCTGCTTATAACACTATAAAGCTAATAAGTGTGCAACTCATCAATGTCTGCTGTGCAAGAAAATCCATGGGGGGAAAGCCTTCATTTAATGAGCTTCAAGAATCAAAAGAGATAGAAAGAATGCCTTGCTTTTTGTTGTCATCAAAGCTTACACTTACCTTTTTTAAAAAATACCATATGTGTATATTGTAATTTCTTCCCCCACAATCCTGCAGCTCTGGCAACATTTTTTTTAAAATCTCCTTATGATACCTTCATCTTATATATCTGGGTCATTTTGCATTCCTATCCCACTTTATAAACCAAGCATCACAGATATGATTTTCTACATACAGGTACTCTATAGTATATGAAGGAATAAAGCATAATTTTATGGGACACACAAATAAATGGAGTCTCTAGACGGGGTTCCAATTTATGACTGCTGACCAGTGCAAGGAAATTTCCACCAATGCCCTTCTAGCTGAAGTAGGAATGTATATAAAATTGAATGTTATTATTATCATTATATTATTATTATTTCATCTAATCCCAAGATGCTGATGTAGAGAAATAGCAGCAGTTCAGCAATACAAAGATGATTTGTTTTTTGAGATGAGTTACAATAATCAACCACTGGAGCCTGGAGCTGAAAGCAGGGAGCTTGGAACTGAAGGCAGGGACAGGGGCACAGGGCTTGTGCCTAGTGCACCAGTTAATCCTGCAATGCAGTCCTCTGATAAGGCAGGATGATTTCACTGTATAATGCGTCGTGGGTTGAATGTTTACCCTGAAAATGAGAAGAATAAAGATGGACTGAAAAGAATGAAGATGTGGATTCTTTAAGTGTACATTGATTTGGATAATCCTTGCCTGTGGCATAAGAGGTTTTGCAACAATTGGGTCTGTTTGGGAGTTGTCCCCTTCGTTTGGCATCTTTTAACTTTGCTATAAAAAAAAGTTGGGGTATATGCACAGGGAAACAAACCGCAGAAAACCCAAGGGAAAAATCGATTCTGCAGCAGATGCAGCCTTTCACCATGCAGAACCTGAAAAAGTATAGAAAGCAATTTGAAGAGTGAACTGAGGTATTTTGATTGTGCGTGCAAAACACAGGGGGTATATCGAATCTATATGGGGCCAGAATCAATGGGGAAAACCCCGTGTGGAAAAACTCTGTAATTAAATAATCTGGTATTTTACAAAGGGTATCTGACTCTGGAAATATTGTTGGTCTTTGCGGTCCTAGTGGATTCAGATCTTGCTCTTCTACTGCAATACAGCTACCCTCCTGAATCTAATTAAATATGCAATTAGTGTATAAGAAGGAGCTAACATCGTACACTTAGCCTTTGAATTTTAAAACAGCAGTTCTGGCTAGAGAGAGGAAACTAATTTTCAAAAGTTTCATTTTTATGGTCATTGTTTTGTGGCAAAGCAAACTGTGCAAACATCAAGAATATAGCTCTATTTTACCTCCAGGTCCTGGACACCAATCACATCCCACACAGTACTGTGCAGAAGTGCTGGTTTGTAAGGATGCAAGTCCTTAAGTGAGCTTAAAGTACAAGCGAATCTCCTAACCAGGAAATCAGAATGCTGTGAAATTGTGCACAGACTTTTCAGAAACAAGTTTAGGGAAAGTTCCCCCGCACAAAGCTCAGTTGAAGTAAGATCTCTATATAATCTCTATAAACCCTCTTCCACAGCCAATCTTATGGAGGCAAGGCTGGGGAGCTGGCCAAGGAAGGACTGGAATGAATTAACTGCATGATGTTGAAACTTAAAGGAAACATACAAAGGTAGTCTGCCTAAGGATAAGTAGATCTGCCAGACTGGGGAGACAAGATCAATGACTGCAGAGTTCACTTCTGAGGTACAGGATCCTCTCTGAATTCTGCCATGATGGCTAACTCAGGGGTTATACAGTTCCTGATAACCATCATAAACACTTTAAGGACTTTCACACTTCTGGTTATTGTGCAGGGCTTGGACAAAAACAGATATGATTTCAAGAGGCCAGTTAAAAGCCCAAGGAAAAATCAAGGTGTTTTCCAAATCAAATAGCAAAAAATGATTCTAAGAAAATTTTCAGCTCAGCGGTAGTACTTCCACTCATTTAATGAGGGGCAAATTTGACTGATCAAATAAAGAAAGGCAGTATAATGGAGGGACAGCATATGGAGAATGCATGAGGCTGGATATGGGAAAGTCCTTTCCACTTACATCTCAGCCAACTGAAAGCCAAAGAGAACGTAAGGGGGAAAGAATCTATGAAATCCAGAAGAAATCTGATGGCTGCTAACAATCAATCTAGAGAAGTTTCTGGGGTGGTTAACTGCCTCCCACACATGAATCCACAATGAATGGTCTGGATGAGGAAAATCTCTGCCTATTTGATCCTTTCCAATAATTTCAAGAAAGAAAAATGACCAGAAAGAGCTCTCATGATGATAGAGGTACTTACACAGGTTTCTGAGCTTTGTCAATATTTGAGAAAGACCAACAACTCTGCCAGAGTTTCATTCAAGAGTACCTGCCTTAAGCTTGCCAAACAACCAAAACTAAACATCTAAAACGTGTGGATCTTTACTAAGGAAGAAACTCTTCCATCTCAGAGAAAAGAGACATTACCAGTCTCATTTGAAGCTAACCATGAATTATGCACCTTAAACATGGAGGCAGGCAGTGAAAGAAGATCTGAGGAATGGGAAGTGACTAGAATTTGAAACACAACCATAGCCCATCCGACCAGGCTAATTGTTTAGTGGAACAGGTAATTTATATTAGAAAATCAGGGAGTGGATTCAATAATACTTCAGTTCTGTGACAGTTTTCTGAACCTTTGATTTGAAACAGTTGTCATTTCCAGATGACTATTTACATGCAGGATGGACACAAAATCAGGTTACAGCACTTGGATCAAAATGCAAGAAGATATAAATACACTGCAAAGTACACAGGAAGAAAGATTAAGGAAGATCTGGGACACGGCAGAGCAACAGACCTTGTCAGCCTTTAAAATACTGCTTGACTTGTAGCGTAATGATATATTTTTCTTCATTACTAGTATTCCACTCTAATGTGCATCTGCAAGTATGACTCTCATCTTAACAAGCAACGAATGAGTGAACATGACAGCGAGATGCAGGTGAACCGTTTGGAGAATGCCATCAGCTCTACGTGCCTCATGAACAAAAGAAGTGAGGTGTGAGCAGCATTTTATGTATCTGAGATCTCTCTGAGAATTAAAACGTGAGAAAAGTACAAACCAAGTCATGCTTTAAAATGT
Organism: Eublepharis macularius; assembly: GCF_028583425.1. Taxonomy (NCBI): domain Eukaryota; kingdom Metazoa; phylum Chordata; class Lepidosauria; order Squamata; family Eublepharidae; genus Eublepharis; species Eublepharis macularius. The sequence goes on from NC_072793.1 coordinate 130,892,116, forward strand.
GCGGGGCAATAAATATTCATTACAGATTGGGGAAAGAGGTGCATCGGGAGGGCAGCATAGCATATTCCCAATTTGATTGTACCGACACACAGAAAGAAATAGATGGAAATTATTAAAGGACTGTTTGGTAGCTTCGTTAAAGATGAAGATTCATGTAACATATTTAGAGCACTGGGACCATTCAGGAAGCCCTGCGGAGCACAAAGTTCAAATTTACCTTTTCCTCTACATGACTGAGCTGGGGGAAAGGAATGCAAACTTCACTCTTGCTGGCTGTTCAGGTCTCTGGTCCATCTACCTCAGTACTCTTTATGCTGACTAGCAGCGACCCTCCGGAGTTTCATGTGCTGAGAAAGACTGTTCTCTCTGTGCTTCTAGTATCTTTTAATAGAGATGCAAGGGACTGAGCACGGGGTTCTTCTACATAAAAAGCCATTCTCTACCCCAGAGACATGGCCTGATATCACGAAAAAACCTCCTTCAATCTCCAGAGCAGCTTTGCATTTTCAAAACAGAAACTTGTGCAGCTACATATGGATATCATCTCTCTATCCAAGTGTAAATAGTTATGCTGCAGAATCTCCCACTGAGCATCCTGTTCAGCAAACAGGAGAGCATTAAGGGGCGTACTCTCCAAATTGAAGCCCTGCTTAATGAACCAGCCAGCCACACAAACTTTCAACTGCCAGAATACAAGGCAAGGCATCTACAGTATATATATTTGCTTCTCTAGGAGACAAAAATTGAGGATCCCAAGCTGCGATGACTTCTACATGCTACTAGGGACTGTTGTCCCTGTAACTTATCCAGTTACATTGTTTATCTATCAGAGGAGCATCTCCTATTCAATGTATTCTGTCTGCCCCAGCACACACGTGTATATGAGCTAGTTCTTCACAATCTATTCTAATGTGCTGTTGGAGCAGTTATATGCAGTGCATATAACGAGAGAGAGAGAGAGAGAAAGAGAGAGAGAGAGAGAGAGAGAGAGAGAGAGAGATGGGAAGGAGGACCTTGAGAAATCCTCCTAGGTTTCAACAACATCAATTCCACCATCTATCTGAGCCTGGACTAGTCCACATAGGAACTTAACTGTCTAGAATCTACAATACAATGGGTATATAAACACCACTTTATACTAGAAGCCTACCAATTGCTACATTTACTTATACAGACTTGGTGAAGTGAGGAAACAAACTGATGAAGCCAGGTGGTTATTCAAGAATCACAGGTGGCCCAGCAAGAGGGAGTAACAGAGTAACATCGGTCATCAACATTGGTTGTGGGGATAATAACAACATACGTTGTAAATCACTTTGAGTGGGTGTTAAGTTGTCCTGAAGGGTGGTATATATCAAATGTTATCATCCTCATCCTCATCACATACATACCCCATCTAAAATCTCTCCAGTGTATCATAAAGGTTCTTCAACACCACCTGGAAGATTATTATTTATTTGATTGTTATACTGCTTCTCTTCTATTAAGAGATTGAAGTGGTTCACAACAATTACATCAGTTATAAAGCAATACAAAACATAATATAGTCAATAAAATCACAATAAAACAACAGCATAGTACAAATATTTAAAACCACTCTAGTTTCAACCACAGACTATAAAACCCTGCAGATAACATAAAATTGCAGGTAGATATAACACACAGCAATTAGCTGTGCCTCACAGTAAGTATATTAGATGCCAAAAGCATGCCATAATAATGGTTGTTGTGGGTTTTCCGGGCTGTATTGCCATGGTCTTGGCATTGTAGTTCCTGATGTTTCGCCAGCAGCTGTGGCTGGCATCTTCAGAGGTGTAGCACCAAAAGACGGAGAGAGATCTCCGTCTTTTGGTGCTACACCTCTGAAGATGCCAGCCACAGCTGCTGGCGAAACATCAGGAACTACAATGCCAAGACCATGGCAATACAGCCCGGAAAACCCACAACAACCATTGTTCTCCGGCCGTGAAAGCCTTCGACAATACATCATGCCAGAATAGTTCTGCCTTGCTGAGTTTCCAAAACATCAACAGGTCCCTCTGGGCACGAATGTCTTCTGACTGCATTCCAAAGGGAGGGCACCAGAATCATAAAGGCCCTCTTCCTGGTAGAAGAAAGTCATGCCACCCTAGGTCCAGGAACCACCAGCAAGCACTGAGAAGCTGATCAAAGTGTGTATGTGTGGGGGTTCTTAATGAGTGAGGAGGACCCAAAGGTATAAGGGTCCCAGACTGCGAAGGGGTTGAAAGGTAAGTATCAACACTTTGAATTGGATTTGGAGACTAATTAGTAATCAGCACAGCTGTTTCAAAATTTGTGTTATATGGGCTGACCATGGCAACTTGGTTAGCAACCTAGCAGCCACATTCTGCACCACCTGAAGTCTCTAGAGCATCTTTAAAGGTAGCCCTGTGCAGACCGAGTTGCAGTAATCTAAATGAGAGGTGACCATCGCATGGATCCATGTAGCAAGGTCTGACTGAGATATATATGTGGAAAGTTGTCGGGACTAGTGAAGATGGAAAAATGCTGTTCTAGCCATCATGGACACCTGTTTGTCCATAGAAAGCTTAGAATCAAGCCAAACCCCCCAAACTCTTCACAGAGTCTGCAGCAGAAAGCTGGGCTCCATTGAGTAATGAGAGTGACAAATTCCCCACAACTGAAGTCCTTCCCAGTTACAGGACCTCCGTTTTCAAAGGATTTAACTTCAGCCAGCTACCCTTCAGCCATTCCCCCACAGCATCCAGGCATTGGGCCAGGGAAGATGTTTCTAGTTCCTTAACAGCCAGATGATCCTCATTTTTCTCAAATGTCTTGAAGGATAGATCCGTCCATGCTCACAGATGACCCCCTAAACTGAAGTAATTCACTCACCAGCAACAACTGAGAAACAAAGGATTAGTCCCTGACATAAACCCCAGAGCTTACTCTGGCTACACAGCCACCCAAGCAACATGATTACAGGGCCTAATAGTACCAGCCACAATCAAGTAGTCAAGAAAGCTTTTACCAATCTTTAAAAGATGCCAAAAGGCTATTTTTAATTCCTTTAAAAATTAACATGGCAGCTGATGAACAGATAAACACATGAATATTCATGCAGTGTTTCTAAAAATTGAAATAGCCTGCACACCTGAAGCATCAGGGAAAGGTGAGACTGATGACTCAGCCAGCATTTGATTCATTGGTGCGCATCTGTCATTTCAGTTGCAAAGATGGAAGCCAGATTCCATTTGCAGCTTGTGAATTCACTGTGACTTCAGTTTTCATATGATACCTATCTTTATCTTGTTCGGTGCATGTGCACAAGCCTTTAGCTTTACATTAAAACTGTCTTATTAGCAGCATAGTGCTAATAAGCGCCAGTCATGCTAAAGGGAAATTGGATATATCACAAAATCAAAGGGTTTCATCGCTGCTAGTTATGTGCCAGTAGCAAAGAATAATGATGCCTGTATGAGATTGTCAGTTGGCAGGAGTCTTAATGCTGAAATATGTTGGTACAGGGATCCACCCTGTAACAGATCTTCTCAGGCAATGATAATCCATGACAGTACTTCTGCATATAAGTACTGTCTACTTATAACTTTTTTCTACATACATTGGGATTGTTCCAAGTCCAACAAGACTGCTACTTTTGTCCAACCTATGGACTGAACTCATCGTTCAGCAGAAGACTACCTCTAAGAACACATTTCCTTACTCATCCAATTTCTTCAACCAACCTCTCCCACCAGCTACTTTCTTCTGTGATGTAGCAAAGACATATCCACCACCATGGCATGGGAAAAGAAACTGCAGGCTAAAGTGGGGGAAGACAAAAACATCCTTCCCCATCTATAGTTTTATCCTGCTCCCTGAAGCTATTTTACAGTGGCCAAGGTTCAAGATGACCATAAGTGTTTTCAGCACCAGGTTCTCCGTCTCCACCCCCACACCACTAGCCAGATACTTCTCCACCAGGGCCCAGGTGTACCTTTAGCTGCTGCTGCTGCATGCTCATGGACTCAGGAAGTGCCCTGAACTGCTCCACCCAAGCCAATATCCCTCTCCCCTTCCTCAGGCACTTGTACTCACTGGCAAATCCTGGCCACCAGTACTTCAAGCATGTTGTGCTTCTTTGCTAGGGCTTCCCCTTTCTGCAGCTGGTGAAGGTTTTTCCTGAGCAACAACTGGCTTGGCTCTATCCCTCTTCCTCTCTCACACTCTCTTCACACCACATCTTTTCCTACTTCCCCTCCTTGCAGTCCAAGTCTGAGTTCTGGCCCTTCTTGCTTCCTTTCTGCCTGTGAGCTGAGCAGGTTGAACATTTTGTTTCCTTTCCCTCCAGCTCCCATTGCTTGTAAAGAGCCAGAAGCTCTTGAAAGTGGGGATCTGAAGATATTCCTTCCCTTCTTCCCCACTCTCTCAAGGATCCAGGAACCAGGACACCACCATGTCCAAGCCAGGTAGGAGAGAAGGAGCCATCAACACTCTGTGAGTTGGGTTGGTGGAGAGCCTAGTGGTAGCAGCAGCAGAATTTGTGGCCAGCTGCTCTCCTAGGGAGATGAAGGCTAGGTGAGAAGGCCCTGAGCAGCAGCACTGAGGCTAGGGGCTTCCTTTGGGTTGTATCTTGCTGCCTCTGGTGCCTCCACCCCCTGGACATCTAGATCTGCCTAAGACAGGATCCAAGATTATAAGACTTTGCAAAATCTGACCAGAGGCCCATGTAGTCTAACATTCTGTTTCTACCCTTGGCTAGTCAATCTTGTAGTCACTCCAGCATCGACATGAGGATGCTGATTTGCAAAAAAACCCTGCTAGCCAAATGACATTTCCTTTGCATGGGAAGAACTGGAAATTGTCTCCTGGAACAATCTTTATAGTACCCATTCATACTGTTTCCCCTGTGACACTTGGAACCATAATTGCATCTTTCAAAAGAGAATAAGTTAGATTCAGTACCACTGGGGGACAGTGAGAACTGTATCAGATGTTTAAACATTCTTTTAAAAACTATTCTCCCTTTACTTTTCTATGGGTTAGAAGTAGAACTGCATTAGATCTTCAAAGACATTAGCATATCATGTGGTCTCTCACCACTAGACTGATCCTTTATTATATTATGCACTGTCCTAATTTAAACTGAGTGAAAGATGGTGGTGGGGGGGAGAAATTAATCATTGATTTTTTAAAAAAAATTAAAGAGAAATTTATGCCAATCATGCTTTCCCCTAGGAAAAGAGTGAAATTAAGAAGAGGTGAAGAATGAATAGGCACGTGTCTAGAATGTAATATATATGGAGACATGGCAGCAGGAATGATCATTGCGCATTAATGCCTCATTGAAAGATATCTTGGGGGCTGCATAATTCTATTTCATAGGTGTAAGTGCAATTTCAACATTGGCAACCTTGATTTGCATGTGTCAGTGTAGCCTCTGACAGTTTACATGGCAGGAACAGCTGGCTATGCTTTCTGTAGGGATCAATTAAATTAAAAAGCACCCAGAAGCCTGATTTACGAACATTAGATGGAGGGAGTCTGTCCATGCCTCATTGCCTGGATATGTAAAAGTGATACATGATCAAACATACGGTTTGTGGGAGCGGAGAGAAGACAGGAATGATACGCCTTTTCTACACATGTATATCAGCTCCTGTTATCCTTGGGGACAGAAGTAAGTATTAGGAATTTACACATTGGCTTCTTCATTTTTGGTTTGTCTTTTTTTTTTTTAAGATTCCATTCCAGCAAATTCTTTATTAAAGATGTTAATTTTAATTGCTCAATTCTTTTCTCACTTCCATTAGTTTGGGATATATATTCCCAGCACCAGTTCCCTATCTTCCAAGAAAATCTCCAAATACACCCAAGAGAGCGCAAGGGAGAGAGAGGGGACTCTTGCAAAAGAATTTGTATTTACATCTTCTGATTGGTGCTGTGCCGTTAGCATTGCTACTGGACTATGGAGTAATCTGTGTGAGTTTGCTATTGGGTGTGCAAGTATGTGAGCTTTGCCGACTGTTATACTGCAGCTGCCAGTATTTTTTGAGCCCACCATAGGGAAGTGCTATCTACTCTCTTGTACTGTCGATGCATTCATCGGGCATCCAAACAAACATCAGCTCTACTCAATCCACTCACTTGACTTTTTCCTGATTTTCTCAGCAGTCGATTGACAAGCCTTGGAATCGGTTTGAGTGCAAATCTTCTGCACGTCTTCCCTCCCTTTGAATTTTTACAGTTTTTCTCTGTGTGTATCATAAACAATCAGGATTTTCAAGGAAAGGTGCTATCATCGACAGCATCATTTGTGATGTCACACACACCCTTTATTTAAATACTGATATAAGGGCTGATTTTTTTTTTATGAAAATGAATACACTGGGAAGCCTTTGCCTGGGGGAGTCTAAAAGGGGAGCAGCTCTACCACTTATACCTAAGCGCCCCACCCCCTGTGGTCCAAACTGAGACCCTGTTTAGGCTGATCCAGAGCCAGGAGGTAGAGGCTGGCACTGGCAGAGCAAATTGACTTCTGTTGGGATGGAGCCTGGTGCAGTGGTGGCTATGTGCAATGTTGCATTTTTCTGGTGCCAGAAGTGGCAATCTCCCCCTCCACTGGGCCACCATGGCTTTTGCAATTTTCATATTGCTGTATTGATCTACCATTGTAATATTAGATACAACAGATTCTCTGAATCCCCAGATTTCAGCCTGTTCCTTTGCAGGGATATAAGGGGAAAGGTGTATTTCTGCAATGGAGCAGGCTAGAGACTTACTTTTTAAAAAAGAAAGCAGAGAATCTACTGCATCTATTATATTACAATGGTAGGTCATTATAGTGATAAGAAAATGATGATTTTGAAAAAGATAGAAAACAAAACTGGCAGGGAGGAAGGAAGGTGGAGGGAGGATTGGTTTGACAATGACTTAAGTCCAACAATTGAAAAGTGGGTTGGAAGTACATGGGAGTGGGAGGGATAAACAAAACTAAGAGAAACATTATGCACATGGAGAAAAAATCAACACAAAAGTGGCTTCCAGAAAAAGATTGAGGTAAAAATGGTCTCAAAAGAACAGAGGAAAAAATGGGGAAAATGTTTTTTAAAACCCCCAAAGCAGTATGGAGTCAAAACCAACAGAAAAAACCCTTGTGGAAAAACCCTTTATTTACCAGTGCAATCTATAGCTATTGCAAAAGCTAAGAGTGAGCTCTATTTTTTTTAAAAAAACTCGTTTACTGAAAATTACAGAACACTATATAAAAATTAGAAAACTATGACATTTTTAGCCCACTCTTCCTCCAGTGAGCTCAGGACTGTATGTCTGGTTTTTTCTTTCTCCATTTATCCCCACAACCACCCTTGGAGGTACATAAGATCCATGAGGACTCCAGGAGTTTTCCCATGTTGAACAGGGATTTGAACCTAAGCTTCGTTCATCACTATAAATGCTGCATCAAACAAATGCTGCAATAAATATAATTAAAACAAATAAAGTCTTTGAAATTAAAATGAAAATAAACATTATTCTTTGCATCTTCAGTTGTAGGCCAACTCCCCAAAGGTGGTACAATTCTTACATAGAGCATCAAGTAAGTTTCAAATAGAAAAGTATCTCCACTTGAAACACACCTTGGGGAAGGCAGTAGAGTATAAATAGATACAGCAAAGTTTTAGGAACTATTCCCTTCTGAAGTAACTGACACAGCATTTTCTGCAAGATGACAAAGGCTCTGAAACATGGAAAATAAGCATTTCTTGACTTTTAGCAATCTTGACTAAAGGGAACTTCTCCATTTGGAAGCAGTAAATGACTGAATACCAGCACTTGGAGGTAACATCACAGGGAGGCCTTGACTTCTATGCTCATTTATTAGTCTTCCAGGACAACTGGTTGGCCGGTGTGCAAAGCATGATGCTGTGACTCAGGGCTTTTTTTTCTGGGAAAAGAGGTGGTGGAACTCTCAAGAGGGAAATGGAGAAACGCATGAGATTCTTTGAAATAATATTATTTCACGCACTATGGATTTACATTATCTTTAAAGCAGTTTCCAAACTTTAGACATGCCACCAACTTTCTCAGTTCTTTTTCAGGTCTTGCTTTGGTGTCTACCACTGAATGATGACCTTGAAGCAACCATGTTTTAACATACTTTGTTGGATCAAACACTGTCACGGGAGGTCCAACAATAACCTAACTTAGGCTGGAAGAACCTTCCTCCAGCATAAGTGGCTCTTCCACTGGAGAAAGAACTGCTTAAGTTGGAGGAAGGTTTCAAGTTCTGCTTAATGGAATACAGGTCATTTCCTCAGTAATACCTACAAAAGCTTATTGCAGACTGGGGGCAGAGAGCTTACCTAAGGCCTTCTAGGGAGTCTGTGGCAGAAGTTAAATTTGAACTGAAGGTATCCCAGTTCAATTTATTCTCAGCTACTGCATTACACAGCCCCTTTAAAAAGAGTTTATCTAACACACACACTCTTCAAATCTCTCCCTTCCTCCCCAAAGCTCAGGACAGCATGCTCCCCCTCCCCTTTTTTACTCCAACAACTTTGTGCAGGAGGTTAATCAGAGTGTGAATGGCCCAGCATGCTTCATGGCAGACTGGGGACTTGAACCCTTGTCTCTTAGATCCTATTAGTCCGACACTTGGTGTCACATCAGCTCTTATCTCTATCTTATTACCCTCATTTGGGGAGTAGCAAACAAGAATGTCTTTACACACACTTGCTGAGGACCATCCATTCTCATTACAAACAAGCCTGTCTAGGAGGAAATTAAGGGGGGGGGGGGTGAAAAGAAAAGAGAGAAAGCAAGCAGCAGAGAAGGGGGAGTGGAGAGGTAATAAAACAAGGGTCCAGAGGCAGGTCAGGAGAACAAAAGCTTTAATTCCACCATATGCTTCCGTGAGTCAGAGCTCGCTCCATCAGATGCATGGGAATAAGTTCCATTAGTTTTAAAGGTGTTGTTAGATTCCGTTTTTTTGTTGCTGCTGCTGCTGCTGCAGATCCAATGAATCCACCCATTGGGAATCACCCCTGTGGAAGCAGCACCTTGTGGGGGGAAGACAGAGAAGCAATGTTGCCGCAACTCCCATAGCGTTGCCAATCTCCAGCTAAGCTTCAAAGAAGTGGGGGAATAGTCCTGCTCAATTCTCTGAGAACCTGTAGGATGCTGGAGAAAGAGTTCTCCCAGCCATTTTGCCCGACATCTTGATTCCTTGTACAAATCTAATATAGAAATTAGTCTAACGTAAGCTACCTCTTGATTTTCTAACGGGAGAAATTCTGCTGGTGTAACCCCTATGAGGTAATTGGTTTAGCCCAGTAGGGTGTAGTGAGTAGCTAGAGCCAGGCTTCTGAGGAGGAGGCTGGTTTCTGGGGATCTTAATAATAATTTATATGCTCTTATCACCTTGAATAAGGGCTGTAATTCCCCAACAAGAGGATAGAAGCCTGGGCCACAGTTGCTTCGAATTAGTGAAAAAGGACTCACCACTTTGTGGAATGTCGAACTGTTTTACCTTTTCAAAGACATTGTTGATTTAAAGTTTTCTGTATGGTTACACTTATGAGTTTAGTTTTAAAAAATAGTATTTTATGAATGGTTGCACTTATGACTTCATTTAAAAATAGTTGTATTTTATTAATTGTTTTAAAGTTTTTTTAAAAATTCTTTCTTAACTTAAAAATGTGTGAAAGTTTGCTTCCTAAGCCCCATAGAACCTCTAAAAAGAGAAGTTACACAGGCATTTGTCAATCTATGGTGGAGAAAGCAAACACTCTTCATTCTTCTATACCCAGTTTATTGTTGCAATTGTTGGAAGGAAAATCAAGTGACCCATTGGAATGGCAATCTTGGCTTAGATGCAAATGTTTCTGCTGCTGTCATTGCACACCCTGAAATCCCATCAATGTTAATGGCTGCTGCAGGCAGGGGGACAAACACCTTTTTCCTCTGGAGAATAGTCTGGGGAGCAGGCCGCTCCACGACCAGTGAAGGGCTCCTGGAATGGACTGTGGACTGGCTCCACATAGCACAGGCAGCTCTGACACTTCTGCTCCCCAACTCTTCTGTGCAGTTCCTGTGGCTAGGGTTGCCAACCTTCAGATGGGGCCTGAAGATCTTCCAGAATTACAAGTGATCTCCAGACTACAAAGATCACTTCCCCTAGAGAAAATGGCGGCTTTGAAGGGCAGACTTTATGGTATTATACCCCGCTGAGGTCCCTCTTCTCCCCAAACCCTGCCTTCTCCTGGCTCCATCCTTAAATCTCCAGGAATTTCCCCACCTGGGGCAAAGACAGTCCAACCAGGCTTTTACAGCGATTATTTTTTATTGGGCGGGGGGGGGGGAGGCTGAGCAGTGGGCGTTTGAAGCTGGCTGCTTGCAAACACCCCGCGCTGGCTCTTTCCAGCCATGGGATGCGGGGGGGGGGGGGACAGCCGTCTTCCTGCGTGCATCAGCTGGAAAGAGCGGCCAGCTGTGCAGGGCATTTGACAGCAGCCAGCAACACTTAAAGTATTGCTGGCTGTTTACAAACACCCTGCGCTGCTCTTTCCAGTCAATGCAAGGTGGAGGAGGAAGAACCCCCTCCTCCCCCTCCCATCTGCTGGAAAGAGAAGCAAGCCCAGGCAGGAAGTGAGGGGCACAGTCACGTGAGTATTTTCAAGAGCTGCTGGAATGGTGTTTTACTGCATTCCTGCTAAAAAAAAGCCCTGCTATGACTTGATGGACTAGTCTGATCCAGCAGGGTATCTCTTATCACTTATTTCCTATGAAGCACGAGTTGTGAAATATTTTAACTATTGAAGAGCAATTGCTGGTAGTAATGTCATCAACGTTCATGACTCCTTGGCTTGGAATATCCCCCTTGATGAGTTATAACCCTTGATGAGTTATAATGCAATATAAACATAATCCCTGAATCCTTCTCCAGTTCAGAATTTAATGCAGTCCAGGGAACAACTCCCCCCTCCTATTCACATACTAGGCTACTACTGTGCAGTGGCTGGTTGGTGTGGGGGTGTGTGTGTCCGTCTGTCTGTCTGTCATCACTTTGTGTATCAAATTGCCTGAAATGCAGCTAGGTTCATGTTTTGAGAACTAAGAGTGCTGGGACATACAGTTTTCCCAGGATGCTTAACAAGAAGCCAGTACTTGTAAACACATGGAACATTGACCAACCTGCATTCCACACACAGAGAGAAACAGATCCACTATTGCCACTGAGGAGACAGTGAAGAAGAAAAAGAAGGGCAGAGAGAGGAGGAAACTCTCTATGGATGAGTAGAGGGGAGGGGGAGAAGAAGGAAAAAAGTGGAGCACCAGCAGCATATACCAGGAAGGGTAGCTGAACTCATTGGAGGATGCTGGAGGCTTACAGACTGGAGTAAGAAATTACAGATCAATTTAGAACTCTGAAGGAGAATGAACTTTTTACTTCTCTACTCTCCTTGTAATTGCTGAATGCAATGCGAATACAGACTGGGGAGAGTTTGCCTATCACTAATTAGAGGTAGGTTGCAAGTATTGACTAGTGCATCTCTTCCCCAGGGCTACTTCCCATGAAGTTACTGTGTGCATTTCCAGTAATGATAGACATATTCCCTCTGGCTCACTTTGTAATTTGCTTGTTATTTCCAAGTTTTCCCAGAGAAAATGCAGGAGCTTTCTGAGAACTGAGGTAGAGCTCAGGGAAGCGGCCTGGGTCATCAATCCCTGTGCCATAACAAGTTACCCTATTCCCAAATGTATCTTGAAAGATGAAGTGGCACAAACTGGTAGTGAGGAGGGGTGTAACAACTTCCTCAAGTTCCTAAGCTTTCCTGAAGCACTGGATGGTGGCAAACAGGGGAATAGCTAGTAAGAACTGAAAACTGGGCTTCTTGGTGGCAATGGATTACTTAAGGCTGAGCCCCACTGCTTCACTCACTAGGCACCATCTTACTTCAAGAAGTTTGGAAAAGTGGTCTACTGTAGGGTTGCTAATCTCCAGCAGGGCCTGAAGATCTCCTGGAATAACAGTTGATCCAGAGACTACAGACAGCAGTTCCCCTGAAAAAAATGGCAGCATTGGAGGGTGTAGTCTATGGTTTTATATCCCACCAAGGTCCCTCATCTTCTCAAATTCTGCCCTTCCCAGGATCCTTCTCAAGTCTCCAGGAATTTCCCAACCTGGAACTTGCAACACTAGTCTACTATCAGATCACCCCCAGAGATGTCCAGTATTAAACTGATACCGGGACCTCATTAAGATAAGATAATCATTGGATTATTCTGAACCCACCAATTATTATGCATGGCACCGTCATTAATTATCATCAATAAAGCAAAATTACCATCAGTACAGCGATTTTTCCCCTGTTTTAGTAATCACCATCATTTTTTACCAATCACATGCATAGTACAATATATTATGTAAGCATTTTTCAACTTGTAACTTTATATATATATATATAAGTTACAAGTTGAAAAATGCTTACATAATATGTTGTGCTATGCATGCAAGATAGATATATATGTTATATGACAGATTTTATGGAAGGGAAACAAGCAGATTTTGAGAGGCTAGCAGCATACAGAACTAAAAGGCTTCCTACATGTTGTCATAAGAAATTCCAATACAAGCTGTTGAAAAAGTGAGTGTTTCTGAACTTAAAAGGGAGAATGGTTATGTAGAAGACCTGCAAATGGGACAGGATAGAATGCTGAGAATTCTTTATTTAAAAACAAATCAAGTGACTTTGAATGCTGAGAAAACATTTCAGCAGAGCATTTTGAATATCTGATGTTTTCAGACCTCATTAAGTACAAGTCATATAGTAAGCATAGAAGATGCCCAGGTGTTATAAATACCACTTTTGTGGTGAAACTGAGGACCCAAAAGTACATTGCAAAGATTTCCAGAAGCTCTTTTCAAAAGCTGTGAGTTTCAGAATTAGCCTAGTCATTAGAGACTTTCCCAGGCAAAAAGGTAATCAGTTTGACAAGTATTTAGGAATGATGGAAGATTATTCACCTCTGTGGCATAGATTAATGTTTTTGAAGAGTAAAATTTCTCTCAAAATGCTTTCTAATAATGAGGGTCTTACTGATATCATCCTCCAGGGGCCCACTTACAGTCATTCATTTAAGAGTGCTCAGGCTACCTCCCACTATTATCTGAAAGTCAAGAAATTTCTCATCTGTAATCTACTTTAGCGAAATCTGCTTGAATTTTTTTCATCAAGCTGCTTCTCTCTGTGAAACAAAGCATTTCATCCGCACAGTCTTAAAAGTTTTAAGATTTATTTTCTGTTTCTCTGAAAGCATGTTTAAGTAATAAATGTTTTCATAAAGACTGGAAATTCTCAGTTTGCACTATTTTCTTTACTTACCTAAGCAAAAACATTCATTGTTTCTTCTTATCAAATTTTCATTCTGTGCTTAATAGGAGTGCTAGAGATGAAAGGCTTAAAACAGATGTCTCTTTCCCATTGGTCCTTTGATCTCGTTAAAGAAAGCATGCCTGACTCAGTCCTTTACATTAGCAATATTCTAAAGCCTAAGGAAGACATTGGTTACATGAGACACTCAAAGCATTTTGTGCAGCTCCTTAATTCTCATGCATATCCTTCATATGTGATAATTTTATTCTAGCAGCCAGAAGTAATAAACACACAAAACACCTCATGCTTCTAATAGCACAATTTAAAGCTGATTCAGGATTATTAACACAGACAAGCATTATGGGTTGGACCCCAACTAGACATTTCTACAGTGCAAGGATTTCTAATCACAGTCTGCAATTCTCCCCCTCCAGAGGCAGTTTCTCCACCAAGAACAGGATTTGCTGCACATTTTGGCCTGCCATGGGAAAGGGAGAGAAAAAAAATTGTGCTCAGTGGGAAAAAAATCATTACACTGCAGAAACATCTATTCTGATTCCATGCCTATGGTTGTTTTGCATACTTCAGTGGGCAGTTCCAGGAGTTACACCAACCTACTACTTTGACCCTACTTTTTACTTGATTAAACTTTTAGAAGACTTGGATTTTTTTAAAAAAGGTGTAAGATACTTCATACAAACTAAATTTAATTAATCAATGCTGAACCTGTATTGAAGATATGCTAGCCAACTTCCAAATCTTTAATGTACTAAAAAAATGCAAATCTTAAATCTATAGTTAAAACATGAAGTTAATGATCAGTTCAAATTTAATTTTTTTTAAAAAATTAAGAATTGATATATAAGTTCAGAACTGGCACCAAGACTAGACAGGGCCAGATCTACTGATCTTCTGAGACACACGTGGTAATCTTTAGAAGTTCTTCATAAGATGCATGATTTTTTTTTGCATTACAAATGCTCCATGTTATACAAATGCTGTTATAATTGCTGTACCAGGGCTAATTGTCTCATCTCAAAAAGTCAAGCATTTATACAAAACAAACTGGAATTCATAATTAATTAATAACCTTGTACCCATAACAAACAGGATGAAAAGAAATCAGGCTGGTGAAAATGCCAGTTATCAGAAAATCCAAATTAACCAAGTTAAATTGGCCTTGGCACTGGGTGCTGGCAGGGCAGGCTGGTTGTTCGCACCGCCTACAACGCCATCCATTTGGAGCAACTATATATTTCCAAAGCCCGATACAAATCACTATCTCAGCACAGTGCCATGATGGTTGTGATTGCAAGCTAACCATTATTATCCACTAGTCAGATGTAAAGGTCAATTTCATCACAATGTTAACTAAAATAAGAAGATAATTCATACACTAATCTGATCTTTTACTAACTGCATTAATGAAAGAAAAACAATTCTTTAGCAATCTAGTTTTCTATTCTGCCATAATAAAACAAGGCTTAAAGAATTTAATTTGCAATCTTCTGACTACCTTATTTAAATTAATGGCCATCTGAAACTCTTTGTAATGTTCAAGCTGTAATTAATTTTATAATTTTACTATTTTTTTATTTTTTTTAATATGTATATCCGACTTTTCCTCAAGGTATCTTACAAATCATTCTTAAAACCATTACCATTTAAATCTAAGAAAATAAAAGCTCAAATATTCCCCATCCAGATACCTGCAGTTTTATACCCCAATGAAAAAGCAAATTGGCCAGGGCTTTTAATTTTTCATTCTCTTCCCCCAATTGCATGAGTAATTTTTTTTACAGTAAGCTTAAATACTGCACAACATCTACATGATGAAGAAAAATTCTTTCAAGAAGTATGAAAAAATGGGAAGCATCTTTACATTTGAGGGATTGTTTGTTCAACAAGAAGTGGATGCTCATTATTTTTATTTGAGGTCATTATAAGCATTATGTACTTGCTTTCTGAAGGGCCACTACAAGGACTAGTATAAGTTCCTGTAAAAAATAGCTTGTTACAAAAGTGAAGAGTACAGACAAGCCTTCACTGAGAATGAAAGTAAAAATTGCCTAGAAGGCAAGTCCGTGAAGCTCTTAAAGATGCAACACAGCACATTCCTTTGCCTTAAAAGACCCTGGATAGTTGGGCTAGGACTTCAGAGACCTGAGTTCAAATCTGCATGAAACTTACAGAATGATCTTGGGCCAGTCATTCACTTTCAGGCCCGACCTACTTCTCAAGGTTGTTACGAGGATAAAATGGAGGAGGGGAACTCTTTGGAAGGAAGACAAGAAAAAATGCACTAAACAAATGGTTATACTTTCCTCTTCCTTGCCCCCACACTTTGTCAACTCCTCCCCATTACAATCTAAGTTTCAAGCTTCTCAAAGCTGGATATCCCTCCTCTTCCAGAACTGATAATTGCAGCATTAAAAACAAGCAAAACACACCCAAGCCTATCACTTTGGGATCATCACAATTACCATCAAATTTTGCAGTTGGGGCCAATACTGACTTTACCAGACAGCTTTATAGAACTATTTCCCAATGACATCATTATCAGCTGTAGGGTTACCAACCAGAATTACAGCTGATTTCCAGACTACAGAGATTAGTTCCCCCTGGAGAAAATGGCAGCTTCAGAGGGTGGATGCTATGGCTTTATACCCTGATGAGGTCCTCCCCTCCCCAAATCCTATCGCCTCCAGGCTCCACTTCCAAATCTCTCTCCAGGAATTTCCGAACACTGTGTTAGCAGCTCTACATCCGGTGGTGGGGCCCGCCCTACCCCCATAGGGGAATCAAGGGGTGGAGACCAATGAGATCAAATGTTAGAGCAACCATCCCTGAGTTCAGTTACTGATGCTAAGAACTAAGTGGGCAGAAGGTCCTGATCCTTTGAACAGGCAATGTTGAAAAATCTAGGACTGATACTTGACCAATGCAGAGGCTTCAAGATGCCTGCTAATAACAGAAGTTGCATTACATATCTTTTGTTTGTTTTATATTAAAGCAGATTCTGAGGCAGCTCAGGAAGGCCATAAGGTTTCTGCTTCAAGCATCGGAGCCTCTAACAGTGCATTGAAAAGCACTGGTACATTACTGAAATATTAGCTTGTGTCTTGGTCTCTGAACACACCATTTTATAATCAGCAGGATTCTGGTTTGGCAAAAAAAGCATTTTGCATTAGAGCAATATTGTCTCATTGGCTCCCTGTTACTTTCTGAATCAAATTCATGTGCCTATATTTACTTTTAAAGCCAAAACAGTTTGGGACATGGATAGGAGTGTGTACCTCCCCCCAAAATCCAGGAAATTTGGGAAATCTAGGTTTTGGGGGGAGGGGTCCAGGTTCCCTGATATATGGATAATTTTTTCTAATCCAGTTCAGTAAGATTAGAGAATTCTTGATTTATTCGGCTCTTATTTTCTATTGGGAAAAGTATCTGGGGGTTTGGGGAGTTATTTTTCAAGCAAACTCCACCAAATTTGCCGGGAACCTACTCCTGAATGCCTTCTAAAAGCCACTCAGGTTTCAGGAAGATTGTATCCCAGGGTCAAATTCTATGAACAAGGTACCCTCAGCCACTTTCCTACGGCAGGGGGGGAAAGGCAAAACTTACTGCAGAAACCCACTGGAGCAAGGCTGTCATGGCCAAGGCACAGTCCAAAGTGCAAGTTCAACACTCAGAAAGTTGAATCCCCCTCACTACCCGACTGGCCCCTGAGCAAGCTGTCCACAGTCACTCTCCGTTATTACCTCTGGCAGGATAAAAAGTCAAAGCTGGCTTTCAGGCCAAAATGCAAAGGGGCAAGACTGTCAGTGGCCAGAAGCACACTCCCAAATGCAAGCTCATCACACAGAAAACCCAACAAAACCAAAGTGAACCTATGCACACATTACCCAAGTGCCCCTCAGCACTTGGGTAACAATGGAATCCTCCCAGAACCAAAGTGAAGCAAGACCAAAATCAAACCAGAGAATCACATCAAAGCAGCCAATTCCACCCAAACCAAACAAGGGAATGGACAGAATCCTCTGAGGACCAAAGTGAAGCAACATCAAACCAGAGAATCATGTCAAAACAGTGAATTCCAGTCAAAGCATTCTGAAGTGGACACTGTTGCAACTTATCCCAACAGAACCAGTGTCACTCATGGAGGCCAGGCAAACAGGAGAACTCCTGCACAGATTGGCCACTCTCCTGCCTCACTCTCCCTCCCTTTTTTGGAAAAAAAAACTTAGGAGAAACCAGGAAGAAGCCAGCCTGAGGCTGAAGCAACATTTCCCAAATAAACCCAGATTAACATGGATTTATCTAGGAGTCTGGATCTGGCTTCTCAGATAGGCTCTGAGTTTCTCTGATCTGATTTGGGAAAGCTGGATTAAGTCAGATTGGCAAAAATCCAGTTTTTCTCTTGAACTCTTGACCTGGATTGCATACCCTAAGACATGGATATCTCAAAAACCTGCTTTAGGCATATGAACTAATTCACATAATTAGCTCCTAGGTTGAGAATCTGCATGGTGTCCTGTTGCTATCTTACATGTGGTGAGTAAAAACATCAGATAAGGCCTCTAGTGGTAGACCTCAGCCTCTGTAACTCTCTATGATTGGCCCCTTTTAGATGCCAGGTTGAGATGTTTTCCTTTTGGCATGCATTCATCTTGGATAATAATTATCATTAGTTCCTTGTGCTTCTAGGCATTTTGTTTTCTTCTCTTGAGCAGCTTTCCTGTTCTGGCTTTATTATTTATGGTGAAGTGCTAGGGTTGCCAGCTTCAGCCTGAGAAATTCCTGGAGATCTGGAGACAGTGCGAGGGAAGGGAAGCGACCTATCCGTGGACTTAATGGTATACTGAGTCTGCCATCCAAAGTTGCTGTTTCTTCCTGGGGAATTGATCTCTGCCGTCTGGCAATTGCTTGTAATTCCAAGAGAACTCCAGTCTCTACCTGGAGGCTGGCAACACTTAGGTAATGCTTTAATTCTTCTGGCATCTTACTTTTTCTGTGATATTTATATTTCACTTGTTGCGGTTACAGATGGTTGTCTTCCTTGAAGGTCTTTAGATGGGGAGCCAATGTGTTATATGGCTACTGTGTCAAATGAGATCTAAATTCATGTCCTCTTCCATGAAGTTTGTCTGGTGACTATGAGCCACTTACACCCTCCTATCCTAACCTACCTGATAGCGATGTTAGGGTGAAAATGGGGGAGTTCTTTGGTGGGAGGGTGGGATAAACATGTTCTATATAGATACATATGTACACATGTGGTGTTAAGTCACAACCAACTTATGGTGACCCTAGCATGAGGCTTTCAAGGCAATTGAGAAGCAGAGGTGGTTTGCCATTGCCTTCCTCTGCAGAGTCTTCCTGAGTGGTCTTCTACCATAGTACCGACTCTGCTTAGCTGCTGAGATACGACAAGGTTGAGCTATACTATGCTGGTTTCCAAATAGACATTTTTTTTAAAAAAAAATTAAATATTCCTGAGACAGCGAATTCAAATCTTTTTAGAACATTGTTAATCTCAGATTTCAAAGAGCTTTTCTATTCAAATTTACCCAAACCTTTAATCATTCATAGGATATCCATCAGATCTAGTTAAAAAGGTGATGAATACTCTCTCTCTCTCTACCTATAAAACCACACTCTATTGCTAAATAGGTTTTTGAAAATTACTGCTGCCTAATGTTCACAATTGCACTCTTCTGAGGCATTTACTTTTAGCCAGTCCTCACTAAATGGAACAATATGTGCTAACAGAGACGGTGGGCTTGTCAACACATTTATCAGTCACCAAGAGTAAGGAAAATCTTGTTAAGCTAGAACCTTTTACTGGCTTTGGAGGCCCAGATGACATGACATGATGTCACAGATCTTGACTGGATTCTTCAACATGTAGTTGAGTTATAAAACACAACTACAGATCCCCCCCCCCCCTCAGTTAGGGACTGGAGTTTTGGCCCTGGGAAAAAATAATTTAACTCTCTCTCTCTCATTTTTCCTGATTAAAAATGTCCTCCCTCCCCAGGATGCTTCTAGCACTGGTAGTGGTGAGGGGACAGATACTCATATTTTGCTGGTCTTTTTATCCCACTGCTGAGTCTGAAGGCAAAATATGGCATTCTGGATTGGTAAAACTGCCCTAGGAGAAGGGGTAAACCCATCTTCCACATAAAGTTGCCAACCTCCAGGTGGTACCTGGTCTCTCAGAATTTCAACTGATTTCCAGACTACAGAGGTCAGTTCCCTTGGAGAAAATGGCTGCTTTGGAGGGAAGACTCAAAGACATTATAACCTGTTGAGATCTCTCCCTTCCCACCTTCCCCAGGTTCTGCTCCCCAAATCTCCAGGAATTCCCCAACTCATAGTTTGCAACTCTGCTTTCACACCACCACAGGCCCAATCCACATCAGGCTTCCCCTGCAGGTTTTTTTCCCTTTGCAGTTAAATGATATGTCATGCAGTCAGATGTTGATTCCTAAAATAATTTGGCCCTTAAACTACCAATTGCTGCTAAGTTCACTACAGAATGCTTTGAAAGCTTCACCATTCTTGATCAAAAATAAGAACTTTTTGAAGGAATGGTGGCAGAGCATCTGATTAGGATTGCCAACTCTGAGTTGAGAAATGTTTGGAGATTTGGCAGTACAGCCTGGGGAGGGAAAGGTTTGGGGAGGGAAGGAACATCAGTGAGGAATCATGCCATAGAGTCCCCATCAAGAGCAGCCATTTCCTCCAGGGAAACTAACCTATGTAGTCTGGAGATCCATTGCAATTCCAAGAGATCTCCAAGTCTTACCTGGAGATTAGCAATCCTACCTGGATGGGACTTGCCTCTTGCCAAATTTGTGCCTTCCAAAAGTTAGCAAACCTATTTCAAGTCTGAATTGGGGTGCCAGTGCCCAACTTTGAAACAACCTGCCATCCTGTCATGACTGTTTTTTTAAACTGTCCTAATACTGCTATCCTGAGAGTACCAGATGTATCAGAAAGCCTCCAACTGAAAAACAAACTTAACAGGACAAAGGAGAAGAATCCTCTAGTGTCTTCTGATCCTCAGACATCTGAAGAAGAACATGGCATCACCAACACACTATCCCAAGAATTATCACTTATCTCAAGCAGAGACATAATGTCCAGGAGAAGAATGGCTTCTCCAAGATGATGGATAGCATTCGAACTTCAAAGATATTGTTGGCAAAGGAGAACATAGCATACTTAGACTTGGTTACAATATGGTATTATATTCAGATGCCAACAGGAGACAACCAATGGAAGTGGTAACTAGGATTGTTAACCTTCAGGTGGGTCCGAGAGATCATCTGGAATTATAGCTAGGGGTAGGCACCCCAAAAAGATTTGGGATTCGTGCTTTGGGTTGCTGCTCCCACAGTGGGAGGGGGAGGTCCCTCCTCCCCCTCCCATCAGGTGAAAAAAGCTGCAAGGTAGGAAGTCTGAAACCCGTTGAAGTTTGAAACTTCAGCACTTTTCTGGCTGCATGCAAGCGGCAAGAAAAGTATTGCTTTCAAACACCCGCTGCTTTTTTCCCCATCAGCGAAAAAAAGCAGCGGGTTGGGAAGTTTGAAACTTTTCTTGCTGTTTGCAAATGTAAACAGCTAGAAAAGTGCTGCAGGCCAGCTGTGGTCGCTTTGTCTGAAGCTTCCCGAAGCAATACGAATTGCTTCAGAAAGCTCTGCTTTGGGATTCCTGAATCGGCTCAGCAAAACTAGGGCCAATTCAGGAATCTCAAATCTTTCCAAATCGGGCCAGATTTGGGTTTAAAATCCAAATCGGAAACCCAAAA